>NC_080758.1:26178674-26481704 GCF_020826845.1 Diceros bicornis minor
GAATCTACCATCCAATTATTAGAATATGCAGGTTCAGCAAGGTTGCTAGATAAAAGTCCAATATTTTAAAAATTAATTGCATTCCTATACATCAGCAAATAGTAATTTCAAAAAGATATAAATATACAACAAAAATTATAAACCATCTAGGAATAAACCTAACACAAAACATAGAAGACCTTTATGAAGAACGTAAGTGGAGTAAAAGACATAAAAGGAGACAAATAATTGGAAAGATCTATCATGCTTATGGACAGGAAGACTCACTATCACCAATATTTTCTTTTCATTTTAATGTGTAAATTCAATGCAATTCTTGTTACATACCAGCAAGATTTTTGGTGTAACTTGATGAGCAAATACTAAAATTTATGCACAAGCGTTAACATGTTCAACGTCCAGCAATAAGATATCAGACAACTAAACTGTGGCATATTTGCAAATAAAATAGTCAATACTATTAAAATAAGTGAACTAGAGCTATATGTATCAAGAGGATAAATCCCAAAACAAAGTAGTAATATTAGGTAAAAAGAACAGGTTGGAGGAAAAATATAGATAGTGTAACACTTTCAAAAAGTCTAAAACCATTAAAAATTTACATACGATAAGGGATCAATTTACGTATGACACATTTACATATGTATATGTAGTAAAGTATTTTAAAAAGCAAGAGAATAATAAGTATTAACTTCAGAATAATGACTACTGCAAAGAGAAGGAAAGGGATGGAATCAGGCACAGTTGCAAATTGTAGTTCTGTTTCACTTCTTTAAAAGGTCTGAAGCAAAATATAAGACAAAACATTAAAATTTGACAAAGCTAAGAGTGGGTACATGAGTGTTTGTTATACCGTGCTTTTTTCTTATTTTGTAAGCTTGAAAATATTTCATAAGGAAAGAAAGGTCTGGGCCGGCTCCGTGGCTTAGCGGTTAAGTGCGTGCACTCCGCTACTCGCAGCCCAGGGTCGGATCCCAGGCGCACACCGATGCACCACTTGTCCGGCCATGCTGAGGTCGCGTCCCACAACCATCAACTAGAAGGATGTGTAACTATGACATACAACTACCTACTGGGGGTTTGGGGAAAAAAAGGAGGATTGGCAATAGATGTTAGCTCAGAGCCGGTCTTCCTCAGCAAAATGAGGAGGATTAGCATGGATGTTAGCTCAGGGCTGATCTTCCTCAAAAAAAAAAAAAAGGAAAGAAAGATCACTGGCTGCAATGGGGAAAATGATGAGACCATAATGCAGGAAGAGATGACTACCAAGGTTGTTACAGTGAGAGAAGACTGTGACATGAGACAGGAGTAGCAATAGGAATGGAAAAAAGGGGGGGCGGGAATTTCAGCTATTTAGAGTTAGAATAAACAGGATTTGTTGACTGATTAGATGTGGAGGATAAGTCAGGGTAATATCTGGAATTACTGACCAAGATAGAGGCCACTAGAGGGAGAATATGTCGGAGGGGAGAGACGATGAGTTCAGTATTGGACATACTGCTTTCATGATGCCTCTGAGTTCGCCAAGTGGAGGTTTCCAGTTGACAGTTAAATTCAAAAGTTTGTAGTTGAAAAGCATAGACTGGTCTAGAACTGGGAGTTATCAGTATAAAAATTAGGAAATTCCAGCTATGAGAGGTTAAAAGGAAAAGATGTGATGTTTCAAAACACAACTAAATTAAATTATGCCTGCTGATTTTTATCCCATTGACTTTTACTCCATACTCAGTGTTGATGCAGAATAGTTAGTAACTATTATACACTAAATATTCATTCATACTTTAATAGTTTATCCAGATGCTCTTCTTCAAGCTAGTAATTGGTTTCTTTGGATTAGTTGCAAAGTCAAAGATTTATAACATGTTTATAAGCCCTTAACTCTCACCATTTCCCAAGGTCTACAATTTGTCCATACTGTTCCACAGAAAATTCTGCTTTGCATTTCTCTGCTGATGTTTTCAGTTTCCAATTCTGGAGAGCCAGGCTCAGCTACCCATGCCCATCTTATCTAAACTGAAGCCCTTGGGCCGGCCCCCGTGGCTTAGCAGTTAAGTGCGCGTGCTCCGCTGCTGGCGGCCCGGGTTGCAACGACGCACCGCTTCTCCAGCCATGCTGAGGCCGCGTCCCACATACAGCAACTAGAAGGCTGTGCAACTATGACATACAACTATCTACTGGGGCTTCGAGGGAAATAAATAATAAAAAAATTGAAAATAAAAATAAAAAGTAAAAATAAACTGAAGCCCTTTTAATTCCATTCACAGCGAAAATATGAATAAGGCAGGAAAGGAGGACAGAAAAAGGAACATGTTAAGAAAAGTGTTACTTTCTTAGATTGGAATATGAAAAAGACTATAGTTGATTTTTGTGGAATTGTTCTTTTTGGTATATTAGTTTGCTAGGGCTGCCATAACAAAGTATCACAGACTGGTTGGCTTAAATAACAGAAATCTATTTTCTGACAATTCTGGAAGCTGGAAATCCGAGAGGTGTTGGTAGGATTGGTTTCCTCTGAGGCCTCTCTCTTTGGCTTGCAGGTGGCTGTCTTCTCCCTGTGTCTTCACATGGTCTTCCTCTGTACATATCTGCGTCCAAATTTCCTCTTCTTGTAAGGACATCAGTCATATTGGATTAAGGCCCACCCTAATGAGCTCATTTTAACTTCATTACCGCCTTAAAAATCCTATCTCCAAATTCAGTTACATTCTGAGGATCTAGGGATTAGAACTTCAACGTGTAAATTTTTAGGGGACACAATTCAGCCCATAATAGTGGGGGTGGGGAGGGATGAAAAAAGCAGTTAAATTAAGGAGGTTGAGCAGCTTTTTCTGAATTGAATTTAGTATTCTCTTATTCACTCATTTGAAAATAGTTGAGTACCTACAAGGTATCCTACTGCTGAAGATAGAGCAGTTAATAAAACAAGAGTAAATAAAAGATAGAGATCAAGAAACAAGTCTGAGGTTCTTAGCTTGAGCAACTGGGAGGATGGAGTTGCCATTTACTGAGAAGGGGGAAAATGTGAAAGGAAGATGAGGAGAGCAGTAGTTCGAGATCAGAAGTAAGTCTGAAATGCCTAGTAGATACCTAAATGGAGATGTTGGATAGGGAGCTGGACATAAAAGTCTGGAGATGAGGCCTGGGGTGGGAAAGTCTGAGCTTAAATGTTGTCACCTGATGATACACAGATGCTAGTTAAAGCCTGAAACTGGTATCTTATAGGAAGTCAGTATAAAGTTGAGGTTCAAGGTACAGTACTCTAATTTTGGGGGATCATGGAAGAAGAACTAAAAAAGGAGATTGAAAATGAGCAGCCCTATGTCAAGTCATTATGTGGTACACCTTAAACTTATACAGAGCTGTATGTCAATTACATCTAATAAAACTGAAAAAAAAATTTAAAAAAGAAAAAAAATGAGCAGCCAGGGAAATGGGAAAAAAATAGAAGCCCAAATAAAGAGTATAATCTGCTGGGCTGTAGGCAGTGTGAATTTCAAGATTAAATATACAAATATTCATAAAGGAATACATTCTAAATTTAGGTTATTATAGGATTAGACCTAGGATTAAGAAAATACCTTTGTAAACCAATTATTTATTTATTTTTTTTCTGAGGAAGACGGGCTCTGAGCTAACATCTATTGCCAATCCTCCTTTTTCTTTTTTCCCCCAAAAGCCCCAGTAGATAGTTTTATGTCATAGTTGCACATTCTTCTAGTTGCTGTATGTGGGACACGGCCTCAGCATGGCCGGAAAAGCGGAGCATTGGTGCGTGCCCGGGATCTGAACCCGTGCCACCAGTAGCAGAGCACGCGCACTTAACCGCTAAGCCACGGGGCCGGCTCTAAACCAATTATTTTTAAACTTTGGCTTTGTCAAAGCGTCAGCAAGCAAGAATATAATTACAAAGAGGGTCAGAACAAATATATTATACGTAGCAAAGGACACAAAAGCATTTAAGAGACTGCACACAAATCTTACTCCAGAACTTAATTGTGACAAGTCAAGTACAATAGGTAAAGTACCTTAGGCTAGATAAAAGGGTTAGTATAAAATTTTCCTTCCTCCCTGAGTTTAAGACTATCTCTTAGCTGAAACAGAATACATAGTAAATATGAAAAAGCTTGTTTGCAGCAAAAGATAAGATGAAAAGGGCAGTTTGACAAGCGGACCAAATTCCAAACCAACTGGAGATTTATGTCCTAGAAGAGTCAGAGGCAGGCTAGTGTAGAAGAAAGAAGACGAGGCATGAAACTGGCAGATGTGACTCTGAATCTTGATTGTTCTGTCAATTTATCAGCTGTGGGCAAGTCACTCCAGAACTCTGCTTTCCTCATCTGTAACATGGAGGGAGGTGCTGAAAGGCCAATAAAGTAACAACTAAGAAAGTGCTCTGTTACACTATTCAAGTGTAAGATATTATTAGGCAGCTATCCATCAGAAACATACTAACAATCATTATGTCACTGTAAGTTGAAAGTAACTAAAGGGTCTCTTCCAATGCTAATGATTTTAATATTTAAAGATATGTTGTGGGCTGGCCCCGTGGCTTAGCGGTTAAGTGCGTGCCCTCTGCTGCTGGCGGCCCGGGTTCGGATCCCGGGCGCGCACTGACGCACCGCTTCTCCGGCCACGCTGAGGCCGCGTCCCACATACAGCAACTAGAAGGATGTGCAACTATGACATACAACTATCTCCTGGGGCTTTGGGGGAAAAATAAATAAATAAATAAAAAATTATAAAGATATGTTGTAATTGTGTGCCAAATCAAAACCCTGTTGATAACCTTAATGCAAGTTAAAAGCAGCAGCAACACAGCTGACTTGATAATGTAAACAGGGAAAAGTGAAATGCGGATTGTTGCTTCCCAGCTCCAGCAAATGTTTATTTGGAATAATATAGTTATCCACTCCAACTGCACACCATCTGTTTCAAATCTCCACCAAGTTAATATTTCTCACATGAACAGAAATGACTTAAAATTACATTTGATTAGCATCTTGTCTTCTCATGGAGGTTTCCTCCACCACTGTCTTAATCTACTGAATCTCAACCTCTTAACACTGTGTAGCATTACTGTTCTGGCCAAACACATGTAGCCAAAGTTAGCTAGCTCAGAAGTGAGACTGTCAGAGAATAAGCTAACTCCAGTCTTCCTGGTCAAATATCTTACACGTTTTTCTGGAGACAGGGAGAGATGATATAAATTTCTCACACAGCCAGTTAACGACTTCCCTAAGATTCAAATGCAGGTCTCTCTGGTTCCATCTACTGATGCATCTGTGCTACAATTTCTCTGGAACACAGAACCTTCTAAAACAAATACATCAGTAAATCCTGACAGGTCAAGTCTAAAATATATTACTATGTATCACTTATCCCATCTCCACTGTTCTACTTTAGCTCAAGCCACTCTCATCTGTCACCTGTACAACTGCAACTGCCTCCTAACTATTCTTTCTGCTTCTGCTTTTGTCCCTTCCAATCCATTCTCCATGTAGCAGCCAAAGTGCTGATTTAAAAACCTCAAATAATACATCGTGTTGCAGATCTATTTAAACTCCTCTAATGGTTTCCCATTGCTCAAACTCTTCACCTTGGCTTAGATGCAATGATCTACTCAGCAGTTCTCAAAGTGAGGTCTGGGAACTCCTGGAGACCGTGTGTGTGTGTGCATGTGTGTGTTCAAAACAATTTTCAGGGGGCTGGCCCTAAGTTCACGTGCTCTGCTTCGGCGGCCTGAGGTTCATAGGTTCGAATCCCGGGCATGGACCTATGCACCGCTTATCAAGCCATGCTGTGGCAGACATCCCACATACAAGGTGGAGGAAGGTGAGCACGGATGTTAGCCCAGGGCCAATCTTCCTCAGCAAAAAGAGGGGGACTGGCAACAGATGTCAGCTCAGGGCTAATCTTCCTCACCAGAACAAAGAAAAAAAAAACCCACAAAAAACAATTTTCACAGTAATAATAAGAGATTATCTGCCTTCTTTACTCTTACTCTTTCATGAGTCTAAGTGGCTTTTTCCAGTGACTGCAGAATGAATGATGTCAAAAGAGACCAAATACAGAAGCAGATATGAGAATCCAGTTATCTTCTATTAAGCCGGTCATTAAAGAGATTTGCCTAAGAAACTACAAGCAAGAGTAGTGGTTTAATAACAAGTGTTAGTTGATGAAGAGGAAAAAAAAAGACATCCAACTTTACTTGACACTAGCGAGATAAAGTAAATAGGTAGACAGAGCTATATGAACCCATCAGTACCACTTAAAAAAAAAAAATCACCCCACAAAGATACATGTACTATTTATTAATGCATCATCATGCATATAATGAAGACAGTACAATGTTATATAAATTATGAAGCAATTATTCATATTAACTAACTATAAAGAAGCTGAATATCTATGTTTTTCAACTGCTGGGGAATATCACAGGCTAATGCGGACATCAAATCTTTTGTTCATAACTCTCTCCATAGTCCTTTCCATCCCAAAGACGCTATATTTATCTAGATCCATCCTCCCCCATATACACACAGCTGTTACTCTTTCAGATTGAAAACTATTAAATTTTAAAAGGCTGTTAACTTTTGCTATTTTAATTATATTCTATTAAGTAAAAATGTTTGTCCAATGCAAAGGCACATGTGCCCAGTCCCATCTTTCAAATATTAGTAAGGTAACCACCAAGTTAACAGTCACTTCAAAAAAATTTTTTTTTCTAGGGCCGGCCCCATGGCTTAGCGGTTGAGTGCACGCGCTCTGCTGCTGGCGGCCCGGGTTTGGATCCCGGGCGTGCACTGACGCACTGCTTCTCCGGCCATGCTGAGGCCGTGTCCCACATGCAGCAGCTAGAGGGATGTGCAGCTATGACATGCAACTATCTACTGGGGCTTTGGGGGGAAAAAAAAATAAATAAAATTATTTAAAAAAAAAATTTTTTTTCTAAATTACATTGCCATGCTCAGTTAACTGGGATGCACAAATATTTTTCTTTCCTGTACATATTTATTCTTCAAACTTTAGAAAGAGCTTGCCAATGCTAGGGCTTCACTGGGTTCCATGTCCCTTAATATTTGAAAAACTGATTCATATATTCCCCCAGTCTGAAGAACGGCCAGCCAGCCCATCAGTTTCTGCCTTGGGGTAGATAACCACAAACACAGAACTTCAGACTCAGGAGTATCAGGGACCAAGGACAAGCTCTCCCAAGATGGGAAGCCCCTGGACAACCTCCCTGACTGGTTGACACCCAGCTTCTGTTAGGCAACTTCAGGCACTTAGGGGTTCCCCTTACTGCAAAGATAGCACACGCTACTGCTGGACAACTAAGAACGGTTGTTGGCAATGGTCACTAATTTGTACTAGTTCTGTCTACTGGGGTCTTACCACTGTCAAATATTTGAAAAAAAGATAAAAATCCCCACAACAGATAAAGATTGGGTAGGCATCCCCTTAGCCTCCTTGTGCTCCTTCTCCTTTGACTTCCAACCCTGAAGCTCTATGTTAGCCCCAAGACGCCCTCTGTTCTTCACCATCTTTAAGTTTCAGCTCTACTTTAAGCCATACGTTTTGCATTTACACCCTTGAAGTTTCCATCTACCACAAACTTACTTTATACTTGTTTTTATTAGAAATAGGTCTTCAGTTTAACCAAAAGCTTTTTGATGAGGGGAAGGGGTCTATTTATAGAAATTGGTTTTTTTTCCTCCTTTCAGCTCCTTAATGTTGAACCATTCCTGCATTATGGGATCACCTAGCTTGATTACTCTGTATTACTCTTAAATACAGTATTATTCTTTATAATAAACCAATGAATAAACAAAAATACAATGCAGTTTAAGTCTTTCAAACAGGCCAGAAATGAAGGAGCAAGAAAGAAATATCATGAGCTGAACGGCAATGGTACTTTTTTGGTTAAAAAATATATATATTTATTTATTTGTACCTAACTTTCTATTCTAATTACAGAAAATACTTCAAAAAGTTCACTTTTTCTTCTATAAGTTCATCATTTTAATTAACATTTGAGCAAAGCTAAAACACAGACTAATGGTGCATATTTTAAATTAAAATATCAACAAAAAATAATAGTTGAGTCTATATGTCTACACTGAGTTGGAAGTTTCAATCTCCCCCTTGCAATAGGAAGACCCAATGATTCACTCTAAATTCTTGACTTCATCACTATCAAAAATTTCTAATGTAATTTAAACTATGTGAATGAAACAATGCTTGGAACAAATGGTCCAGATGTGAGCATCTGCCTCTCATTTGCCTTGGGACAGAAATCATGAGTTAAGATTAATGGCTTTAAATGCCAAAATAGCCCAGACATAACAAGTTAAAATGATATACATGAAAATGATTCAATTTTTGGTCTTGGAAACATCCAAGATGTTTTCCATACAGGTCCACTGGGCTGTGGAATTATAGTCCACCAAGGGAATATAATTAAAACTAATTTCAATCAACAAAGGCAGAGTATTACATTTAAGTAGTGAAGGTTAGATTTAGGTAGAGACAGTTCTAGGAGACTCTCCCAGATACATTTAGAAAGCTAGCAATCAAGTTCATAACTTCCAAACTAGGATAACCCTCAATTTCTGTACCCTAATTAGGAACCTTTAGAGAAAAAGAAAAATTAAGAGTCAAAATACCTACCTCTGTGGGATCACAGGACTTTCTTCTGATTTAGAGCTGCATTCTATCTTTACTTCCCGATTATAAGTCCCCTTGGCCTGTCAGCTCTAACCACAAAGTACTTTTGATTATTTAGAAACTCTTGCCTATGAAGGATATTAAGATTCTGAACTCATACCCAACGCAAGAATCTGCTATAGAATACAAATGGTTTTCACGAAACCAGTCTCTGCTGAAAACTGTCAGAGAAAGACAGGCTGAGCAGGTTCCATTGTTTTGGGTCAAGAACCAACATCAACAGGAACTTCAGTTTACTCATAGCTAAAATAAGGGATAACAATGATAATAATTAATCACAATGTTGATAGGATTACATGAGCATTATACTGGCAGTCCTTTTGCACACTGTAAAGTACCATATCCATTAATTAGCTACCTTTTTAGGGAAGTGCGGCAAATGATCAAATAGAGACTGGTATGCAAAGAAGAACAAAAGGACTAAACCTATATTTCAATAGCCAACCATGAAGAGTAATCATGCTTCGTCCTCTATTGTTAAGCTTTTCCCCCAAAGTTAACTTTCAATTTACCATGGCCAAGGTTTATAAAATCAATTTCTCCACATTTCCTCAGCCAGTCCTTTATCACTCTGCCAAAGCATAACAAAACAGGATTGTAAATTTTGAGAGAAAATAATGATGTATTTCCAATTCAAACTGTGAGGGTTCCTAGATTATCTATATGCTTGTTACCTTCCATTAGTTACAGTATCCGATTACTAATGTACTAAGAAAATCACAGAAATAAATCTGTTTTGAAGTACCAACATTCAATTAGTGGAGTTAAAAAACGATTTCTCTGCCAGAAAAACGTTCATACCGTTTGACTGTGTGACCTCACTCCCGGGAATTTGTCCTTAAGAAAATAACTCAAGGGAAAAAGCAAATTATACCACAGAGGAATGGTTAATTAAATGGCAGAACTACATGTCAATGCAAACTGTAAGGCATTAAAAATATAATTATGAAGATCATTCAACACTTGGGGAAATGTATACAATCCAAAACTATCTGAGGCAAAGCCTCCTACAAAATTATATATGTGGTACGATTACAATTATTTATCAAAAATAGATACATATGGTCACAGGATGGAAAGTAACATGAAAATGGAGTTGAGGACATAGTTGGGGATAACAGGTAAATACCAAGTTCCTTGAATCCTTTTAGAACATTGCTTATAAAATATTTTCATTTGCTCTCTCAGGAAATTTTCTTTTCTACAGAAGAATTATAAGACGCCCACTGGGCTGCCAAGCATTCCTAATATGTTAAGTCTGTCTTTACACACAAGCAGTATGATCTAGTTACAGTGACCTCATTTTTTTTTTTTTTATAATTTTATTTATTTATTTTTTCCCCCAAACACCCAGTAGATAGTTGTATGTCATAGCTGCACAACCTTCTAGTTGCTGTATGTGGGACACGGCCTCAGCATGGCCGGAGAAGCGGTGCATCGGTGCGCGCCCGGCATCCGAACCCGGGCCGCCAGCAGCGGAGCGCGCGCACTTAACCACTAAGCCACAGGGCCGGCCCTACAGTGACCTCATTTTTGAAACCACAATTTTGAAAAGTAATTAGGCTCAGGGAACAACGGGACAGATTATTTGAAATAGGAAGCATAACAGAAAAACCAAGATTTGAAAGTCAGAAGCCCTAGACCCCAGTCCTTCTCCACCTGAGCAGCATAGATGGGTAAAAAATACTCAATTTAGACCAACTGGCCTAGGTCACAATCCCAATAACTTGACTGTATGACCAAGGCATGTCAGTTAACCTGTCAAAACCTGTCAGTTTAAAGGATATCATTTTTTGGTATACAGTAAGTACTTAAACAAATAAGCACACCTAAAACAGTGGTTCACTATCTATGTAAAACAGACAACTAAGTCGGCCTCTCTCTGCAACCTGTTTTGTCAGCAGGAAATGAAGTTAATAATCCTTTCCTAAACTGTAAACCATTTTACTAAACAAACCAACATCATCATCATCATCATCATCATCATAATCATCATCATCATCATCATCATCTACTATTATTGTTGTTACCACCTCTACTGTTTCTACCAGGAAGCCAGCTGAAGAAGCTGGCTAGAGTTTACCTAATGGGCTGAGGAAGAAATCTTTTAATCCAAAAATGTCTAATGACAAAGATGAGAATATGCAATCAAGAAGGGAAAATAGAGAGCAAGTCCACAATTAAATGCATGGTATGGTTGTTATAAGAGAGGGTACAGAAAAGTGCTTCCAGTATTTTGAGACAGTTGTCCTCTGGGAGTGAAAGTAGTGAATGAATGCATACTACAGTAAAACTCTCTGCAGCAGGAATATATCTGATAAAATGGTTTCTAAATACATTGCTGGTAGAGACTGGGTCATCAGCTAAATCCAAACAAGGTGACTCAGGACTTAAATATATCCAACCAACATCCCTCTATGATTCACTATTTAAATTCAACAAATAATTCATTCTCAAATGTATGCAATTTTATCCTTTATAGAAACAAGGTGATTCAAAAAGATTTACTAAATATGATTTACTTAATATAAAATACTAAGACTTTTCCTATAAACATACTCTTAACTAAGAAACAAGAAAGACCCTAAAACCTCACCAAATATTATATTCAAATTATTGGTTCATAAAAATAATTACATCTCTCCAAATAAGGTTCACAATTAGTTGAAGAACTTTAAACTAGAAAGCCATATAGTCGGTCTGTCCAGATAAAGAAAATGAGACCCAGACAAGGTTATGCGGCTTAGGCTGTGGCCCTGGGCAATGGCCCATTATCATGTGGCCAGAACAACTTTACAGTAATGACTAAACTGAAACAACTGATTTCTCAAATTAGTAACAACAGTGTTCCTCTATAAAGGATTGGTAGATTGCCACACAATCTAATGTAAATAATGGTATGTGACAAAAACAATGCATATTCTGGGTCTACTTTCTCCGTTGAAATAGTGACAGATAAACACATGGCAACAGAGAAAAAGCCTTGATATAATGTAAAAGGAAAGAGCAGGATATAATATATGCATGGAAATAGCATGTAAGAACTGTTTACATTCACAGGCAAAAACTGGAAGGGAATGTGGAAAAAATAAGAAGTTGGTTTCAAGAAAAGATAGTGCTGTCATTCCTAAAGCAAGAAGCTGCCATGATGATTCATTTTATCAGTCATCACTGAAAGGCTAACCTGACTGAGCACTGTGCTAAGTGCTTGGAATACAAAGATGAAGCCGCAATTCCAACCCTCAAGGACTTCATGGTGTAGCTGGGTGATAAGAGTTAAAAGACGGGGGATCAAGTAGACTGGAAGAGGCAACACACAAAAAAGGGAAGATTTAGCTGTATCTTATAAAAACAATCAAGTCATACTGTATAATCACCTAAGATCCTATTTTGGTTCATGGCCACCACTGAGAATCAGCTAAAAACAAAGACTCCTGTCCACCAAATGAAGAGTATATCCACCTACACTAATGCTTCTGCAACCAAATCCAGCCCAAGTTACAACTGCCTCCTCTAGAGATGTCACTTAGCCTACCTTCCTAACATACATTTTAGTTCACTGGCTTGCAAATTTTAAGACTAACTTTTCATTCTGTGTTTGAGAACACGGAACAGATGGCCTTCACAGCATAAACTCCCAAGAACTAATTTTTACCAATCACATGTGCTTAAAACCCAGATTTATACCTACAGATTAATGAGCAACAGAAACTCTCATAATGACTTGACAATTATTCAGCGTGACAGCTGTTTCTACCACTACCAAATGTGAGTTTTAAAACATAGGCTAACACCTCTGGTTCCTCTGGATTAAAACAAAACAAAAAACAAAAACAAAGAATCTGAGTTACAATACTTATCACAGGTATAAAACAAGTCTTTGCAAGGAAATTTTTAGAAGGTAATACTTAGAAACTACATTAACTGACAAAGAAAACCATAGACATACATTCCCACTCATTCCAATGTTCATGCCGTATACCATGGCTTCAGGACGTATTTTCATTAAAAAACAAAATAAAAAAATAGCAATGTTATCTGTATGCTGCAGATGAGTCCTACCCAAACGGTAAGAAATATCACCTTCTTGGGTGATATTTTTAATGCTTCTTTTTTTGTTTTGTTTTGTTATGTGAGGAAGATTAGCCCTGAGATAACATCCGTTGCCAATCCTCCTCTCCTTGCTGAGGAAGATGGGCCCTGGGCCAACATCCACGCCCATCCACTTTATATGTGGGATGCCAGCCACAGCGTGGCTTGATAAGCGGTGGGTGGGTCCACGCCCGGGATCTGAACCTGCGAACCCTGGGCCACCGAAGCAGAGTGCGTGAACTTAACCACTATGCCACCACGCTGGCCCCATGCTTCTTATTTTTGATGCTTCTATCAGCAGCTGCATAAGGAAGAAAATCAAAAAACGTTTGTTCACATCAGAAGGCCCCAAATGCATGATTTTTTCATTTTTGTTTTCTGCCTCTCATGTTGTGGGCCCCTTAAGAGTTGGGGCCATGTCTATCTTGATCACTGCTATATTCCCAGTGCCACATCCAGTGGCCAGAACATAGTACACACTTGATTCTTATTTGCTTAATAAATAAAGTCAATTCTTAGGTATTTCTTAGTGGGTTACACAGAATGATCACATTTTCCTAATCAAAGGACTATTAGGTTAAAAAACAATCCAGATGCAGGGCCGGCCCAGTGGCACAAGTGGTTAAGTGCACGCGCTCCGCTGCGGCGGCCTGGGGTTCGCCAGTTTGGATCCCGGGCACTTGCTGAGTCATGCTGTGGCGGCGTCCCATATAAAGTAGAGGAAGATGGGCACGGATGTTAGCCCAGGGCCAGTCTTCCTCAGCAAAAAAAACAGGAGGATTGGCATCAGATATTAGCTCAGGGCTGGTCTTCCTCACAAAAAAACAAAAAACAATCAAGATGTGAAATTAGTACCAGAACTTCAGCTTTGATTTAAATCCAAATAAAAATAAGGTACATGTTGGCTTTGCTACTAATGGGGAATAACTCAAAGCACTCTTCTATTTTCAAGTATTTTTTTCCATACCTTTCCTTACATATATACACTTTATTTTAAACACAAAAGAGAAATTATACTGTGTGGTAATATTCCACAGCTTTGCATTAGAACTACATAAAATGTATATTCCTAATTTCGTAAAAGTTTAAAAACTCAAGAATATCTCCACATTAAAAAAAAAAAGAGACACTAAGAAGTTTTTATGATAATATTAAGGATATAGAGCAGTCAATCTCAAAAAAGAACAAGGTTGGAGGACAAACTACTCAAAGGCAAGTGATTTTTAGTAAAGGTGCCAAATCAATTCAATGGAGAAAAAAGTCTTTTCGACAAATATTGCTGGAACTGAATATCCAAGTGAAAAAAAATTAATCTCAATCCTATGTCACTCGATCCACAAAAACTAATTCAAGATGGATTTTGGACTAACACCCAGAATCAAAAAGTTTCTATAAAAAAGAACAGGAGAATATCTTCATGATGTTATGGTAAGCAAAGAATTCTTGGACAGGTCACAAAAAAAAACACAAACTATAAAATTTTTATAACTTAATAAATCAGACTTTATGAAAATTAAGGTTAATTAAGGAAAATTAAGAAAATGAACAGGGGGCTGGCCTGGTGGCATAGCGGTTAAGTTTGCGCACTGTGCTTCGGCGGCCCAGGGTTTGCAGGTTTGGACCCCGGGCATGGACCTACATACCACTTATCAAGCCTGCTGTGGCAGCCTCCTATATACAAAATAGAGGAAGATGGGCACAGACGTTAGCTCAGGGCCAAAAAGAGGAGGATGGGCGACAGATGTTAGCCAATCTTCCTCACCAAAAAAACAAAAGCAAAAACAACCCCACAAATAATCTAATTTTTGAAAATGAGATTTGAACAGAGATTATTCAGATGGAACAGATTAATATATCTTAACAAAGGAAGATATAGAAATGTCCAAAACATACAGGTGGTCAACAGCATTAATCATCAAGGAAATGCCCATTATAATCACAATGAGTTACCATCACACACTCACTAAAACAGCCAAAATAAAAGAGATGAACTAAAGGTTAAGGAGGATATGGAACTCCCATACATTGCTGGTAGGAGTGTAAAATGGTACAGCCACTTTGGACTGCTGGAGAACTACTTAGCAGTTTCCCATAAAATTAAACATACATCTACCCAATGACTGAATAATTCCACTTCCAAGAGAAATTAAACCGTATGTTCACAAAAACTACAGGAATGTTTATAGCAGCCTTATTCATAATAGCCCAAAACTGGAAACAACCCAAATGTCCATCAACAGGTAAATGGATAAAAGGAAGTACATCCATACAACGGAATACTGCAACATTAAAAAGGAATGAGCCACTGATTCATGCAATTACATGCATGAAACTCAAAAACACAAAAGCCAGACACAAAAGAATACACACTGTATGATTCCATTTACATGAAATGGAAATATAGGGGGAGAAATGAGACACTGGTTGCAGGAGGTTAAGTAGGAATTTTCTGGTAAATTTAAGTGTTCTACATTTTAAGATGATGGTTAGCCAAAAGTAAACAACTATAAAAGACTCATTGGATTGAACACACTATCTGTATATTTTACTTTATGTTAATTATATATATTTTTAAAATCAGCGTGAAAGGATTCCACCACCTATTTCACCGCCCCCCACCAAGGGCAGTTTCTGCCTGTAAATGTTATGATATCTTCTTGGCATGTGGAAATCACTCAGGCTATCTCTGTACATCAGGTCTTATACAATAGCTATGAAAGGGTCTTCTTTCAAATTTATGCCATCCTTCAAATTTCCTGCAGTATTTCATCCTGAAGAGTAAGCTTGATAATCAGAGCAGCAGTCTTGCATCCTGACTGACCAGCATTCACTTCTAATCCATGACAGATGTGGGAATGGTGCCAGGGCCGGCCTTATGCCAAAGTAACAATTTTTCCCCTATTCAAGAGCAAACACCCTTCTTAAGCTCCAAGTCATCCAAACGGAGAATGACATCTGGAAATACACTACAGTGCCATGTGTCTGGCCCCTCTGGATGATGGCTGTAGGCACTGCAAGCAGAGGATCGCTGTGCCAGCCTTGTGGGACACTGTAGAATATAGCAACTCCATAACCTTGTTAACATGGAGAAAGTGCTAAAAGCCTGAAGGGAAAGTAGTAGCAAATGGGTGCAAGCAGAAGTTCATTTAATAAAATTCCTCTGATTATGGTTCTTTTTACAGATAAATAGGAATTGTTTATCTCATTTCCATATTCAACTTTGGCCTCAATTTTCCATTTGTTCACAGCCTTGACTTCTAGACTCTTTACCATTTTTCTGGGATCTATTTAAAAAAAAAACTAATACTCCCAAGGAAACTAATACTCAACGTAAGTAAGTTCAATCATATAAACTGCCTTAAAAAACATTACAAAATTTTAGAGATGTGGAAAAATTTGAATTAGGTGTACAAACATCACAGTAGTCAGCTATAAAGAAAAAATGTACGGGGGGAGGCCATTTACTTTTGGTCTTACATTTTTGTTTCTGTAACTGTATTATTCTTATATTAACTTGTGATATTTTGATGTTATTTGTATTATGTAACCATTTATTCTATTCTAATGATGACTAAAAAGTGACCAACTGATAAAAAGGAAAATTGACTTAAAAGGCTTTCTTCAGATGCTCATGAACACTCTATACCTTTTCTTAATCCATACTGATAATGAAACAGGTTTCCAGTTTACTCAAGATTTGAGTGAGGGGGGGCAAGACTTTCTTGCTGGGAAGGATAATATAAGTCAGGAAGCAACTACAATAATAATAGCTACTATTAATCTCCATTTCTATTTATCCATTTGTAAATGATAACATAACATTTATTTATTTATTATATACAAAGACTGGTGCTAAGCACTCTATAAATATTTTGTTTACACAACACCACCAAGACAATTGGGGGTACCATCATCATTACCACTTTACTCAAACAGAAACTAAGGCTCAGGTAAGTTAAATTATGTCCAAGGTCATATAGCTAAAATGAAGTGACAGTTCTGTTGGACTCGAGCCCACAACTATAGCAAAAGAAATCTAAATTGAATGATGCTGAAAGAGGGAATTATTATAGGAGTTAATGAGGTTTATACATTGTGACCAAAAATTTAATAAGAGAAAAGGAATGAACATTGATCATAGTGCAAAGAGACTTCATATTCTTCTATAGTTCCTGTCTTTCTTCACAAATATGTGAAGGTAAATGTAGAGAGTCAATAGCTGAAGTGGGCCCTGGGGAAGTTAGAAGACTGAAAAGTAGAACCTATTATATGGGAATCCATTTATGTCCTCAACCGACAGAGAGGTTTCTGACAAAGCAGGCCCACTGGGTCAAATGAATGGGCTTGAGGAATAAGAAAAAATAAACCATGATTTTGGAAATGTTGGCTCCACATCAAGATCATCCTTCTCTTCCTTTTCTTCTTTGAGGAGTATAGGTCCTCAAAATTAACAATCCAAAAAGTTCGTTCCTTCACTATTTCCAAAAATCCAGGTACCTTTAGAAAAATGGATAAATACTACACATAGGCACAAATACAAAGGGTCAAAAGCAGTCACTACTCATTGAAATGACTATTTTAACAAGCACACCCTAAAACATAACCTTCTACCTTGTTTCCAAGAGAGACTGAAGGACAAACAGATCAAAACCAGATAGAAAATAAAATCTCTTTGGCAAACATTTCAGTGACATAATTAGCATCTACTCAATTCACCTGTTAAGATAGCTCAATCTTATTTTGGCATTAAACTAAAATTAGTATAGAGAAGATGGAATAAACATGGCAATAAATGAACTGGGAAATGTACCAACTATAGGATCTCACGGATAACTTCACCCAATATAGAATATAAGCCCTAGAGATGGAGCACACTATAAGTTTGGAATGGTTTAATTTGCAGTCTTCCTCCAAACCCTGTGATCCTCACAAGTGT
The DNA here is from genome assembly GCF_020826845.1 of Diceros bicornis minor. NCBI lineage: Eukaryota > Metazoa > Chordata > Mammalia > Perissodactyla > Rhinocerotidae > Diceros > Diceros bicornis. The sequence continues at coordinate 26,196,427 of NC_080758.1, forward strand.
AAGCAGAAATACAAACATGCTGTAGCAAAAGGCTACAGCTGCAGCTTGCAGATGTCGGGCTGCTAGCTCTGTGATCAGCAACCACGCTGTCTGCCTTGCTGGCTCCCCTCCTGGTCACTGCCTCATCAGTCAGCACTATGGCTGTGCCCAGAGGACTGAGACAGGTTCTTTCTGTTGGACAGCACCCTTTGTAATCAAGCAAAGGAAAAAGACCTTATCTGGGAACTGATAGTCATCACAGAAATTTCTCTTCAAGATTCTATATTCTTAGCTCTTAATGACCAACCCTGGAAAAAAATGCTGATATGATCATGATGTCTCAGTTTTCTCCTCCATAAAAATAAAAATACTACCACTTGGTTTTTATTTCCTCTCCCTGGGGCGGTATTATGAATGAGGATAAAAAAGCTTTGAGAATTAAAAGCACAATGCAAATATAAAACTATAATATAGTAGGAACTAAATCCAAACAACAAAAAGGGAAGGGCACTTTGGCAGGGCAAATAACCACGTCTGCCATCACAGCAAACTTCTCAGTTCCAACATCTACTTATATATTAAAAGGAGATCTGCAATAGAAATGAAACAGGCATAAAGCCTATAAAACAGGCTGTGCCCTCTCCCTAAATTGCCCTGCCTTCCCTGACTCAGGTACCTTGGAAACTCATACTTTAAAGTCCAAGTCAAACCTCACCTTTTCACTAGCCTGCCCAGATACTCCTCAACTGCACCTTGACAGAATTAAACTCTCCCGTATCTGCACTCTCACAGCCCCTTATAAACACCTGTACAATGCCATTTGTCATATTGTACTACCCGAAATTTGTTTCTGTGCCTGTCTCTCTCCACTAGCCCATGTGAGTTCCTTGAGTTCTTCACTTTTATAAACATAGTGCCTACCTAGCATATCTGATACATAGTATAGACTATAACTCTTTCCTATTTCTAGTTAACTAATAACTCAAATGCAGTATAGAAAGGTTTCTATACCTTTTCTATTAAGGCAGAACTTCCCAAGATGTGTGCCAAGTAACACTGGAGAGATGTGAATGGTTATGAGTATACTGAGATATTGATTTCCTCAGCATGGGATGGCCAATCAGAACTTATCAATTTTTTTGTGGGCTATGATGTGAAAAGGTTGGAAAGCACTATATAAACCTGAAGTGAAGACTTAATTTTTTTAAATATTAAACTAATAGAAAAGTAGGGTTAAACACTACACAAATGGTGACATCAATTGAGGCATCAAGAAAAAATACAATGACTAGAGGGGCCGGCCTGGTGGCTTAGCGGTTAAGTGCGCGCGCTTCGCTGCTGGCGGCCCAGGTTCAGATCCCGGGTGTGCACCGACGCACCGCTTCTCCGGCCATGCTGAGGCCACGTCCCACATACAGCAACTAGAAGGATGTGCAACTATGACATACAACTATCTACTGGGGCTTTGGGGGAAAAAAGGAGGAGGATTGGCAATAGATGTTATCTCAGAGCCGGTCTTCCTCAGCAAAAAGAGGATTAGCATGGATGTTAGCTCAGGGCTGATCTTCCTCATTAAAAAAAAAAAAAAGACAGAAAAGATACAATGACTAGAATAATTGCTTCACATACTGTAGACCAGAAAATAAATGTTTCAGAACATTGGCAGGTAAAGAATCATATCCTGAAAGAGAAAAATAACAGCCACCTCGCATAGCAGTCGGCCTGTGTCAACACCATATGGTTTGCTAATTTAATCGAAAAGAACCCCAGAATTTACTTTTTCATCCTGCAGATAAAAATGAAAATAAAGTTGTTAGAAATATTTCAGAAATTATTTTGCCACCCCCAAATGTCTAATAAAATACATATAGTACCCAAGCTTATTCACCCTTTTTAAACTTACCTTTGAAAGCACAAAAACACTCTATAGGCCACATTAATACAACAGCAGCAACTGATCAGCTCCACCTTTTCCTTTTCATTTGTATTTTAAAACCAATCGTTACTTTGCATCTCACACACACACACAAGTTCAAATCTTCTGGCCCTCTCTATTCCACCTACAATAGATGAAATTCAGACCTCTACCATCTCTTGCCTCGACTATAGTAACCATCTCAAAATGGTCTCCCTGACTCTAACTCTAAGATTGCTCCCATGAAACTCATCTTTTGCCCAGCACCCTCCATCATCAAAAGTGCCAACCAAATCACACTTTCCTGCTTTAAAAACAAAAAAACTGTAAGTCTTAATCCTCCCGCCTACAGGATAAAGTCTATGGTCCTGAACATAGCATAGAACATGTGGTATAGGGCCGGCCCCGTGGCTTAGCGGTTAAGTGCGCGTGCTCCGCTGCTGGCGGCCCGGGTTCGGATCCCGGGCCCGCACCGACGCACTGCTTCTCTGGCCATGCTGAGGCCACGTCCCACATACAGCAACTAGAAGGATGTGCAGCTATGACATACAACTATCTACTGGGGTTTTGGGGGAAAAAAATAAATAAATAAAAATTATAAAAAAAAAAAAAAAAGAGGACTGGCATCAGATGTTAGCTCAAGGCTAATCTTCCTTGCAAAATAAATCCATACATACATACATACATAAAAATATATATATTTTAGGCTACATATATACAGTCATGCGTCGCTTAACAATGGGGACACGTTCTGAGAAACGAGTCGTTAGGCAATTTCGTTGTTGTGCGAACATCATAGTGTACTTACACAAACCTAGCTGGTATAGCCTACTACACACCTATGCTATATGGTACTAATCTTATGGGACCACTATCATATGTTTGGTCCATCATCGACCGAAACGTCATTATGTGTCACATGACTGTATTACTTATCATCTTTACTATTTGTCTCTTCCAGTAGAATTTAATCTCCATAAGGGCAGGGGCTGTGCTTTATTCACTGATGTAACTTCAATAACTGGAATCGTGCTTGGCACATAGTGGATGCTTAATAAATATTTAAATGAATGGATGAATAACAGTGAGGGCAGATTTGACAATTATTTGAAAGTCCTCTTCCTCTGTTAACATCCAATCCATCAACAAGTTCAGAAAACTCAATCTACCTTCAAAACATACCAAACCATCTCTTCTATCTTCCACTGCCACGAACCTAGCTCAAACTTACAATTTTTTACTTCTAGTCTTGCTGCTTTCAGCCATGCCCCCAGACAATTCTTTCTCTATACCACAGGAAGAATGATCTTTATAAAATATAAATCAGATCACATCACCACCCAGCTGATAACCCTTCAATGGTTACCCAGCACTCTTAGAATAAAATCGAAATTCCTCACCCTGGCTTACAAAGCTCTACGAGAGCTGTCTCGTACCTCTCTAACTTCCTCTCTATCCTCTTCTCTTCATCTGCTACATGATAACTACACTGGCGGGCCAGCCCCGTGGCTTAGCGGTTAAGTGCGCACGCTCTGCTGCTGGCGGCCCGGGTTCGGATCCCGGGCGCGCACCGACGCACCACTTCTCCGGCCATGCTGAGGCCGCGTCCCACATACAGCAACTAGAAGGATGTGCAACTATGACATACAACTATCTACTGGGGCTTTGGGGGAAATAAATAAATAAATAAATAAAAATTATTAAAAAAAAATAACTACACTGGCATTTTTCTATTCATTCAAAATATCAAGCTCATTCCCACCATTGTACCTTTGCACTGCTTTTCTCTGTCTGGAATATTCTCTTCCATCTGATATCTACCAGGCGACTTCTTTACTGTTAGTCAGACCACAGCTCAGTTTACTTCTATAGCCCTAAACTGACCATTTACTATCACACTTTCTTTTTTTGTTAATGGATATCTATTGCTCAGTATTCTCTTTCTTTTATCTCAACTTGAACATTTTTTTAAAAAAAAATCTCAAACTTGCACAAACAGTACAAAAAACTCCCTTAATATCATTCACCCAAATTCACCAATTAACCGACCAATTTCTTTTTACCATTATTTATCTATCTACCCATCCACTCATTTACCTCCCTATCTACTTTTTTGTCTAAAACACTTGATAGTAAAGCTGGAGACATGATATCCCCTTACCCTTAAATATTTTAGCTTGCAATTGCTAAGAACTAGGATATTCACTTATATAACCACAGTAAAATTACCAAAATAATTAACATTAATGCCATACCGCTATCTAATCTACAGACCTATTCTAAAATTCATATGGAGAAACAAAGCTGAGGAGTTTGCTAGAACCAGGACAAACTGGAAAGGTTCTTGTTTGTAACAAGATGGTCATCTTGTTATATAATGGAATACTATTCAGTCATTAAAAGGAACAAACTACCAATACATGCAACAACATAGATGAATCTCAAATGTATCATGCTACTTGAAAGAAGCCAGACACAAAAGCCTACATACACTATGATTCCATTTATATGACATTCTGGAAAGGGCAAACTATATGAACAGAGAAAAGATAAGTGTTTACCAGGGGCTGGGATAGGAGGGAGGGAACTTTTCAGGGTGATAAAAATGTTCTATACCTTGACTGTGGTGGTGGCAGCTATGTGATTCATAAAACCATACACCTAAAAAGGGTGAATTTTACTGTACATAAACTATATCTCAATTTAACTTGAACTTCTAAAACAGTGACTACAGAGATAAAATAATAAGAGAACAGGACCAGTTGTTTTTTAAAGCATATGTGTAAAAGAATTAAATAAAATTTTTAGAAAGGAAAAATGCTCAATGAACATTTTGAAGAGGATATCAGACAGAGTTGAAAAATGAAGGAGTATTAGAAGATAGAGCTGGGGAAATCACCTAGAATGCAGTACAAAGGCATAAGGTAAAAATACAAAAGAGGGCCGGCCCCGTGGCTTAGCGGTTGGGTGCGCGCGCTCCGCTGCTGGCGGCCCGGGTTCGATGCCGGGCGCGCACCGACGCACCACTTCTCCAGCCATGCTGGGGCCGCGTTCCACATACAGCAACTAGAAGGATGTGCAGCTGTGACCTACAACTATCTGCTGGGGCTTTGGGGGAAAAAATAAATAAATAAAATTAAAAAAAAAAACAAAAGAAAGGATAGGAAACATAAAGACTAGCATGAGAGGGTCCAACACGTATCTACAACAAATTTTAGAAAGAGATAAAAGAGAAAATGAGAGTGGGGAAGAGAGACACTATTCAAAGAGCTCATAGAGAAGAATTTTCCAGAACTGGAGACCCAAATCCTCAGATTAAAGGAGTACCCTAAGTCCTGAGCACTACAAACAATTCCACAACTCACCTCACCATAGTATAACTGCAGAACACCAAAACCAAAGAAGAAAACCTTAAAGCACCCAGAGAGAAAACATATAACCAACAAAGGAACAAAATCCAACTTGACTATAAGTAGACTTTACATCCCCAGAACAACAGAAATCTCCACCCTCTAATGCTGATGGAAAATAACTGTCAACCTTTACCCTCTAACCTCAGTTAACCATCATTCAAGAAAAGGTGAAATAAGGATATTTTCAGACCAACAAAAAGAGTTTACCACTCACAGACTGTTTCTCTAAGAACCATTAACAAAGGTGCTTTGGCAGGAAGGAAAATTAACCTAGAAGGAAAAATTGTGATAATAATGAAATATGAGCAGATAATTTGATAAATATATTGGTAAATCTAATACTAGTTGTAAAAATAATAATGGTAATTATTCTTTCGACTAGGAGTAAGTACAAAACACAAAGTGGAAATAAAATCCTACAGAGTACCAAGAAAAGAAGTTGCTGAATTTGAAGTATTCTAAGATCTCTGTACGTAAAAAAAAAAAAAGACAAATATGTGAATTAATGTTTTGGACTTTAAGTATACATATTAAAAATTTAATAATAACCATGAAAATAATGGAAATGAAACATCAAAACAAAAAGAAATATAAAAAACATTTTTTAATCTCCAGAGAAAAGAGGAAAGGAACTGAAATGAAAATTTAAAAAACCTAAAATGATACCAATAAGTCCAAACAGTAACAACCCACTGAATATAAATAGACACAAGTTACCAAGTAAAAGAACACTTTTAGATTGAATTCAAACAAACAAAATCCAAGTATTTGATATTCATAAGACTCACATCTAAACCATAACAATATGGAAAGGCTGAGAAAAAATGATGAAAAAGGCAAATGGATTAGCAATATTAATATTAGAGAAAATAGACTTTAATTCAAAAAGCACAACTGGAGACAAAAGCTGTCATTATCTACATGATAAAGGAGTGATTCAATAGGAAAATATAATTAACCTGAACAAAGTATGTACCCAACAACACAAGTTCAAAAACAAAACTTTTTTTTGCAATTTGACAGAATTGCAAAGAGAAATGGAAAATACACAATCACAGTGGAAGATTTTCACACATCTTTCTTAAAAACTGGTAAGACTGAAAAATTAGTATAGTTACAGCATTATTTGATGAACACAATCAACAAGTTTGACATATATGGGAATGTTCATTAGGTAATGAGATGAAATGATTCCAGAGCCCAAAAGACAAATGTGATTTAAAGATACCAATTTGGGAGTTATTAGCATATAGATGTGATTAAAACCACAGGAAGATGAGATTGCAGAATGCAGTTAAAAGGTAGTAAGCAATCACCCTCAAAAGAACAGGAAACCATGGAGTATGGAATATCCTCTAATGTCTATCTTCAAACTCAACCACTATTTTCATTTGTCCAGTTAAGAATATGCAAAATGTGAGAAAACAGAATAGCGGCACATTAAAAAGAAACAAACCAATAAACGTTGAAGGACCTACAAAAATCTGTACTGAAGTGTTTGAAGTTGACTCCAAAAAACAACAAAATTACCCAAGACAAATCACCAGTTCTCCTGCCCCTCCACAAGATACACTTTTAAAAGATTAAGTGTTAGACTTAGGAGAAAATAGCTAAAGAGCAGCCTCACAAAGTCTCAGGAGACCCTAGATCTCATGCAGTGTCTTTAGAAAGGCACCTGTTCCAAGATACCACTAGTTCTATACATTTCCAATACCTCTGAAAAACTGACCTCAGTAGTTTACTTCTCCTACCTCTGAAAAACAGGTGCCTCAGAATTTCACTTTATAAACATTTTCAAAAGGTTTCATCTTCCTAAGGACTTGCCTACAAATAAAATGGTATATACTACAAACACACACACACACACACAAAAAGATTAAGTGTTAGAAATGGTTCCCTTCGCTGGAAACACTAATTTTATCCACTCTCTAAAATAAAGATGGAAAAGAACATTTCTAGATCAATTACACCAGGCGGGCCAGCCTCCTCCTACTTTAGACATTACTGAAGTGCAGGGGCGGGACTGGAGTGAGTGCCTCAAATTTTTTGCCCTAGGTGCCTCATTTGCCTCACCTTGGTCTCAGCCCTGATGAAGAATCTCTACCATAAATGGTATTTGGGCAATCAAAGCACATGTGGCCATTTGCCATACTTCTCTACTTGGAGCAACAAAAGTATGCTTTGCTTGTGAAAACACAGTTCCCATTTGGGGAGGGAAAAAAACCTTACTATCAGCTTCATCATGGCATTAGCCCCATGAATGGTATGGGACAACTTATCTCATTAAAAGTGATAAACAGAAAATTAGTCTCACACTAGACTGCAAACTCCTTTTCCTATTTGATTGTTTCCACAGTGCCTACCATGATAGAATAAAAGAAGAACCATATTTCTCTTCAGACAGGCCACTAAAGGAAAACCCCACTCTTCATAAGCACCAAAAAGAAAAACTAAAAGCACATGCACACACCTCAAGACAATAATATTTACAGCAATATTGTCTAACAATCAGTCCCAAGTTTTACTAGCTTCAAATTTCAAATGAAAGCACATTTAATTTGGAGTCAGAGGACTGTTTCAAATCTCAACTTGCCCTTTTCGTGACCGCTCTATCTCTAACCTTCCATTTCTCCACTGCTTAGATGAGAGAGCAAATTAAAAAGCTCTCAAAAGACCCTCAAAAACTACAAATCCTAATCTGTTCTCAACATAATCACACCACTTTACCTGGAGGCTTGTCTTCATTGGAACTGTCAGGTAAAACGTTGGCTGCCAGGGATCTTCAAATTCTAGGACCTTTGTAAACTCCAAATTCCAGAAGAGAAAGAAAGAAAAAGAAAAAAGGAAGAAAGGCAAAAGGACATTTCCCCAAAAGAAATGGCCTTAAGTTTCATAATTATTTATGAGACAAGGACCAAGTAGCTAAGTTCAAAATACTAAAATTGTTACTTTAAATGTCAGAATTATTAAATAACTTTATTTTGTTAAAAAGAAGACAACAGGCCCAAAATGGAGTCACTGATGCTAAGCCCCATGTCACCAAACTTAATACTTAATTAGTTTTGGCCTCTCCCAGGAATGGATCTTAAACCAATCAAACAGGAATTACCTGGTCAGCACTACTGAGGTAATCTGCTTGATAGACCCCTGGCGTCCCCCAAACGAAGGTGACCTTGCCAAAACCAATCCTCTTTTTGCTAGTATAACTTCCTTGTCCACTCTCTTTGGCCTACAAAAGTCTCCTATTTTGTAAAGCTCCTTGGAGCTCCTTTATATTTGCTAGAAGGGATGCTGCCCAATTCATGAATCATTGAATAAAGCCAACGAAACCTTTAAAATTTACTTAGTTGAATTTTCCTTTTTAACTATTTGAAATATTGTAAACTCAAGATTTTACTTTAAAACTAGGTTGCACAGCTAAACACTCAGCAATCAAAAGATCTTAGTCAATTACCTCGCCCTTAGTTTTTCTGGGCTGTTTACTTGTAAAGGCTACCAGGACCAGATACTCTTCACCGACAGGAGTAGTGACTTTGTCAAGCTCACAATACAATTTATCAGGAGCCAGTAACAATTTAGATTTAGAGTTTTAAGCCTGGAATTTAACCCGATTACAATTTTGATTTAGACCAATCACCAAAATAGAATACTTGATTTGTTTACTGACGAAGGAAGAAAGAAGTCTAGGGCACCAAACTCCTCACTGTGGTACTTATCCTAATAAATAAACTAGAACAACCATTTGTACAAATACAGAGGGCAAACAACAAAATAATGCAAAATTAGAGGATTAAACTAATTCTAATTGCATGTAGTTCTCCCACAAAACGTATTATTATTTTAAAGCAGGCCCCTTTCCTAACATACTGCCCACCCCAATTAAATTTAGTAAACCAAAAAGCAAATGACCAAAATTTCTGTGTTCCCCACCTCCACCCCAGGGCCCTACTGGGCCATGGTTTGCTTGAATGTTATGGGTGTGGTATGAAATATTTAAAGCAGTGACTAAAATTTTCCATAAAAGCCCATCCAAAGTCTAAAAGCTTTAGTACCCAGAAACAGATTCACCTCTAGACATTTAAAAGATTTACTATTCCACTATGATACTCTGGTTTTTTACATTTAATATTCAGGTAGGAGGTGGTAAAGGGGGAGAAAGAGGGTGTAATTAGTTTTGCTTGTAAAACGTTCATCACAGTTGTAGCGCCAACTGAGCTATACAGCCTATCGGGGGTCTAATAGATTTCAGAGTATTATAGTCTGAGTAATAGAGGTGGGGGTTGTGGTGGAAATCAATAAATGGCTACTACTTCTTTGCACAGACCCATATGGAAGTAATCAAGCGCAAGGGTGGCAGCTGGGGCCAATAACAGTCACCTGCAGTTGAGGGACACGGGGGTTTCAGATGGGTTTTTAATGCTAATTTCCTACAGAAACAATGAGCTAGAAAGAGCAGAGTAACAGACGAGGCCGGATGAAGAGAGACCAGCCAGAACAATGACTGCACCTGGTGCTGGGAGCAGAGGGACAGAGATGGCACGCGCCTGCCGGCAGCAGAGGGCACATCTGTCACCCTCAAACCAGCCCAACCCCCAGCTCTTCCAGCAGGGTAAGTAATGCAAGCTCCCTAAACATTAACAGCTTGCCACACAGCAACAGGTTTGAGTTTTTAAGGCTGCTGCATTCTCAACATGCACCTTTCTCCCATGACTAAGAATTAGTTAAGGAAGCAGCGTTGGTGCCCTGTCAGTCTGAAGAGAGACCTTGAATATACGCAAGAAACACATTTTATTTTTTTTTATTCATTTATTTTTTTTGTAAGGAAGATCAGCCCTGAGCTAACATCTGATGCCAATCCTCCTCTTTTTTTCTGAGGAAGACTGGCCCTGAGCTAACATCCGTGCCTATCTTCCTCTACTTTATATGGGATGCCGCCACAGCATGGCTCGACAAGCAGTGCGTCGGTGCGCGCCCGGGATCCGAACCGGCGAACCCCGGGCCGCAGCAGTGGAGCACGTGCACTTAACTGCTTGTGTCACCTGGCCAGCCCAAGAAACACATTTTAACTACGTCTCTTAGTTATGGTGACTTCGATGTTTAGGGGGGACTAAGAAAAATCACATGGAAAGATAAATCTTATTGGGTATTCATGCAGCAAGTATCATGCTTGTTACTTTCTAACTTAATCCTTAGAACCCACAATAGCAGCTCTTTTTACTCCCATTTTTCAGGTGAGAAGATTGAAGCTTAGAGGTAGGTTAAGGTTAAATTAGCTCACAGTTACACAGCCTAATGCCAAAGTCTGCACACAATCTTTCCACTGCCTTTCCTCCACCTGTCCTAACTACCATAACCAAATGAAAATACATATTCTATTTACTTCCCAACTCCAGCTATGAGAAGCAACTGCAGATATACATACATATATACTCTATACAAAATTGTACCCCACCTTGCCAGGCATCTCTAACAAGCTGCTCAGGACTGAATGATAAGGATTTCCACTAGTTGTTGCTTTAAACAAAGCACAGAGACTTGCTTTTGCAGGTTTGGCACGCTTTAGAAAAGTAAATCCATACGCATTTTAAGTTTCCCCACATTCACGTGATGCCTCATAGGTCTTAAAAGTGAAACGCTGTTTGGAAAGCTCATCAGCCAGTGAGAATATAAAAACCAGTTACAGTGGGTTGTTTTTCTGCAAGATATAGTCACCACTAATTCCTATGTTTATTGACCTGAACTTGGAGGGAAAATTAAACAACCCACATAGTGCATCATAGTACAAACCTTTTAATAAGCTTCCTGGTATAAATCACAAGTTTAAAAAAGGGGTAAGGGGATATGCCTGTATACAGATATCTCAGAAGCAAACAATTACTCTTGGATTCGGAAAGACAGCAACAACAGCTGGGCATAACTGAAAACATAGCAGAAATTAATATTGTGTAGCTATGCATTTCACAAAGTCTGATTTAAGGCACTGGGGTGTAATGAAAAGTGAACCTTTCCATCCACCCATTATGCTTCTTCCAAACACGAGGAATCCAAATCCTTCCTGTCCTTCTAAGTTCTGATCAAATGCTACCTCTTCCATGCAGGTTCTCTGATTGCCTGAGTTGGCAGTAATTTCCAGGACTTATCCACTTTTGTGCGTTTGTGTACATTTTATCTCCTCTACAAGACTTTTTTTATCCCTTACCATACTATTACACACAACAGGCAATCCAAAAATGTTTGTAAAATGCATGTCCTGGAAACTCCTAGAAGACAATTCCAGTGCAAGCTCAGCCACCAACTAGGGTATTCAACTCTGGGCCAGGCACACTTTTTATACCACACCACTCCCCTTCCCTCAAACTTCCTTATCTATAAAACAATGCATTTGACTAGATTATCCTTAAGATCCTTTTCAATCCTAACATTTCCAATAGTCGTCACTGGGGACTCAGCACTTCCAGCACTGCATGGCCTTACAAAAAGCCTTCGGCCCCGTGGCTTAGCGGTTAAGTGCAAGCGCTCTGCTACTGGCAGCCCAGGTTTGGATCCCGGGGACGCACAGATGCACCGCTTCTCCGGCCATGCTGAGGCCGCGTCCCATATACAGCAGCTAGAAGGATGTGCAACTATGACATACAACTGTCTACTGGGGCTTTGCGGGGAAAAAAAAAAGGAGCAGGACTGGCAATAAATGTTAGCTCAGGGCTAGTCTTCCTCAGCAAAAAGAGGAGGATTAGCATGGACGTTAACTCAGGGCTGATCTTCCTCACAAAAAAAAAAAAGAAAAAACTGCAAAAAAAAAAAGCCTTCGATGAACTGATCCAGCCAATCTTTCAGATCCACTTGAATTCTTCCAGTTATATATAAAGTATGTTCATTCAAATTCAAAAGCTCTCTCTCTTGATGTTCCAAAGATGCAATTTAAATGTCATTATCCTTATCTCCAGTTTACTGACATTATTGCGTTACATACTTTCAGTCCAAGGTGGCTCCCTGTTACGAAAAAATCCTTGACTGGGTCATTCCTGGAAGCCAATTTAGGAGATTTCCTCTTTTCATAGTAGTAAAGCTTCTCAGGATGCTTTCATAGTCTTCAGAAAGTATTATGATTTTCTCCAGTATTCAACTCAAAGATCTTGGATCTTGGTTATTACCTCAATAACAAGCAACTACTCTCCTGAACTGTGTGTTCCTAGCAGGACTTTTAATAAACCACCTTTATTTGCAGTCAGTGGATCGTCACACATTAAAATGCACGTTACTGGGCCGGCCCCGTGGCTTAGCGGTTAAGTGCGCACGCTCTGCTGCTGGCGGCCCGGGTTCGGATCCCGGGCACGCACCGACACACTTCTTCTCTGGCCATGCTGAGGCCGTGTCCCACATACAGCAACTGGAAGGATGTGCAACTATGACATACAACTATCTACTGGGGCTTTGGGGGGAAAAAAATAATAAAATTATAAAAAAATAATGCACGTTATTTATAATTTTTTATGCTTCTTGAAACTCTACCATCAAAAGTATTCCTAGTAAAGGGCCGGCCCCGTGGCTTGGCAGTTAGGTGCGCGTGCTCTGCTACTGGCGGCCTGGGGTTCGGATCCCGGGCACACACCGACGCACCGCTTGTCCGGCCATGCTGAGGCCGCGTCCCACATACAGCAACTAGAAGGATGTGCAACTATGACATACAACTATCTACTGGGGCTTTGGGGGAAAAAAAAGGAAGAGGATTGGCAATAGATGTTAGCTCAGAGCCGGTCTTCCTCAGCAAAAAGAGGAGGATTGGCACGGATGTTAGCTCAGGGCTGATCTTCCTCACAAAAAAAAAAAAAAGTATTCCTAGTATGGACACACAGCAGTATGCAAATCCCTTTTTTAGGCCCTTCAGATAGACCCAGCCTACACTACACTTCAGCATTAAGTCCTTTTCTCCCCACTCAACCTAGGAGCATGTCTCCTCGGGTGCAATGAATGAAAAGTGCTTGCTCACTGAAGGAATATCACGTAAATTTAATATAAACACTATATCCTCTCAAATATTCAGGTAAGTCCCCAAAGATGCTGAACATTGCACCTATAAAAACAGAAACTTGAAAATTCTTACTAAATCATTTAGTCAATTTGGCGTAAGAGAATACTTAAAAAACAGTTCATTTAAAAAGTCTCCCCCACCTCAAGAAATCTGACTACAAAATTGAAGAAAGAAATGGAATAGTACTACACTATCATCTTAAAATAATTACCCAACTGACACAAGTGAAGGTTTAAGAACTTTAAGGAATAAAAGTAATTTTTAAGTTCCTATTTGAGACCTAGCAGAACTTTCAAGGAAAAAAAGTACAATTTAAACAGTGTTGTCACAAAGCAGTATAATTCAGTACTTCACTCCTGTTTATTGATTTTCAAAGTTCTGTTCTGGTATAATATAACAGTCTCATTTGCATTACAATACTTAGAATGCTTTCCAAATCATTTATAATCATAGCGAGGCTTAACAAACACAGCATATAACTTTTATAAGAGATACAGATGGGTGCTGACCCCGTAGCGTAGCGGTTAAGTGCGTGTGCTCCGCTGCTGGCGGCCTGGGTCCAGATCCAGGGCGCACACTGAGGCACTGCTTGTCAGGCCATGCTGCGGCGGCGTCCCACATAAAGTGGAGGAAGATGGGCATGGATGTTAGCTCAGGGCCAGCCTTCCTCGGCAAAAAGAGGACTGACATGGATGTTAGCTCAGGGATGATCTCCCTCACACACACACAAAAAGATATACAGATGATCTGGGCAGTAGGTACAGTGAGAGGAAGGTACCCTGAAAACTAGAGTTGTAGGCAAGACCCATTCTTAGCCCAAGAACTTGAAGTTAAAAAATGCAAAGGGTCCAGGAACCAATCACAGCAGAATAAAGAACATCTAGAAACTTCTGAAACTAACTTGTATGCCTTCTATGTGTCAAATTTCCCCAATTATGACATGAGGCAGAAATTGCACAAAATAGAAACTCAAAAGAGAATAAGTAGCTTGCTTGAGATCAGAAGACTAGTGAATAATGGCTATACAGTACGTGTAACTGCCAAACCCATGCTCTTCCCATGGTTGTCTGCATTTGGAGGCCTGGAAAACATGAATACAATGTACAGAAATAGCAAAAACCTAAATTATGCATCACAAACTAACAAGGACTATAGAACACAGTGGCTATGTGCACGTGAATTTACTGCATCACAAAACTACTCCAAATTCACAATTCAAGTCAGATTTGTTGATGTTACTTGTTTATTTTGTATGTAGGAAGTAAACAGAAGAAAACAGCATAAGAGTAAAATGTAATGAAGAAAAAAAGAGCTAAATACATTAAAATTAAAAGATACCATTAGTTTTACTGTAGTATCTTTTCGTTGTAAGTGGCCTGAATACATTGAAATAAAATCTGACAATAGAAAGAGTATTTTATGAGCCATCTTTTTAACACTATGAGCATAACACTTATTATGCATACTAAAGGAGAAAAAATTTCCCTCAAAACATCACAGAAAGACTCAATATGAAATACCTTATAGAAATATTTGTGGGACTACATTCCTAGTCATAGAATTCATCTGATTAAAGTTTTCATTTGAAAAAGCATGGCATTCAAATATAAAGGTGGCAACTGAAAAATAAGACAGAAATATGAACAAAATGAAGCATCAAAACAACACTGAGGAGCTAAAGGCTGAACTCATATCAGAAAACATTCATATCATCATAATCTGAAATAAGTAAAAAGAGCTCCGAAAGCCATAGAATTGCCCACGTTAGCCCCCAAAACTAAATTAAAGTGTACTTACCCCAAATGCCCAGATTATAAAAATCCAGATTCTTAATATATCAAATTTATTTGAAATAGATATAAAAAAAGCTCCTCTTTTTCTCCTCCTAATCTTCAAAACCCAATCTGAGACCAGCCTTCCTCCTCCCTTCATTAGCTGGACATGTGTCAGCTCTCTCACATCTGCGATTTCTCACTGACTAGAGCTGCCTGTCCCATTCCAGGGAAACACAGATGGATCCCAGATGGGAAGGTCCTGCCAAACAGACCAGCTCTTCACCTTGCCAGAATCCCCAGATACAGTCAGTCTCTCTGTCTCTCTCTTTTTCTCCCTCCCTCCTGCTCCCTCTCCCTCCGCTACCCTTCCAACCCGCCCTGTTACCAGGGCTCTTTGCCAGCTGATGTCACTAAGTACACACCTCCCAGTGGCTCCTGGCCAATCTGACATTAACTTGTTAAATATGTGTAATTTGTTTATGGCTGACAATAACAGCAAGGATATTGTGCAAAACCTATCTGTGCAAGTCTCTAGTGGAATAACATGTAGAGACACACATAGACACACACTCATATTTTTGGGAACATCCAAATGTTTAACAATTACTATTTCAAGTCCTACATATTGTCTGGTTTCTGCTATTGTTTAATAGCTTCTGCTCTTTGAGCCAGTTTTAAAATCCTACATATGACAAATTCCTTCTTAAAATGAATTATTAAAAATCTGCTTTGAACATGTACTTTGAGGAAAAATGTAAAGTTGCAAATTAATTTGGGGAACATAAATACAAACGTATGTAAATGACTCACACAAGCTGCCTCTCAGATCCAGACTTTGTAGCACTGCAAAACTGGCACGTGATTAAAAGAAGACAATGCAGGCAACATGGTTCTGATGCTGTAAAGATTATAAATGAAAGATGGGGACACAATGCAAAAATTGTTTTAAAACAAAGCAAATATGAATGTGAGAAATAACATAATGTTTAAAGGAACTGCTAATGCAAGTTTCAACAAATGAAGAGCCAAAATAGAAAACATTTTTTGAAATGTAACAATGAGAGAAGGATTGAACTGTTCAAGGTCAGAGTTTAATCACTTACACCCCCAAATAGCTAGCATATAATAGCTGCTCAGTCCATTTCTGCTAAATGAAAACTGATCATTGAAAACATACTGTACTATGGTTACACGAGATATTACCATTGGGGTAAACTGGGTGAAGGATCCACTGGACCTCCCCGTACATTTTTTTTTTTTTTGCAATTTCCTATGAATCTATACTTTAAAATAAAATGTTAAAAAGAGGGGGAGGGGGATTGCCTGCTTCCTGGGTCACATTATGTGGACACATATCCTGCACTAAAATCTCCATGAACACAGATTAGGAATGAAAGAAACTCCATATACATAATTGAACAGACGTGGCTATAATTCTCTAATCCTTAATCTTCTATCCTACTTGGGATATCTAGAATCTGTAAACAATTTTCCTGTTATGGCAATTTTTGGCAAATAGGAAGGAGGGCTATTTCTGTCAAAGGCAACTTACTGACTAGGTTTCAGGTCTTTAGTTCATCCCAATGGTGGTGGTAATAACAGCAATCAGATAGTCTGGATCCACAGCCAGAGCACTATACTCTATTGTCTAGTAGGAAAAGGAATCAAAAGATGCTACTGGCTGTCTTGGATCACTGGCTCTGGGAGAAGCCAGCTACCATGTCATGAAGACACTCAAGCAGCCCTAAGAAGATATCCACATGGTGAGAAACTGAGATCTCTTGCCAAAGGTGCAGCAACAACTTGCTCACATACTTAGCCACTACATCCAGCGAAGCTGCCTTGGAATTCTGACCCCAAAGAACTGCATGAGAGAATAAATATTTATCATTTTAAAAGGGGGAAAAATGCTTCTTTCACATCTAGCATCCAGATATGGATCTTAAATACCATTTCCCACTAAAAGGAAGCAGGGCTCTTTAGAAGAACAGTTGACTCCACGTATAGAGCAGGAAATGTACAAAACTTGTCATATCAGAAACCAATTAAGCTATCAAAGACTTCTGGAGTTGTATCCAAGGGATTTAGGAGCCAACTTGAAGAGGCTCCCACTAACTAAGATGGGATAATTTGAGCATCAATAAAAAATAACTGGAATGGATTGAAATACAGCAAAATGTTTAAATTCATGAGTTCATAATGCTACTTATAGAAAACAAATTGATCACCTTTCAGAGGATAATAGAGAACCAATTCATTATTCTGAAACTAGTGAATCAAGGATTTTACCTGCCTTCCTAGATGAACTGTACCTCTAGGTAAGCAAATAGTTGGTGAAAATTGATCCCTATTGAAATAATCCACGTAAAATGAAAAAACATATACTTGCAATATCATAATTTTACAAATCCCTAATAAAAAATTAATCTAGGTAATGATCATCAATTGCCACTAATATGAGATGAGAGATATGGACATTAATGTGCCTCCTAATGGAAGTATACCACCACCTATGAAGCATTCTTGACAAAAAAAGTAAATCTGAATCTGATCAAACCTCTAAGATCTAACAACCAGTTTATAGAACATTGAGGGAAAATACGAACATGTTAATGATAGCATGGAATGCAATTAGCAAAGTCTGGAACATGAGAAAATCTATAGTGCAAACAACCCAGACTTGTAGAAAAAGAAAAGGGGGGAGGGGGAAAGGGAGTTGGAGAACTTATACATCAAAAGAGAAATAAAAGACTTAAACAAATGCAATATGTGGACTTGATTAGGATTCTGATTTGAACAAACCAACTGTAAAAAATAACCTCTGAGATAACAGGGAAAATTTTAAGGCTCACTAGATATTTAATTATATTAAGGAACTATTTTAAACTTTTTTAGGTACAATAATAGATTTGTGATTAGTTTTTAAGAGAAGTTCTTATCTTTTAAGAGATAGATACAGAAATGTTTATAGATAAATTTATATGCTATCTAGGATTTCCTTCAAGAGAAGCCGAATTGGTGATTATTGTAGCTGGATGTTTAAGTACATGAGGCTCCATTTTTAGGTCTAGTTTGATATTTTCCATAATACAAAGTTAAAAGAAAAAAAAAAAGACAGTGATTTCTTTAAACAGTGAGCCAAATTATGGGTAAAGGTGGCAGATGGGTAGAGACAATTTTTTTAAGAAAGTCAGACAAAAGGAATTAAAGTCTGTCATGAGGTTTAATGTGGTACCAACATCTTCATTTACCTCAGTGACCACAACACGAGTTGATACACCACCAACTTTTAAAAATAAAGGATGAGGAACCAACAGTGCAATATAACAACAGTAGTGAACACAACTGCTAAGTTGGTTGCTTTACAACAGATTTGTAAAGGGGCTGATTTTTTAAAAATTTTAATGTCCTCCTATAGGAGAACACTAGAATACACCTATTGCAGGGTGTTACATTTGAATTGGAGGTATCAATACGAACTCATGGTTTTTGTTTTCATATTATATATTTACATTTTTTATATTAAAAATATGTAGACATAGAAATACACACACCAAACACATATTCATAACATACACTTCCTAGCTATTTGCTATGAGGGTCTAGAAGCAATGACACCTTGTAGCAATGAACACATCTTACATCCGGATCTTGATTTCTGAACCACATTTTCTACTAAAACCAAGGCTCCCTGGAGAAATGGCTGATTCAGGGTGGGGCAGGGAAAGTACAAGACAAGCATGCAACATCTTGTACAATGAAGTAAAAGACTACTCAGAAATGATGGGAACATGTCAAAAAGACACTGAAGCCAGTTAGAAACGGTTGCCATTGTCATCTGTGGGACAATCTGAGCATCAAAATAAATGATAATAACGGATTGAAGCATAATACGTAAAATAAAAACTGAATTTTAATAATGAATCAATCAATAAGGAAGAAAGGAAAGCTATTCCTTCTAGTAGATGCTAACTTTTTTTTGTTTTTTTTTGTGAGGAAGATCAGCCCGGCACTAACATCCATGCTAATCCTCCTCTTTTTGCTGAGGAAGACCAGCTCTGAGCTAACATCTATTGCCAATCCTCCTCCTTTTTTTTTCCCCAAAGCCCCAGTAGATAGTTGTATGTCATAGTTGCACATCCTTCTAGTTGCTGTCTGTGGGACGCGGCCTCAGCATGGCCGGAGAAGTGGTGCGTCGGTGCACGCCTGGGATCCGAACCCGGGCCACCAGTAGCGGAGCGCGTGCACTTAACCGCTAAGCCACGGAGCCGGCCCCTAGATGCTAACTTGTAAATACAGAAAAAATGATGGAAGTAGAAAATCACCACTGGTATGACTAGTGAATAGAAAGTTGATGGAAAACAGCATATCCACATTGTCTAAAAACATATCCTACAAGTTACTTATTGATCACAAAGAGGAATAGCCTAGCAGACCAACCTTAACAAAATGAAACAAGTTAACATTTGACATCACCAATCACCAATATTAGGGCAAACTGACTTCATGTGCCTCCTTAAATGAAGCATTAAGAAGAATACACTTCTGTAGCATTCCAGCCAACAATCCATAATCCGAATCTAATCATAAGGAAATATCAGACAATTGAGGGACATTCTATACATGAGAGAGGGAGAGAGAGAGAGAAACAGACAGACAGACAGACAGACAGAAGAAGGAAATTAAAAAAAGGCAAGCAGGCAGGCTTGAGGGACTGTTTCAGAACAAGAAAGATTAAAGACACATGACAATTAAATGCAGTGTGTGATCCTGAATTGGACTGAATTGGGATACAGGAACTATAAAAACATTATTGGGATAATTGATGAAATGTGAATATAGTCTGTGAATTAGGTAATAGTATTGTATCAATATTAAATTCCCTAATTTTGAGAAAATGACTATGTAAGAGAATGCATTTTTTTTTTCAAGAAATATATATTTAAGTATTTAGGGGCAAAAAGAACATACTTTCACTTACTCTCAGAGTGGTTCAGAAAAAATTATATAGATATAACATACACACAATGATAAAGCAAATGGAGCAAAATATAAACAACTGGTGAACAAGAGTTCCTTTTATTATTCTTCCAACTTTCTGTAAGTTTTCTATTGTATCAAATAAGCACTTATCAAAAAGAAAAAAGTCCCCATTCACAATAAAACAGTTGGAAAACTCCCTTGTGAGTATTAAGTGAACATGTGCAGCAGTCCATCGAGTTCTAATGAAGATGCCCATGACAATCTCCCCTTTGGTTTCTTACTCTGATAATCATCACTATTACCATAATGGTTCTGAACATTAAGTTATTTTATGTTGTTATTTTTAGTTATGTAATGTTCATTTTATACCAATAATGGACCACTGCTAAAAGACAAAGTATAAGAAACTTAAATATAAAGTAAATATATAATTAAATATAAATTAATGAAAAGCATAAAAATGATTCCACAAATAAGGTTGAGATGCAGACCTTTGAGTTGGACTCATTAGATGAAATCTCTCATCCAGCACATAAAGATGACTCCAGACCTTCAAACAAGATATCAAAAAAGAAAAAATAAACACTGATGCTTATAGTCAATTTACTTTTTATTGTGGATAGCCTTTACTTGCATACTTGGAATCTTCCTTAATTTGTCATTTAAAAACACAACAATATTATATTTCATTTCAAGCATCAGGTTATAAAAAGATTGTTATTTTTGGAAAACTTAACACATTATAAAACTTTAATCTACACTTTACCCAAAAACCAAAGCAATCTTTTAATTTTTAAACTAATATATAGAATCATGTTTTACTTAAACAGAAATGTAAAGTTAACAAAAGTACAAGCATACTAAATTGGGGAAAGTAAAAATATGTAATATTACTAATAAAATAATAACCATCTTAAAGATTGTATTTTAAATGAAAAATTATTTTAAGATCGGTCTTTTTAAAAATCACCTCTTTAATATTTACCATACAAAAATGAAATCATCTAGGGGCCGGCCCGGTGGCGCAAGCGGTTAAGTGCGCACGCTCCGCTGCGGTGGCCCGGGGTTCGCAGGTTCGGATCCCGGGCGCGCACCGATGCACCGCTTGTCAAGCCATGCTGTGGCGGCGTCCCATATAAAGCGGAGGAAGATGGGCACAGATGTTAGCCCAGGGCCAGTCTTCCTCAGCAAAAAAAGAGGAGGATTGGCAGATGTTAGCACAGGGCTGATCTCCTCACAAAAAAAAACAAAATCATCTAAAGAAACCCTGAGGGAGAGAGTTTGCAAGGTTGCATAATGAGAGAGTTTTCAAGTCTAACAAAATGATTATTTACAGCATTAGGAGATGATTATTTACAGCAGGGATCAGCAAACTATAGCCTACTTACTGTTTTGGTAAATAAAGTTTTACTGAAAAAGGACCATGCCCATTTCTTTATATATTGTCTATCTATAGCTGCTTTCCCATGACAACAGCAGAGTTGGGACACAGATCACGTAGCCTACAAAGCCAAAACTGTTTACTAGCTGGCCCTTTACAAAAAATTATGTTGAACTCTGATTTATAGCAATAGAGTAGCTTTAGAAAGACTCAAACACCTACCCTGGGCCAGGCATTATGCTAAGTGTTGGAGATATAATAGTGAACAAAAATAACAAGGGATCTTGCAGTCTGTTGGAGAGAAAAGTAATCTAATTATCATACAAATAGAAAAATAAGAAACAGTAAGTGCTATCAAGGAAACAAAACAAGGAAAAGATTAAGAGAACTATGGGCCTCACATCAGGGAGTACAGAAAAGATTAGTGAAGGGTGTGTTATACAGGGGTATTCTCTGGTAAAGTTAAACTTAAAAGATAAGAAGTGAACTAGGTTTTTAAAAAAAGAGATGAAGAGTATTTCAAGTATTTCAGGCAGAGAGAACAAAATGTATGGGAAGAGGCATGGCTAGTGTGAAGAAGTGGAAGGAAGTCAGCATGACTAGACAGCATTAAACCTGTAGAAGGAAGATGAAGTGGAGTGACAAGCAAGGGGACAGAACACATAGACCTTTGTTGAGGGTAGTAGGTGGACAACATAGGCCAATTTGTCTCAGCTTCTACATGTCAGATAATCTTGCAGACTCCTCCCAAGACAAAGGCTGTCTCTACCTCCAGTTCCACAGCACTTGCTTGACACAGTGCATAATAGTGCTCAACAAACGTTTAAAGTTTGAAACATACAACTGATTAGAAAATGGAGTGTATTCCTTTTTAGGTCATTTACAGCAAACATTTTAAGAGACACTGATTTTCTCTTATAATTCAATAGAAAGAACCTGGAGTAGCTGTTCTGATTCAGCTACTAAGTGAATTATCTAAATCATTAACCCTCTCATCTGTCAAATCAGAGGACAGGACTAGGTGTTAAGTGAGGTTCCCTACAGCTTTCTTCCTTTCTTGTTTAAACTTCTTTCTTTGTTTTGTTTAAAATGATCTTCTAGTAACAACACCATTAAGATAAATAACTTGAAAATAAAACAGAGGTTTGAGGCTCTCCAGAAACAAGATATTCTAACTTTCCAATTTACACGACAATGTATAGATTCCTGTCTTATTAGTTATTAAGGTCTTCATAATTTGCTTTATACATTTAACAGTACAAAGCTTGAAAGAATTTTGTGTCAACTTAAAAAAAGAGAAGCAATCAAATTCACAAGTGATCTGGAAAACAAAACTGAAAAAGAATTCTCTTGATGTTTGAGTCATCAGCCCTTATGGGACACAAGTCAGACTGCAGCAGCTGTGGATCAACATTTAAAAGCAAGAATTCAATTTAATTGTGATAGCAGATTTTTAAAAGTTGATGGATCAGAAGCACAGAAAATAAATGAAGCAGGAATTTTCATTTGCTGAAATAAACCAACACAACCCATATTCTAAGGAACAGGGGATGATATCCAGTTATTCTACTCAAATCAGACTACCAACTGATTTCCTTCACCATGAACACTTCTGTCAAATAAGCTCTTCTCTACACACTTGGAAAACTTTAAAGATTTATCTCAAAGGTCCTTCCTTTGGGAGAGATGATTCCTGAAGAAAGCAGAGTTGACAATGGCCCATCCTCATGCTATCTATGTAGCTTGATAGCACGTAATAACACATTGATACTTAAGATTTTCAATTATTTGTTGACCTCAGTCTCCATTACTCTTCTCTGAGGGCAGAAGGATGTCTTCATCAACATGCTTAATGCTTATTTGTTGGATAAATAAATTAACATATCCTATCCGTTTAAAAGATAAATTTAACAGGGGCCAGCCCCAGGGCCTAGTGGTTAAGTTTGGCGCACTCTGCTTCAGCAGCCCAGGTTTGGACCTACATCACTCATCAGCGGCCATGCTGTGGCGACCACCCACGTACAAAATAGAGGAAGACTGGCACAGACGTTACCTCAGGGCGAATCTTCCTCAGCGGAAAAAAAAAATGCAGACTCCAACTACAGAACATTAACTTGAGAAAGAATCTATTCCAACCTCTTCATTTAACTAAAATAGGGCACTGAAAAGTCTAATTAAATTCCTATTAAATATGATGTATTCAAATCAAATCATGTTCTCTTCAAGAATTTCTCTGGGAGAGCTACTGGTTTTTGAAATGACAAAAACTTTTAATAATTTCAAGACCACTTTGCTAATAACTTTTAAAAATTACTAACCCAGAACTGGTTTTCCCAAACTTTGTTACCATTTTTGCTATCCCTGCCCTGTCCCAAATAAGATATCACTCATCATAGGGGTGTATACCTATCTGCCAGGACAATGTAGAGCATTACATTTGTCAAGTTATTAGATCTACAGCTCTTACTATCTTTCAGAAAGCTTTATGTGAATAACAAAACTGGATGTCCAAATTCTTATCAAGTTTTAAGTCAGGCGTTTATTGAACCCTATTTTATAAATCTAAAAACAAATAAGGTTGGTGTCTTTGATGTGCCTAAGATCATTAACATGAACTCAACTAACAAATCCAGTATTCTATCTCCTGCTGACCCCAAGCGCTCAGAACACCTGAACTAAAGAAGCTGAAAGCAGCAGCCATCTAAGCGCCATTTGCAGAGATGTGCTATACTTGGGCCACGCCTTTGGGATGTAAAAAAAAAAACAACATTTTAAAATAACAGTTTTATTGAGGTATAACGTACATACCATAAAATTCATCTGTTTTAAATGCACAATTCAATGATTTTTAGTAAATTTATAGAGTTGTACCACGATCACCACAATCGCATTTTAGAACATTTCCATAGTCACAAAAGATCTCTTACGTCCCTTTTCAGGAAATCCCATTTACACGCACACCCCAGGCAACTATAGTCTGCTCACTCTGACCCTATAAACTAGCCATTCCTGGACATTTCACATAAATGGAATCATATAATATATTGTCTTTTGTGTGTGATTCCCTTAACTTAGTATAATGTTTCCAAGGTTCAACCACGTTGTAGCACGTATCAGCATTCGTTCCTTTCAATTGCTCAGTAGTAGTCTATTGATGCGTATGCCACATTGTGTTTATTCACCAACTAATGGACATTTGGATTGTTTCCAATTTTTGGTTACTGAGTAACACTGCTGGGAATAATCCAGTACAAGTTTAAAATGATTATTTTTAATAATTTTTCCCAGTTTTATCTGCTTTTTGGGGAGACAATTGCCAAGCTCTTTACTCTACCATTCAGGAAGTTCCACCCTAACCAAGTTGTTGTTGTTGTTTTTGTGAGGAAGATCAGCCCTGAGCTAACAACCCTTGCCAATCCTCCTTTTCTTGCTGAGGAAGATTGGTCTTGGGCTAACATCCATGCCCATCTTCCTCTACTTTATATGTGTCAAGCCACAGCATGGCTTGACAAGTGATGCATCAGCCTGCTCCTGGGATCCGAACCAGCGAACCCCGGGCCGCCGAAGCAGAACGCACGAACTTAACCGCTATGCCACCAGGCCAATTCCCCCAACCAAGTTTTTTTAAATGGTAATTACCCTTGATTATTTTGAGAAGATTATGCTCTTATCAGTAGTTTGTCAGATACTGATGTCCTGTTTAGAAAGATTATAAAAACATATACCTGTATGTTCTTCTAGTACTCTCAGGGTTTCATTTTTTTAGTTCACTCTTAAGTCCAAACAGAATTTATTTTGATATATACAGAAAATTTGAGGCTGAAAAGCCTATAATATGAGTTTTATTAAGTTAAGTATACTTATTGCTGAACCCCATCTATTATCCAGAGGAAACTAAAGTCAAAAGACCACCCAAGTAGTTAAGAGACCAAAATTCCCAATTCTCAAGGTAAAAGCGAACCTACAGACAGGTGAAGATTAACACTCAAAGAGGCCTAGCACTTATACAACAACCAAAATAATCCAGATACTACTTTCCTTATAAATTTCCCAGTTTATATATCTTGATTATTTCTTCTTTTTACTCTACAGAAAAGTGTTTCTGGTCTTATAACAAAAGTTAGTGGGAAAATATTCACTTCAGAGAGATTTTTTATTTATTTATTTATTTTTTTTGTGAGGAAGATCAGCCCTGAGCTAACATCCATGCCAATTCTCCTCCTTTTTGCTGAGGAAGACCGGCTCTGAGCTAACATCTACTGCCAATCCTCCTCCTTTTTTTCCCCAAAGCCCCAGTAGACAGTTGTATGTCATAGTTGCACATCCTTCTAATTGCTGTATGTGGGACGCGGCCTCAGCACGGCCGGAGAAGCAGTGAGTCGGTGCGCGCCCGGGATCCGACCCCGGGCTACCAGCAGCGGAGCGCGCGCACTTAACCGCTAGGCCACGGGGCCGGCCCCCAGAGAGACTTTTACAACTAGTTTTGTTGGAATTCCTTCATTCAAAAAGAGGGAGTGCCTATACAGATTTTTATATACACCCTAACTAACTTTCTGCCAAGCAGCCTTTTTATTTCCTGTCTTTTG
This sequence comes from Diceros bicornis minor, assembly GCF_020826845.1. Classification (NCBI taxonomy): domain Eukaryota; kingdom Metazoa; phylum Chordata; class Mammalia; order Perissodactyla; family Rhinocerotidae; genus Diceros; species Diceros bicornis. Next base: position 26,222,488 of record NC_080758.1, read on the forward strand.
ACAGAATAGGAAACATGAGACATGAGAAAAATTAAACCATTCAGTATTTTAATCACACAATCAACATCTCTGTTGGAGACACAAAATATTAAGGTTAATAATAGTTTTCTCCTTGTATAAAATAACTATAGAACCTACAGATAAATGTATAATTCATAATCCTGCTGGAAAACCCTACAAATTCTTCAGTTCATTCTAATTATTCCTCTGCATTTTCATAGAAATTCTTACTTTTACCACATCCCCTGAAAATTCTCTTAATAAGTCCTGATATTTCTCACACTTTTAACAAATTCTGGCTCTGAAATGAAACTAAACAGAGAGGCAATGTAAACTTATTTTTCTTTGCTATTACAAGTGGTAAACTTTTTTTTTCAATTATTTTATTGAGATCATAATGGTTTTATAACATTGTGTAATTTGGGGTATACATTATTTTTTATCAATTTCTGTACAGACTGCATTGTGCTCACCACCAGTAGTCTAATTTTTATCCGTCACCATACATATGTGCCCCTTTACCCCTTTCACCCACCCCCTAGCTTGCTTCCCCTCTGGTAACCACTAATCTGTTCTCTTTATTCATGTGTTTATCTTTCACATATGAGTGAAATCTTGCAGTACTTGTCCTTCTCTGTCTGGCTTATTTCGCTTAACATCATATCCTCAAGTTCCATCGATGTTGTTGCAAATGGGATGATTTTGTCTTTTTTATGGCTGAGTACTATTCCGTTGTGTGTGTATGTGTATGTATGTATATATATATATATATATACACACCACATCTTCTTTATCCATTCATCCGTAGAAGGGCATTTGGGTTGCTTCCACATCTTGGCTATTGTGAATAATGCTGCAATGAACATAGGGGTCCATAAATTGGATTGTTGATTTCAAGTTTTTTGGATAAATACTCAGTAGTGGGATAGCTGGATTGTATGGCATTTCTATTTTTAATTTTTTGAGAAATTCCATACTGTTTTCCATAGTGGCTGCACCAGTTTGCATTCCCACCAGCAGTATATGAGGGTTCCCTTTTCTCTACAACATTTGTTATTTTTTGTCTTATTAATTATAGCCATTCTGACAGGTGTGATATCTCACTGTAGTTTTTTTTTTAATAATTTTATTTATTTATTTATTTCCCCCCAAAGCCCCAGTAGATAGTTGTATGTCATAGCTGCACATCCTTCTAGTTGCTGTATGTGGGACTCGGCCTCAGCATGGCCAGAGAAGCGGTGCGTAGGTGCGCGCCCGGGGTCCAAACCTGGGCCGCCAGCAGCAGAGTGCGTGCACTTAACCACCAAGCCACGGGGCCAGCCCCTCATTGTAGTTTTGATTTGCATTTCCCAAATAATTAGTGATGTTGAACATCTTTTCATGTGTCTGTTGGCCATCTGCATATATTCTTTGGAAAAATGTCTGTTCATATCCTCTGTCCTTATTTTTTTTTGGTGAGGAAGATCGGCCCTGAGCTAACATCTGCCAATCCTCCTCTTTTTTTGCTGAGGAAGAATGGCCCTGGGCTAACATCCGTGCCCATCTTCCTCCACTTTATATGGGACACCGCCACTGCATGGCTTGACAAGCGGTGCGTCAGTGCGCCCACAGGATCTGAACCGGCGAACCCCCGGGCCGCCGCAGCGAAGCGCACGCACGTAACTGCTTGCACCACCGGGCCGGCCCCTCCTCTGTCCGTTTTTTGATGGGGTTGTTTTTTTGTTGTTGAGTTGTATGAGTTCTTTATGCGTTTTGGAAATTAACCCCTTGTCAGATATATGATTTGCAAATATTTTCTCCCAGTTGGTGGGTTGTCTTTTCGTTTTATTCTTGGTTTCCTTTATAATTTTATTTATTTATTTATTTTCCCCCAAAGCCCCAGTAGATAGTTGTATGTCATAGCTGCACATCTTTCTAGTTGCTGTATGTGGGACGCGGCCTCAGCATGGCCGGAGACGGGGTGTGTTGGTGCGCGCCCGGGATCCGAACCCGGGTCGCCAGCAGCGAAGCACGAGCACCTAACCGCTAAGCCACGGGGCCAGCCCATTCTTGGTTTCCTTGAACATGGTTTCCTTCCTTCTTTGCAGTAGCTCTTTAGTCTGATGAAGTCCCATTTGTTTATTTTTTCTTTTGTTTCCCTTGCCTGAGTAGACATGATATTTGAAAAGATGCTGCTAAGACCGATGTCAAAGAGTGTACCACCTATATTTTCTTCTAGGGAGTTTTATGGTTTCAGGTCGCACATTCAAGTCTTTAATCCATTTTGAATTAATTTTTGAGTATGGTGCAAGAGAATGGTCTACTTTCATTCTTTTGCAAGTGGCTGAACAGTTTTCCCAACACCATTTATTGTAGAGACTTTCCTTTCTCCATTGTATGTTCTTGGCTCCTTTGTCGAAGATTAACTGTCCACAGATGTGTGGTGTATAAGTGGTAAACCATTTGTTTTTGTGAGGAGGACTAGCCCTGAGCTAACATCCGATGCCAATCCTCCCCCGCTTTTTTCTTGAGGAAGATTGGCCCTGAGCTAACATCAGTGCCCATCTTCCTCTACTGTATATGGGACGCTGCCACAGCATGGCTTGACAAGTGGTGCGTCGGTGCACGCCAGGGATCAGAACCTGCGAACCCCGGGCCACCAAAGCAGAGCGCACGCACTTAACTGCTTGCACCACCAGGCCAGCACCCTATAAGTGGTAAACTTTTAAGTGCAAAGAAAATACACTCAAACAGGCATGGTGAGCTCAAGTAATTTCAAAGTAAATAAACAGAAATTCAAAATTCACATCAACTGAAAATTTCTTTTTCTTTAGTTTTTTTAGGGTATGGCCACAAAGGCCAGGTTTTATAACCTGCACTATTTATCCTAATTTTTTTAATATAAACACCATCACAGAAATGTCTGCTCTATTACAAAATCATTCCAAATATTCAGGAAAAAGGAAAGAAAGTGTGTCGGTCACTAACTGACAAGACATATTAGCAGGCCCATTGAAGTTTTATGTACAAGTAACTATCTCCTCCCTCAGATAAACAATTTAAAAGGGGGGCCGGCCCAGTGGCTTAGCGGTTAGGTGCACACGCTCTGCTACTCGCGGCCCGGGTTCGGATCCTGGGCACACACTGACGCACCGCTTCTCCAGCCATGGTAAGGCCACGTCCCACATACAGCAACTAGAAGGATGTGCAACTATGACATACAACTATCTACTGGGGCTTTGGGGAAAAAAAAAGGGGGAAGATTGGCATTAGATGTTAGCTCAGAGCCGGTCTTCCTCAGAAAAAAAAAGAGGAGGATTAGCATGGATGTTAGCTCAAGGCTGATCTTCCTCACAAAAAAAAAAACCCAACAATTTAAAAGGCAGAAAATTCAGTCTTATTATTTCCCAATTATTACTAAGTGTCTACCACATGGGAAGCTTGCACAGAAGACACAGGCCTTGTAGGACATTTAACAAAACATCCTCCTACAGTAGTGCTTTCATTATTTAAATTGGCACATGGCAGATTATGTTAACAGATTTATTTATTGACTAAGTCTAATCATATTTCCTCAGTTGGCATCAATATGATATCTACTATTTATGTTTGCTTCAACATTGGATATTTGTTCAAAAGTCTTCCATATTTGATTCCTACCATAGAATTTTGGGTTTAAATGAAATTTAAGATTTTTTTTATGGTAGATTCCAAAAGGATAAAGAACCCTAATGAAAGCTAAGATCATTTGGTTTGTGAATCCCATTTATAAGCCAAAGAATTTGCTTTTTATTGTAAGGAAATAGAACATTTTGTAATTAAGTGTTCCACAGCAATGAATTAAGATCCAAAGCGACCTAATAATATTTTTCAAAAACTGGTCATGTCATCACCTTTTCTGGCACATGACTTTTCTATTTTAATGTTTTTTTTTTTTTTTAATTTATTTTTTTCCCGCAAAGCCCCAGTAGATAGTTGTATGTCATAGCTGCACATCCTTCTAGTTGCTGTATGTGGGACACGGCCTCAGCATGGCCCGAGAAGTGGTGCGTCAGTGCACACCCGGGATCCCAACCCAGGGTGCCAGCAGCAGAGCGCAAGCACTTAACCGCTAAGCCACGGGGCCAGCCCCTATTTTAATGTTTTATAGTTTTCATTTGATTCAAAGCAAAACTCAAGACAGCATTCTTTTTAAGAAATTGTTTCCCAAAGTTTAAATGCCTATTATTTCACAAAGACTTTAAATTACACATATTTAAACCAAATAAAAAAATATGGAAAATATGGATAACTTCATTTGGAGAAAGCAAACCACAAACTGTAAACTTCATGTGTGCAGGGACCACATGTCTACCTTGCTTCCTATTCTATTTATTTATTCATTTAGTCAACAAATATTTATTGAGCATCTACCACGTGCCTGACAATGTTCTGAGCAATGGAGATACATCAAAAAACAAAACGGACAAAAATCCCTGTCCCCTTTGGAACTTACATTCTAGCAAGGGGAGACAGACAATTAACAAAATAAGCAACTATGTATAGTATGTTAGAAGGGGATAAGTTGGTAGAGGGGAATGGGGAGGGCAGAGTGCGATTTGAAATAGGGTAGCCTGGTTGGCCTCATTGAAAAGGAAAGTGAAGGAATGAGCATAGGACAGGTGGAGAAAGAACAGCCTAGGTCCAGGTCCTGACATAGGACAGGGACTAGAGTATTCACAGAACTGCAGGAGGATCTGTGTGGCTGAAGCTGGGAAAGGAGCAGGATATGAGTTTAGAGAGGGCAAGGTGGGGGGTGGGTAGATCACAGAAAGCTTGAAGGTCAATGAAAAAACTTTGGTTTCATTTTGAGTAAAATGGGAGTCATTAACAGGGTTCTAAGCTGAGAATTTACAAGACCTGACTAAACTGAATCACTCTGGCTGCTATGTTCAAAACAGATAGTGGGGCAAGAATGGATACAAGGAAACAACTAGCACGCAACTCCAATAAGTCAGGTCAGAGGTGCTGGTGGTTTGGACCAGAATGGGAGGAGTGAAGTTAAGATGCTATCTAGATTCTGTATATATTCTCAAGATGAAGTAAACAGGATCTCCTGACTGATTAGATATGGGTAATGAAAAAAAAAAAGTCACGGATAACTTCAAGATTTTTGGTTAAAGGCTAGTAACAAAAGAGAAAAACTGACAAATTGGACTTAATAAAGATTTTTCAATTTTGTACATCAAAAGATACTATCCACAGAGTACAAACGCAACCCACAGAATGGGAGAAAATATTTGCAAATCTTATATCTGATAAGGGATAATATCTAGAATATATAGCAAACTCCTAAAACTCAACAACAAAACAAGCAACCTGATTCAAAAACGGGCGAAGGACTTGAATAGACATTTCTCCAAAGAAGATAAATGAAATGTTTATGCACTGTTGGTGGGAATGTAAAACGGTACAGCCGCTGTGAATAGTATGAAGGTTCCTCAAAGAATTAAAAATAGAATTACCATATGACCCGGCAATTAATTCCACTTCTAGGTATATACCCAAAAGAACTGAAAGCAGGGTCTTGAAGAGATATTTGTACACCCATATTCATAGCAGCATTATTCACAGATGAATGGATAAGCAAACTGTGGTATATACATACAATGGAATATTATTCTACCTTAAAAAGGAAGGAAATTCTGCAATATGCTACAACATGGATGAACCTTGAGGACATTATGTTAAGCAAAATAAACCAGTCACAAAAAGATAAACACTGTATGATTCCACTTATATGAGGTACTTAGTCAAAATCATAGAGACAGAAAGTATAACGGTGGTGCCAGGGGCTGCGGGGAAGGGACAATGGGGAGTTATTGTTTAAAAGGTACAGAGTTTCAGTTTACAAGATGAAAAGAGTTATGTGGATGAATGGTGGTGATGGCTGCACAACAATGTGAATGTATTTAATACCACTGAACTATATACTTAAAAATGGTTAAGATGGTAATTTTTGTTACATGTATTTTAACACAAGAAAAAAAAAGTCAAGGATAACTCCAGGGTTTCTGGTTAAAGGCTAGAGCAGAGGAAGATTAAAGGAAGACATGGTTTGAGAGGGAAGATCAGAAATTCAGATTTGGACAATTTTCAGTTAGAGATATCTATTACATAGATAGTGGAGATCACATGTAAGCAACTGGACAAACCGAGTGTTCAGGGAAGAGATCTGGCCTGGAGATATAACTCTGGGAGTTGTCAGCATATAGATAGTATTTAAAAGCATGAGATTTTATGAGCTCACCAAGGGAATGAATATAGATAAAGATAAGAGATTTGAGTACGAACACTGGGCAATGGACAGCCCAATGTTAAAGACATCAGAAAGAAAAGGAGGAACCATCAAAGGAAACTGAAAAGATACAGCCAGCCAGTGAGCTAGGAGGAAAAACAACAGTGTGGTGGTACCCTAGAAACCAAATGAAGAAAGTGTTCCAAGAATTAAAAACAATCAATTGGGTCAACTGCTCTACTAAGTTGAGAACTAAGAATTGACTACTGGATGTCCTCACCTCCTAGGAAGGTCAGGCGTACCCATCACAATAAATGTGTTCGGTGAATATACAAAGCAAAATATTATAATTAATCATTATTTCAGGGCCAGCCCCGTGGCTTAGTGGTTAAGTGCACGCGCTCCGCTACTGGAGGCCCGAGTTCGGATCCCAGGCACGCACCGACGCACCACTTCTCCGGCCATGCTGAGGCCGCATCCCACATACAGCAACTAGAAGGATGTGCAACTATGACATACAACTATCTGCTGGGGCTTTGGGGGAAAAAAAACATAATAATAATAATTAATCATTATTTCAAATTCTCTTCAATACTTCTGAAAACGCACTGTTGAAAATGCATCCAACTAAATATGTACTAATGGAAGTAACTTTGTCAAATTCATAATTCTTTTATAAAAAAATTTTTGTTTTGGACTTTCAGATTATCACAACTAAAAGTGGGAATTGTCAGTGCTTTGACATATGGCTACCATAACACTAGCTGTCTTCTATTTGGTAGCAATAGAAACCTCCCAATGCTGCACAAGTAGAAAGATGAGTGGTCAGAGAACTAGTACCTCATCTGTTACTCACTTTTCCTCTCTGAGCCTTCATTTTTTCCACCTGTAAAATGAATATTCATATGTTCTTCCCTCTAAGAATGCCCTTCCTCTGATCAAATTCCACTACCTTCAGATTCAGCTCCTGTTACCTTCTCCTCGGAGACTTCCCAGGTTCTCTAGTTCCTGTTCATCTTCCCCTTCTCTGAACTCCAATAATAATTCAGTTTCACAATACACAAACTATTCATCTGGTCCTACATCACATACTGCCTTGAGCATTCTCTTAGCTGTTTTATGTGTCTGTCTTAAGCACCCCTATTGCACCAGAAAATCTTAAGTATATAACTGTTTTGTTTTTGCCTACAATTCCTAATACAACAATATATCAATAGAAATTAATCATTTAATGGGGCAATTAAGAATTAGTAAGAAAGACCTCTTCTGTTAGTTCCTACAAAGACTGAAAGTATCGCTTTCTGTAAGACAGCCATGCTGTAGCTTATTTTTAAAAGACATATAGGATTAAAGACCAAACTCAAATGCATATATGTCCACAATTAGCTTTTGGCATAGGATAATTGAGAGACTAATCAGAAATTTAAAAACTAAAGTCAAAGGGCACCTTAAACCGAGGGTGCAAAAAGTTAATACAACTTGCAAAAATCTACAGAATACTAGGTAGCTAGGAACAAAATAAATCTAGTTCTTGACAGGTTTTAAGATCATTTCTCCCAGCAGACCCACCAGTGATTATTGGTTTTGACTGACCACTGATTTAGTTACTCAGTCGACAGATCATACTATGCTCTCTGAAGAGCAAGACAAGGTACTGGGCCAGATGCTGTAACCCACATGGGCCCCTAGCCTACCTGCCTAAACTCTCCCGAGGAGCTTGTTAACATGCATATTCCCAGGCCCATATCAGACCCAATGAATCAGAATGGGGAGAAAGGGGTCCAGGAATCCAAACTTTAACAAGTTATTCAGATGATTCTTCTATATACTAAAATTTGAAAAAATCAAGGCACTAAGAGATGCGAAGATCTCTCTTAATTATGACAAAACCTCTGCCTTCAATATGACTGTAATATAGTAGGGGATAAATGTACACATAGCACCAGATATAACAATCTGAGATATAAAACAAAAAGTACCAAAAATGACAGGAAAAGTCTCTTCTAGCTAGGCAAAAAACAAGAAAGGCTTCGTGGAGAAGACAGGTGGGTTTTTCGAGTTCAGATGAGTTGGGAGAAATGCACTTATAACCGAGGAAAATGGAAAGAATTAAGACAAGAAAAAAAAAAGAAAAAAATGGTTTCATGCACGGAACGTATCAAAGTGGTAGGGCATCAGCCTAGGCTAGGCCACAGGCTAGGCTTCTCTTCTTTCCTTGCTCAGCTATGTGAATCATCAACTTCAAGGCCCTTCCATGGACAATCATGCATCGCTTAAACAGGGATACATTCTGAGAAATGCACTGTTAGGCAATTTCATCATTGTGTGAACATCATAGAGTATACTTACACAAACCTAGATGGTATAGCCTACTACACACCTAGGCTATATGGTACTAATCTTATGGGACCACCATCATAAATGCAGTCTGTCACTGACCAAAACATCACTGTGTGGCACATGACTGTACTCAGAGTATAATCTAAGAATAATGACCAGCCAATCTCCAGCCAATGGAAATGGGGCAGGTGTGTGGATTTCCATTCACATTCTACACCAAAATCATGAGTCTAATCTTGGCCAAAGCTGCTTCTAATTACTTGACCTCTCAACAACCAAATAATTCCACCACCTTTAGTATCCTCAGTGCTGGACCTCACTCCTGACATCAACCCACCACCTAAATTAAAAATATTACCCATTAAAGAGATATCTAATCAAAGTTCTTCATGGTACCATGCAGAAAGCTAGGTATCAGTGGGTGACTGGCTCCAGAACCCAGATCTCCTAGCTGCCAGCAAATTACTTTTTCCAGCATCCCACAGTATATCTTAAACTCTAGCTCTCAGCAATGTTCAAATTGCTTTATTGACTTATTAGAGCCAAAAGCATTAAGATAGTACCTCCTACTTGCACAACTCTAGGAGTCATTTTTTACATTACAGTCTATGTGAATAGTGCCCTCTAGAGCACAACTCTAGAATACAATGTGAATAGTGATCAGGAGTCACTGGCCAGCCATACGCCAGTTAGGTGTTTCAACAAGTATCCTGGATGTCAACATTTTATTAACATACTTTATAGGCAAAGCACTAAGGAAAGGTTTAATAGCTTAGAATAGCTACTGTAGATATTCCAAGTGACAAATAAAAGCAACCTGTATCATCTTCTGGTTTTGAAGCCCCTTATTTTAAAATGTTAAATAGCCCAATAATCATTTCCTGATAAGCCTGGACTTACCACAGAACTTCTTAATGGAACCTGAAAAGTCTTGAGCTGTTTTTTAAATAGCATGTTATAAGGGCTATTTCTCCATGTATGCTAATCAGATTACCATTTTTAATACACATATACGTATATGTATATATATATACATACGTATACATATATACATACATGTATATATACATATATACACATATATAGACATATATATGTGTATATATCCCTTAAAGAAGTACTGAACAGTCTAGGTCAGCTGAAACAATGTGATTTTTTCTTTTTCTAGGAAAGATTTGCCCTGAGCTAACATCTGTTGCCAATCTTCCCCCAACTTTTTTTTCCCTCCCCAAAGCCCCAGTACATAGTTGTATATTCTAGTTGTAGGTCCTTCTATGTGAGCCACCACCACAGCATGGCTACTGACATATGAGTGGCATGATTCCATGCCCAGGAATCAAACCCAGGCTGCCAAAGCAGAGTGCACCAAACTTTAACCACTAGGCCATCAGGGCTGGCTCAAAACAATGTGATCTGGAGGGCGGCGGGGGGGGGGGGGGGGGGGGCGGTGAGGAAGATTGGCCCTGAGCTAACATCTGTTGCCTATCTTTCCCTCTTTTTGCTGAGGAAGACTGGCACTGAGCTAACATCTGTGCCCATTTTCCTCTATTTTGTATGTGGCATACCACCACAGCATGGCTTGATGAATGGTGTGTAGGTCTGCACCCAGGATCCAAACCTGCAAACCCCTAGGCCACCGAAGCAGAGCATGCGAACTTAACCACTACACCACCGGGCCGGAACCAGAAACAATGAGATTTTTATTTTTTATTATTATTTATTTATTTATTTTTTTGTGTGTGTGTGAGGAAGATCAGCCCTGAGCTAACATCCATGCTAATCCTCCTCCTTTTTTCCCCCAAAGCCCCAGCAGATAGTTGTATGTCATAGTTGCACATCCTTCTAGTTGCTGTATGTGGGACGCGGCCTCAGCATGGCCGGAGAAGTGGCGCGTCGCTGCGCGACTGGGATCCGAACCCGGGCCACCAGCAGCGGAGCGCGTGCACTTAACCGCTAAGCCACGGGGCCGGCCCTGAGATTTTTAAAAATGTTTACAAAGTGGCGCAGAGAGAAAAAATGGTTTAGTTACCCAAATTTCCATTCTGTTGCATGAACGACCCTGTTTGGTGGCTAAAATTTTAAAAAGAAAAAAGTTAATTACCATTCTTTTAAAGCTATCTTTAATCAGATAAAATTATTTCTATCATTTCCATTATATCATATAAAATTCAACTTATTTCCCTCAGAAACTTTAATCTCATTCAAAAAAAACAAACAAACTTTACAAAGTATTTTGTTGTACTGTTTCTAAATTAACTATAGAAACAACTAATTATTTTAGCACCTACAATACATCTGTGCTAGGCATTTTGAGGAATACAAAGATGTTCAAGAGTCCCAGTCCTTAAATTTAGATGTCAACTCAACAGAGATGTAAAGAATGGAAGGAAATGAGTAACTGAAGTGGACTTCTTTGACCCTGAAACATGAGGATGGCTTCAGAGGACCTAAAAAGCAAAGAGAGTATTCTGAAAGGAGATAGCATAAACAACAGTACAGAAACAGGATAAGCAAGCAAGCATTCATTCATTCATGCACTCAGTGCTCACATTAGTGCCAGGCTAAATATTTACTGACTACCCACACAGTGTTCCAGGCATAGAGCTAGGATTACTATGATCTTCCTTTTAATCCTCACAACATATTGTGAAGACCTTGTGTTATTCTCTTCCTACAGATGAGTACATGGTACCGAGAGGTTAAGGACCTTGGCCAAGATTACATGAATATTAAGTGGCAAAGTGGGAATTCAAACCAAATCTCTCCATCTCAATTCTGATGCTCACCCCCTATCTATTATTTTAGGAGGAGAATGTACTGGAATAAGTTGGACTGGTGAACACAGATATCAATTATTAGCAGGAAGGGAAAGATCCCAACATGGAGGGATAAGTAAGTCAGGACTTCATGTAAGTGCTACCTGGGAACATAATACGGCCTTGAACAGAATGAAACCAGTGTTTTCTGAAGACAAGTTATCATAGTTAAAGCAAGACAGATGTGAGAGAAGAATGTGTAGTATTAGAGAGACTTGCCGTTAAGTGATTTAAAAAAAAAGATATGATTACTGCAATAAAAAAATTAATTAAAAATTAAAAAAAAAAGATATGATAATGGCTAGGACCAAGAAGATAATAAGAGGGAATGGAAAAGGACAGAATCTCTGAGACAGTCACAAAAATAGAAAGTATTGGTAATAAGTAAATAAAATAAGGGATAAATGGTAAGAACTAAAACTGTCTATTTGCAGATGGTGTAGACAATCCAAAGGAATCTACAAAAAAAGCTATTAAAATAAGTGAATTTAGCAAAGTTGCAGGATGCAAGATCAATATACAAAAATCAATTCTATTTCTGCATAGTAGTAATGAGCAATCAAAAGATGAAATTAAAAACAAAAACAATTACACTTGTATCAAAAATTGTGAAATATTTAAGAGATAAATGTGACAAAGATGTATAAGATCTATACTTCAGAACTTCAAAACACTGCTAAAAAAAATTAACGAAGACCTAAATAAATGGAGAGATATACTATGATCACAGATGGGAAGACTCAATATTGTTAAGATGTCAATTCTACCCCCAAAAAGATTCAGTGTAGTCCCAATCAAAGTCCCAGCATGCTTTTTTTTTTTGTAGAAATTGACAAACTGATTCTAAAACATATTTGGAATGCAAAGGACCTAGAACAACCAAAACAACTTTGAAAAAGAAGAGTACAGGGGCCAGCCCGGGTGGCGCTGGCGCTTTGACAGCCCAGGGTTCCCTGGTTTGGATCCTGGGCGCTGACCTGCTCACCGCTCATCAAGCCCTGCTGAGGCGGCGTCCCACATAGAAGAGCTACAACTCTACGAGTATCATACACAACTATGTACTGGGGCTTTGGGGAGAAGAAGAAAAAAAAAAAAAAGAAGAGTATCGTTGGAGAACTAACACTATCTGATTTTAAGTTATGGTAAATCAAACCATGTGGTATAGGCATAAAAATAAGATAAACATATCAATGGAATAGAGTCCAGAAACAGTCCCACACATATATGGACAACTGATTTTTGACAAAGTATAAAGGCAATCCAGGGCCGGCCCCGTGGCTTAGCGGTTAAGTGCGCGCGCTCTGCTGCTGGCGGCCCAGGTTCGGATCCTGGGCGCGCACCGACGCACTGCTTCTCCAGCCATGCTGTGGCCGTGTCCCACGTACAGCAACTAGAAGGATGTGCAACTATGACATACAACTATCTACTGGGGCTTTGGGGGAAAAAAATAAATAAATAAAAATTTAAAGGCAATCCAGTGGAGAAAGGATAATCTTTTCAAAACTGCTGCTGGAACAACTGCATATTCATTGCAAATATATGAACTCTGAAGCATACTTCACACCATATGAGCTAGAAATGAAAAACAGACCTAAATGTAAAACCAAAAACTATACAACTGCTAGAAGGCATAAAAGAAAATCTTTGCAACCTTGGATTAGGCAAATATTTCTTAGATATGACAACAAAAGCAGAGCTGAGCCCATAAAAGAAAAAAATTGATAAATTGTACTTCAAAAAAATTTTAAAGCTTTTACTCTTCAAAAACCACTACTAAGAGAATAAAAAGACAAGCCACAGACTGGGAGAAAACATCTGCAAACCATCTATCTGATAAAGAACTTATACACAGAATATACAAAAAACACTCAAAACTTAATGAAAGAAAATAAACAACCCAATTTATTTAAATGGGAAAAAGATTTAAACAGATATTTCACCAGAGAAGAAATACGGATGCCAAAGAAGCACTTGAAAATATTTTGGAAAAACAGTTTGGCAATTTCTTTAATAGTTACATATCTATCATATGATTCAGCCACGCCAATCCTACGTATTTACAAAGGTAGCTTTATTTGTAATAGCCAAATACAGGAAACAACTCAAGCATCTACCAACAGGTAAATAATAAACAAATGTGATATATCTATACAATGGAATACTACAACAATTAAGAGGAATGAATTACTGACACATACAACATCTTAAAATAGTTATACTGAATGAAAGAAGCCAGATGAAGGAAGGAAGGAAGGAAGAGAGGGAAGAAGGGAGGGAATATATTCAGTATGACTTGATTTATATAAAATACAAATATATATGATATATGTAAAATTCTAGAAAATGCAAACTAATCTATAGTGACTAAAAGCAGACCAATGTTTACTTAGCGATGGGGCAGGGAGAGCATGAGAGGGAGAGAATACAAAGGGGAACAAGCCAACTTTTGGGAGTGACTGATATGTTCACTATCTTGACTGTGGTGATGGCTTCACAGGTGTATATATATCCAAGTCAAAACTTACCAAATTATATACTTTAAACATATGTAGTTTATCGTGTGTCCATTATACTTCAATTTCTTAAAAAGTGAAAAAACAAAACAAAGTATATGTAAGGAAAAAAAGTGATAAAAGTTCAAGAAGAAAGAGTCAGGAAGAAGCACTGTTTGTTCAGGACAGGGTGGGTAAATCCCTGAGGATTCCGTGCCGTTTGAAACAGCTGGATATGAGAAAACAGTGAAAAAAGCCAAACATCATGTGTAGGCAGTGAGAAACATGGATCTGAAACACAATCATTCCTTGAGAAACAGCAGAAGACAGAGCACAAGGCAGAGGAGGGTGCCAAGTTAGCTCAATACCTCATTAATCTATAACACACTATTTATGTTGCATTCCCCTTGGCCTGTCAGCTTTTTAAAATGCAAAAGTCAGACTTCTCTCCTGGCTTATTTCACTGATAAACAGAACTGAAACAAGAGATCCAGACAAAGCCCACAACCTCTCACAGGTTCTGTCCAGACAATCAAACTTGGCTCAGCTTGCTTTGAAATTTCTCAAATGAATCTAACACACCTTGGGCTCGTATAATTCATCTATGATAATAAGCATTCAAGGAGATACATAGTTTAGCAGAAAATATCTTAAACTGACTTATATTTCTTTTTTTTTTTTTTTGTGAGGGAGATCAGCTCTGAGCTAACATCCGTGCTAATCCTCCTCTTTTTGCTGAGGAAGACCAGCTTTGAGCTAACATCTATTGCCAGTCCGCCTCCTTTTTTTCTTCCCCAAAGCCCCAGTAGATAGTTGTACGTCATAGTTTCACATCCTTCTAGTTGCTGTATGTGGGATGCGGCCTCAGCATGGCCAGAGAAGCAGTGTGTCGGTGCACGCGCGGGATCCGAACCCGGGCCACCAGTAGTGGAGCGCGGGCACTTAACCGCTAAGCCACAGGGCCGGCCCCTGATTTATATTTCTAAATTGCTTAAAGCAAGGTGAAAAAGCCCGTCCAAAATATATCTTGTGTTATAAATGTAACAAAAATGTCATGTTCTAAATCTATATAGCCCAGTGAAAAGAGCTAATAGATGGCTTTCACTGCTGTCTGGATCCGGGGTCCAGTCCTTACCCCTTGCCCCACCCTTCTGCAGTAACTCAAATGCCACGTTCTCAATAAAGCCTTCCTAAGTCCCCTCTTCACTGCGCTCCCTTGACAGAATTAATTACCCTTTTCTGCCCTCATAACTATACTTGAACAGCACTTAGTTCCTTAAGCTATTAGAGGTTAAGTACTGTCCTACTCATCACAAAGCCTCAACACAGTGTTCTGTACACACTAGGTGCTAACACAGGGAAAAGAGGAGTTTGATGGCATAGGCCAAAGGTGACAAGACCTACAGGGGCCTGGAGACCAAACCCAAGGCTCACCAGAGTTCTGGTTTCCCTTCATCAAGTGTGGTAACTGCAGCTTACTGGGGCTAAGGGGATAGGTACATGGGGGTTCACTACATTATTGTTTACTTTGTATATGTTCAAAATTCTCCACAATAAACTGTTAAAAATAATAATAGAGAGTACGTGAAAATATGATCAAACCTTTTTGTTCTTAATTTCCTATCTTTGAACTTTTCTTTCCTTTTTCCCTTAAACTTGATCTTTTCCAGCCTCCCTGCTTTGTTGTCAACAGGTCCACTGGGTCATTAGCCATTTAACAAATGGTGGTTTGGAGGATAAAAGACAGACCCTTTGCACAGGCAGTGGAATTCCAAATGCTAGACTCTTGGCTCCACAATGTCTGATTCAGAAGAACTGCTGGGAGCTATTAGTTTAGCTTGCCCACCCAGGCATATGAAGACTCCTAGAGTTCCCTTTACACCACTCCCATATGCCTCTCATTTATGCCTACACAGTTTGGTGATTGTGTGCTTTCGTTCAGCACAGGAACGGGAATCAGACCCAGTGTGACCACAGAAATTATTAGGAAGGTCCAGGGATAAGGAATCTAGAATGAAGCAGTTTCAAATGTGGAATTACAACAGATCAGAATTTTTTTCTAGTGGGGCAAGAATCCAACAAAAATGCATTTTCAAACTCCCCAGACACAAGATGAGGAGGATATACAATAACAGTATGTGAGATGCAGTCTGGCCTAAATGAGAGCATTTGCCTTTCTGTAAGCATTTCTTGTGCTTTCCCACTCCTGAGCCTTTGCTAACATTCTCCCCTCTACCTGGAACTGTGGCCCAGATCATATCTGAATCTTTTTTGATTTATTTTTTGTGTGTGTGAGGAAGATCAGCCCTGAGCTAACATCCATGCTAATCCTCCTCTTTTTGCTGAGGAAGACTGGCCCTGAGCTAACATCTATTGCCAACTCTCCTCCTTTTTTTCCCCCCCAAAGCCCCAGTAGATAGTTGTATGTCATAGCTGCACATCCTTCTAGTTGCTGTATGTAGGATGCGGCCTCAGCATGGCCGGAGAAGCGGTGCGTCGGTGCACGCCCAGGATCCGAACCCGGGCCGCCGGTAGAGGAGCGCGCACTTAACCGCTAAGCCACGGGGCCGGGCCCTGAATCTTCATTTTCATTAAAAAAATTTTTTTAGGTATTACTGCTCTCTTCTTTTCTGATACAAAGATACTAGGAGTAATCTTATGCCTGGTTTTTTTTTTTTCTCTTTCTTAACTCACAAAGAGAACAAAGTAAAAGGGAGAGAGATGGGAAGATCTCCTGTGGTAATTAAACTAGAGCTGAAAGAAGGATGGAAGGTTATTTAAAAAAACATGAATGTGAGAGAAATGTCATAACGTAAAAATAGGTGGGCCGAGGGGAGTGTAAACTCCCACTGGGGAAAGGAAAAGGTTAAAACATTTCAGCCAACCAGTGGCACCATGACCCAGAATTTGGTATTGGATGGAACAGATTGATTAAGTTGGTTTTGGGGCAGACAGCCTTGACTCTTGCCCAAAAGAGTGGACATGTTAAGGAAAGCTGAACAGCTATACATACATATAACTCTAGTAAAATGGTGTATAGCAGCTTAAGAGACCACTTATAATTAACATCCCTGATTCCACACACAAGAATTGGGGGCAGAAATATAACTTACACTTAAGTCAAAGATTGATAATAAAGGTCTCATCTGGGATCCTCTGATTCAAAGGAAAATGCAGCCAACCAAACAAATCAAGCCAGTCGAGAGTCTGGATTCCAGTCATTATGATCTGCTCTTCTTTACATCACTTTGAAAACTATCCTTTCAAGGCTGGTTCAGACGACATTTCCACATGCAACCTTTACTAATCATCTCCTTTATTCCATTAATATGTCCTCATCCTAACCTGCCTCACTTAGTTACTTGGGTGCACAGGCCATACACCTCTCACAAGGTATCAAGTTTCTTAAGATCTAGAAAACTTGTCTTAGCAGAATTCCTAGCTCTCTGCCTTGCATGAAAAATATGCTAAATATATTTTGCTTGGTTTCTGAAATCTGGACAAGTCACAATATCCAGAACTCAGATGAATAAAATTTGAATAACCAGAAAATAAACACTTATTATAAAACATATACAAATTAAATGGCGTATAATAATTGTATCTAGGAGATCAAGGAGAAAAACAATTTTTAATAAGGATTCTGGATTTAGCAAACTTTACAAAACATACATACAGAGAGCTAGCTCAACATGGTCCCAAAGTCTTGTAACGCAGCTGAAGACGAAAAAAAGCAGCTTACTGCCAATAGATCCTATAAAATTAGGAAACACTGGAAGGATCACATACAAAGATAATGGGGAGATCTGCTTAGACCATCATTCAAATGCACACCTGCACTCACTTGAGTATGTGGCTTTGTGCCCCAATTCTTACCCTAAATATTGCAATGCAAGCCAGATGAGTAAGATGTGAAACTAGGAGAACTCTCCAGGCCTTCCAACCAGAAAGAAGCAGCCTGGGATAAATTCCTCAAAGTGGTATTCAGAGAACAGTCCTCACATGGAAATATGGCTTAAGACATGTATTTCCTTTATTATAATCATTTTGACATTTTTATCTGGCCTTACTGAAAAAAGGTAGGTGCACCCACAATAATCTATCAGTATCCTATAAGAAGCTAATTTATAATTCTGAATTTGCATTTTTGACAATTTAAAACTTTTAGTTTTGCCATAAAATAAATTTATTCATCAAACAGATGTTTTGGTTTGGTAAAAAAAAAAAAAGCTATTATCTGGGCAAAGAATAGGGATTTCTCCCTAGAAGACATGCAAATGAACAATAAGTACATGAAAAGATGTTCAACATTATCAGTCATTAGGGAAATACAAATCAAAACCACAATGTGATACAACTTCCCACCCACTAGATGGCTAGAATCAAAAAGACAGATAACAAGTATTAGGAAGATATGGAACCCTCATATACTGCTGGTGGGAATGTAAAATGGTCAGCCACTTTTCCAAAGTGATCTGACAGTTCCTCAAAAGGTTAAACATAGAATTATCACATAACTCAGCAATTCCACTCCTAGGTATATACCCAAGAGAACTGAAAACATACATTCATATAAAAACTTGTACACAGGGGCTGGCCCAGTGGCGTAGGGGTTAAGTTCGTGCACTCTGCTTTGATGGCCTGGGGTTCTCGGGTTCAGATCCCAGGCGCAGACCTACGCACAGCTTATCAAGCCATGCTGTGGCGCGTCCCATATAAAGCAGAGGAAGATGGGCACAGATGTTAGCCCAGGGCCAATCTTTCTCAGCAAAAAGAGGAGGATTAGCAACGCATGTTAGCTTAGGGCTAATCTTCCTCACACACACACACAAAACTTGTACACGAACGTTTACAGCAGCATTATTCATAATAGTCAAAAAGTTGAAACAAGCCAAATATTCATTAACCGATAAACAAATAAGTAAAATGTGGTATAGCAGATTCTCATTATTCATGATAGTTATGTTCTACAAAGTTGCCACAAACAATGAATTAGCAAAAACTGAACCACTGCTCCTAGGGGAAACACAGGGTTAGGTTCCTTTGAGCCTCTAGTCACAACATTTTCATCAACAGCTCAATACATAGCCTTGTTTTACGTGTTTCTGTTTAAAGACACCTTATTTAATATACATTGTGGACTTATTAACATTGAACTCATGGCCAACAGCAATATAACTCATGCCTGAACAAAGCCTATCTAATACACATTTTCTCTTTAAGGCACATCACAGCCTTCTTACACTAGCAACACTAGAATGTGCTTCAGCACTACACTTGGGGGCCATTTTAAACAGCAAAATCACCAAAAGAAAAGCAAAAAAATGTGAAAAACGTGGCACTAAATAGACCACAATTAGGACCTGTATAGAGTATAAGAGCAGAAGAAAGAAGGCAGAGTGTCACCTTGATAAACTTCAGCTGGAAATGTGAGTGTTGGGGACTCAAAATTTTCACCCCTCTGCTCATGTCCACAAATGACCACCACGTATTGATTTTGGGATTACAAATAAATTTTAGCAAGCAGGCAAATTCGCGAGTACAGAATCTGTGAATAACGAGGATCGACTGTGTATCATACAATGAATATTATTCAGCCATAAAAGGGATAAGCCTCAAAAACATTATGCAGGGCTGGCCCCCTGGCTTAGCGGTTAAGTGCGCACGCTCCGCTACTGGTGGCCCGGGTTCGGATCCCGGGCGCGCACCGAGCACCGCTTGTCCAGCCATGCTGAGGTGGCGTCCCACATACAGCAACTAGAGGGATGTGCAACTACAACATACAGCTATCTACTGGGGCTTTGGGGGAAAAAAATGAGGAAGATTGGCAATAGATGTTAGCTCAGAGCCGGTCTTCCTCAGCAAAAAGAGGAGGATTAGCATGGCTCTTAGCTCAGGGCTGATCTTCCTCACAAAAAAAACAAACAAACATTATGCTAAGTGAAAGTCACAAAAGGCCACGTATTCTGTTTTTTCCCCAATTTTAAATATTGACAAGTAATTCAGAAAAGAGTTTAAATACAATGCAAGACAAATAAAGAATGTTTTCAACACTTTATATAAAATGTCCAGGCGCCGGCTCCGTGGCTTAGCGGTTAAGTGCACGTGCTCCACTAGTGGCGGCCCAGGTTCGGATCCCGGGTGCGCACCGACACACTGCTTGTCCGGCCATGCTGAGGCAGTGGCATGCCACATACAGCAACTAGAAGGATGTGCAACTATGACATACAACTATTTACTGGGGCTTTGGGGAGAAAAAGGAGGAGGATTGGCAATAGATGTTAGCCCAGGGCCAGTCTTCCTCAGCAAAAAGAGGAGGATGTTAGCTCAGGGCTGATCTCCCTCACAAAAAAAAAAAAGTTACTTTGAGTTTTAACCCAATTCTCCAAGGAACCAGGCCCTACTACTGAGGAATTATTTTCTCTAGGTCTTACTTTTCTCATCTGTGAAATAGGGACAAAGGTCATGAATGCTCTCTAGTTTCTCTTCCAAGAACCTAGGACCCTAGAGTCTATATTTCCCTTCTAGTCTTCAGTGCATGGGATCTATGACCTTTATTTTGCTAAACGAAAGGCTCTTTTTGCTTACTTCTCAGTTCTCCAGAGAGAAGAGCCTGTCATAAACTATACATACAAATTACTATATTTAACTATCCTTACAAGGAACTCTCTCAGAGAAGTCAATTTAATGAGATAGAAATATCCTCAAGTAACCATAAACAAAAACCAAAACTAAACTAAGAAAAAAAACCCTTAAATTATCTTTCTCAGTGTCAATCCAATAAATACATGAGCAGCCAAATGTATACTTTTTTTGTTCACTTTTGTCATTATTCTTGTTGTCCTGACTGGAGTCAACATCTGTGCACAGGTAAAAGCTGTGCTTAGGTATATGTGAATGGAGAGAGCTGCAGCCGAGGAAAAGCAATCAATTAGCTCTTCTACTAAGTCTCATCAGCTGTGTTTTCTTGATGACACAGAATCTGTCCACCTGCTCCCACAGATGGTACAGCTGCAGTTAAAGTAAAACACCTGGTCTGTACATCCATTCTACGCAGTTTGCTAGAACAATGCTAGGAGCAGATCAGGCAAGCCCGGCCAGCATTTTCATTTTGTTGCCCAGATTAAGATCAACATAGTTTTTAACTATAGGATGCTAAAATATGCCTTTCATCCCCAAAACACAAATACAACAATGTTAAAGAAGTTACAATAATAACGTCAAAGAATTGTTATAAAAAATGGGCCGGCCCCGTGGCTTAGTGGTTAAGTGCGCGCCCTCCGCTGCTGGCGGCCAGGGTTCGGATCCCGGGCGCGCACCGACGCACCGCTTCTCTGGCCATGCTGAGGCCGCGTCCCACATACAGCAACTAGAAGGATATGCAACTATGACATACAACTATCTACTGGGGCTTTGGGGGAAAAAATAAATAAATAAAATTATAAAAAAAAAGAATTGTTATAAACTGTGACAATTCTAGATTACAAATTTGGCTGTCATTAACCACTTCCCCAAACTACTTAATTTAGAACATTTATGGAAGATAATCCTAGTAAAATGAGCTCATTATTCCCCAGCAGTCACTGCTTCATACGAAGAATGGTAATGTCAATACCAGTAAATGCTAAATAAACAGCATATGAGAAATGAGAATTTCTTCCTGATTTTATACTTAAGAAACTTTACAATTGGGCTGGCCCTGTGGCTTAGCGGTTAGATGCGCGTGCTCCTCTACTCGCGGCCTGGGTTCGGATCCTGGGCGCGCACCGATGCACTGCTTCTCCGGCCATGCTGAGGCCGTGTCCCACATACAGCAACTAGAAGGATGTGCAACTATGACACACAACTATCTACTGGGGCTTTGGGGAAAAAAAGGAGGAGGAGGATTGGCAATAGATGTTAGCTCAGAGCCGGTCTTCCTCACAAAAAAATTAAAAAATAAGTAAATAAATATTTAACAAAAAAAGAAACTTTACAATTGAGAAACTTTTTATTCTCCTCATGGAAGCTTAAATTAACTTAACCTCTACTTAAATCCTCAGAGGACTTTTCTCCCCATTAAGGAATATTCATCAATGTTGGTAAACTAAAAACAGTGATTATTTCCCGAGCAAATAAACAAAAACACTCACAAGGTGATAAATGATTTTATGCCATAGTCCAGGAGTTAGTTTGAATGTTGAAAAGTTATACTTAGGATATTTTGATGGTTTATGGAGAAAATGTGAAATACTGGAAGTTAGGGATCTCCCAGGAATACAGCAAACTACAGATATGAGAGCTTGTACCAAAAGACAACAGAGTATTATTTGGTATAAAATTAAAAAGCAAACAAATTAAAGATATATTCCTTGAGTGAAAAATGAAATCAAACATCACTCCCTCCTCCTCCCTACCTCAGTCAGCATTAACTAATCTAATCTCTCTCCCTAATAGTTTATCAGACATCTCCATTTATCACTCTTATCAGTGTCCTATACCAAAATAGTGTTTCCTCCCTGTAACTCTTCCTCCATCTAGATTTAGATAGTCTTTGTCAGGTTTAGACACTACCAGGCAGTTATTTCTCAAAGTAGTCTTTAAGATTTTATTTTATTTATTTTTTCCCCCCAAAGCCCCAGTAGATAGTTGTATGTCACAGCTGCACATCCTTCTAGTTGCTGTATGTGGGATGCGGCCTCAGCATGGCCAGAGAAGCGGTGCGTCGGTGCGTGCCCGGGATCCGAACCCGGGCCGCCAGCAGCAGAGCGCGCGCACTTAACCTCCAAGCCAAGGGGCCGGCCTGTCAAAGTAGTCTTTAGACCACCTATAAGAGAATTACTTAGGAAGCTTAGTGAAAATGCAGATTCCTGGGCCCTACCCTAACCTCCAGAATTTAAATCTCTGGGAGGTGAAGTCCCAGAAGCTGCATTTAACAAGCTTCCCAGATGCTTGGGATGCACACCAAAGTGTACATTGCATATAGTTATATTTCTCTCTTTAATCATTATTTTAATAAAAGCCTACATTTACCAGTTACTTGACATTAATTCACCTTCATTACTCTGGAATTCTGAGACACAGACAAATTCATTTCCTGTTTGGTCTGTCCTATCTCCAGCAAGAGCCTACTTCATCTCTCCCCACTACGTCTACCTAATCCACTGGCCCAGAGCAGGTCTTGTGCACACTGAATTTATCCCACAATGGCAGTCCAACTCCTTTTTCCTTCTGAGAAAAATATTAACAGCATGGAATTCAATAAGTGCATCATTAAAAGGTAGATAGTAAAAAGCAAAATGCATAATGTCATATGTATTAGTTTACAATGGTGGAAATAATCACCAAAATATCTTTATGGCATTAATGAGCTGAAAATCGCCAAGGCTTCTATGAATTAGGCCTGGAGAGTTTGACCCACCTGAATCTTTTCTTCCTCTGTGTTATCAATAGCAGAAAGAACTTATGTTCATTTCCAGTACAGTTCTGTCTAGTTATAGGTTCACTAATTCCTTTTTCTACTATCACACAGATGGAGAAACATCATCTCCTACAACCACAGGTAATAGGTGCATTTGTAAGAGCCAATTGCTCCAAAATGGATGACCCTGCACTTTCTGAGAAAGGAAAAAGGATCTGAATGGTGCTTGGCAGCCTCATGAAGCAGTCCATCATATATCTGTCCTTTTTACAGAGCACTTGGAAAGTTCTCTGAAATGAAAGGTGTGATCCCTTTAAAGGCATCTCACTACTAACACTGAACAAATCAATACTGAATGTTGCTGTCATTCATAAAATCTGTTCCAAGGTACTTAAAACAACAGAAGAGATAAATGTCTTTGCTCTTGTTTAAAGTAAAGATCTGACACAGTTTTGTGGACTTCCCATCTGGCTGGGAATTATAATAAAGACTCCACAAAATTTATGTACAGTATGATTTCATTTATGAAAAACACTATACGTTTGTGTATTACAGATGTGTGTAAGGGTATCCAAAAGTCTGGAAATACACACGAACTTTCAGTGATGAGGTGAAAGGGAATTTTTACTCTGCTTGCTACAAATTTTTACTAACAATGTCTTATATTACTTTTGTAAAATATTTTTCAAAAGTTATAATGTCAAAGTAGAATACTATATAATAAATTATCATTCCTCCAGCAAAGCTGAGAAATAGAACGTGGTAGCTAAAAGAGTTAGTCTATATAGTGCTATGGAGTTAGGACTTGGGTTCAAGTCTTATCTCTACTACCTAACCAGAGACATATCCTGAATGAGTCATCATTCTGTTTCCTCAACTGTAAAATGGACCCAGCAGGGCCAGCCCCAGTGGCCTAGGGGTTAAGTTCAGCGCACTCAGCTTTAGCGGCCCGGGTTCAGTTCCCAGGTGCGGACCTACACCACTCATCTGCCAGTGGCCACGCTGTGGCATCAGCTCACATACAAAAAGAGGAAGAGTGGCAACAGATGTTAGCTCTGGCGAATCTTCCTCACACACACAAAAACATTTAGCTGGTAATAGTACTCAACTCACCAGCTACTGTGAACATTGAATGAAATAATTTATGTGAAATCCCCATGTAAACTATCATTTTTCAAATTACATATGTACTACAAATATGTTTTAAAATACAGTGTGAAACACTATATGTTTAAGGTTTTCTTTAGATAATTCACAATGTTCTTTAGTCATATAGAGCTTCTAAGGTCATTACAGCAATGATTATTTTACAGAGAACAACAGACATAGAAACTATGGTAGACTATATCTAGACAAAGTCTAGTAAATTTCAGGTACAAATCTCTTAAAGAAGTACCCAGGAACTTTCTCAATAAATAAATTCCTAGTATTTTATTTTCTTGTCAAATAACTCTCACAAAAATAGAAGAAAAGTCTGTACAATCTAAATTCTAAACAATGAGCTTTACAATTGTTCAAATGATGAAGAGAACTTATCCGTTCCCTCTACATCACTCCAAAGGCCATGTTAGGTCTAACCTCTGTTTTCATTCACCATGTTATTTATATATCCTACAGCCTACTCAACATCTCTAGTTAGGTATGTAATAGACATACTATATACAACATGTCCCATATCAAATTCTTGGTTCCCCAACCCATCCCAAACCTACCTGGGGCTCCTAGCCTCTCCCCAGTCTTCCTCAAATCAATAAATTAGCAACCTAAGCCAATAATCTTGGAATCATCCTTGCCACACAACCCCCCATATCTAATCCACTGGGGCAAATTCTATCAGCTCTGCCTTCAAAATATCTGGAATCCGGGCCTACCCCGCGCCTTAGCAGTTAAGTGTGCGCACTCCGCTGCTGGCGGCCCGGGTTCAGATCCTGGGCGCGCACCGACGCACCGCTTCTCCGGCCATGCTGAGGCCGTGTCCCACATACAGCAACTAGAAGGATGTGCAGCTGTGACATACAACTATCTACTGGGGCTTTAGGGGGAAAAAATAAATAAATAAATAAAATTAAAAAAAAAATATCTGGAATCCAACTATTTCTCCTTACCTCCACTATTAACATTCTGGTCCAAACCACCAACCTCTCTCACTTGGTCTACAGCAATGATTTCTTAATTCACGTTCCTGCTTCCACCCTTGCCCCACTAGTGTTTTCTCCAAGAGCAGAGTGATTATCTTTAAAAGGTAAAGGAGATAATGTCACTCCTCTGCTCAAAACCCTCCAATGGCTTCCAATCTCATTTAGAAAATACAAAATCCTTTCCAAGACTCTTAAGGTCCTATGTGCTCTGGCCCCTGTTTACCTCCCTAGCATAAGCTTCTACCACTATCAGCCTTACTCAATGTGCTCCAGTCATACTAACCTCCTTGCCGTTTTGTGAACATATCAAGTATGCTCCCACTCAGGGCTCTGACATCTGCTATTCCCTTTGCCTGGACTGCTCCTCGCCCAGATATCCACACAGCTGGCTCACTTTCTTCAGATCTTCGCTTAAATGTCACTTGATCAGAGAAGTCTTTCTTAACCACTGTATTTAACAACACTCCCCAACACCCTCTTCTATCTAACATATCTTCTTAATACTTTATCACCACCTGAATATATTAAACATGTGTCTAAAAAAATATAATTTTTTGGGGGGTGAGGAAGATTAGCCTTGAGCTAACATCTGCCGCCAATCCTCCTTTTTGCCAAGGAAGATTGGCCCTGGGCTAACATCCATGCCCATCTTCCTCTACTTTATATGTGGGACATCCGCCACAGCACGGCTTGATAAGCCGTGCGTAGGTCCACGCCTGGGATCCGAACCCACGAACCCCAGGCCAGCAAAGCAGAGCGCGCAAACTTAACCACTATGCCACCAGGCCAGCCCCCTAAAAAAATATTTATAATCACATTAAATTTCAAGATCTATGACAGGACTTTGTTCACTACTGTATCCCTACCTTATACCTTGTACAAAGTAGAGGCTCAACCAAATGGTAAAAGACTGGTGAGGACATAGAATAAATGGAATTTTCATAGACTGCTGATGCAATATAAACTGGTAAAACAACTCTGAAAAACTTTATTTGGTAGTATCTACTAAAGCTGAACATATACACATTCGATGACCCTCCAATTCCACTCCTAGGTATATACCCAACAAAAAGACATCTATATATTTCCCAAAGACACAGGAGAATGCTCCTTGCAGCATTATTCCTAATAGCCAAAAACTGGAAACAATCAAAATATCCATCAACAATAGAATGGATAAATTGTGGTATATTTTTATAGCAGAATTCTATACAGCAATGAGAATGAACTATTGACACAAGAACACGTGTCATTATTGTAGAGCAAAAGAAGGTGGACATAGAAGAATACACAGTATATGACTCACTTAAAGTTCAGTTTTTTAAAAAGGCAAAACTAATGAATAGTGATAGAGGTCAGGATATTGGTACCCTGGAGGAGAGGGAGGGATAGTAACTGGCAAGTGACAGGTGGGCTTCTGAAGTGGCTGCGGCTAATATTCTATTTCTTGATATGAACAGCAGTTACACAAGTATGACACTTGTGAAAATTCATCGAGCTGCACATTTATGATTTATGCATTTTTGGTTTAACAAAAAGTTTACATAAAGAGAAAAAAATTATAGGGTAAAAGAAACACTGTCAAGCCATCTTCCAATCAGCTATTACAGCTAATATTTCATTTATCTTTTTTTTTTTTGTGAGGGAGATCAGCCCTGAGCTAACATCCGTGCTAATCCTCCTCTTCTTTGCTGAGGAAGACCGGCTCTGAGCTAACATCTATTGCCAATCCTCCTCCTTTTTTTTTCCTTCCCCAAAGCGCCAGTAGACCGTTGTATGTCATAGTTGCACATCCTTCTAGTTGCTGTATGTGGGACGCGGCCTCAGCATGGCCGGAGAAGCGGTGCATCAGTGCACGCCCGGGATCCGAACCCAGGCCGCCAGCAGCGGAGCGCACGCACTTAACTGCTAAGCCATGGGGCTGGCCCTCATTTATCTTTTAAACATCCTTCTATTAATAGCCATAAGCAAAAATTATTTTCATTTAAAATACAATTCAAGATTAAGTGATGGGCTAAAGCCACATCTTCAGTCACCTATAAACTGGAATCCAAGTGTTAGGAAAACCAATCCAAAGATCCTTTTTCACTAAGCCATACTGTCTACCTAGATACAAGGACCTATTTTATTTAAATAAGAAAAATCTACTCATCTGTTACTGACAGATCTTTCACCAAAGGTTTCTTTTTTTAAATGTCATCATTCAGGGTAAATTTAATAAAACCTGAAGCCCTGTTTTCCCTCTTAACCTGTGGGATTGAAATCAGTCTGTCATGTTTTAATATTTAATTGGCACAGATTGTCTGCCTGTTTTCCCTGTAATTGAGAAGAGGGTTCACATATAAACAGGATTGATCTGGCAAATGAATAAACATACAAAGAGATCCTTTCCTTAAAACAAGTTTGTGCTCCACACACAGCCAAACCCTCAGATGATAAATTAACTCTTCAGCAGCCTCCAAGCTAAAAAGCTGGAGTCAAACCAATTAAGCCCTAATGGGATCCCAATTTCCTACTTATGATAGCAGAAGTTTATATAAACCCTTCAGTTTATAAATCCTTATCAACCATCCAGATAATGCTGTCTCACTTAGTTCCAAATCTGCATTTATGAATATGTGCTACAATCAAAAAAGCTTTGATTACTGCACATTACAGCTTTCACTGCCCACAACCAACAAGCGCTTTAAAAAATTAGGGAATTTAGGGGCCAGCCTGGTGGCGTAGTGGTTAAGTTCGTGCACTCCACTTCCTCGGCCAGGGGTTTGCAGGTTCTGATCCCAGGCACAGACCTACATCACTCATCAAGCCATGCTGTGGTGGCATCCCACATACAAAATAGAGGAAGACTGGGGCCAGCCCCGTGGTGTAGTGGAAGTGTACACGCTCTGCTGCTGGCGGCCCAGGTTCGGATCCTGGGTGTGCTGTACACCTATGCACCGCTTGTCGGGCCATGCTGTGGCGGTGTCCCACATAAAGTGGAGGAAGATCGGCATGGACATTAGCTCAGGGCCAGTCTTCCTCAGCAAAAAGAGGAGGATTGGCATGGATGTTAGCTCAGGGCTGATCTCTCTCACCAAAAAAAAAAAAAAAAATAGAGGAAGACTGGCACGGATGTTAGCTCAGGGACACTCTTTCTCAATCTGTTGCCAATCTTCCTCACCAAAAAAAAAAAAAAAACACCAGAGAATTTCAATTGCTTTAAAAATGGAAATGACAGCCTTAATTAGAAAAGATGACTGATATCCTAAATTTGACCCAGCTGTTGTCTCCAAACTTTGCACATCCTAAATCTTCAGTTATCCCATTCACCTGCAGCCACCAAAACAAACAAACAAGCAATCGTTAAAGGTTGTCAGATATTACATACAGTGTAATCTAGTTCGAGGATTTTATCAGGGTTCTCTCAGGATTTATTGCCTTTTAATTCATGAAACCACAGACTATGAAATGAGAAGGACCTGAGAGATCCTTTAGTTCAACTATCTTTTGACTTTCCTATATTTAGAGCATTCCTTTGCCTCAACAAAAATCTGCATACTTACTATGTGCACATAATAGGTGCTCAAAATGAGCTGAAGGACACAGCAGCAGCAAGAGCAGAGCATCTAACCACTGTCTATGTTTTTGTGCTCATAAAAGGCAGTTTCAAAAAAATGAGACGGAAGCTGACTTATTAGCACAGGCACAAAGTTTATAAGACAAGAGACTGAGGCAAAATATAATTAACAATAACTGAAAATAACATAAGGCCAGAGTTCATCAGGCAAAGCTGATCAGCAAGTTGACAATATGAGTTAGTAATGTTCACTGCCAAAAAATGTACCAGAGGTCAGCAGTCTTGCTGGGATAGCAAACTTCCGCCTCAACTCCTCCTTCACGCTAAAAGACAGATAAAGCAATGTAATCTTACCACCATTACCGGAAATAAGGTGAGGGCAGGGGGACAGGACAGAAATTGGCTCAAACAGTGGCTCTTAACCGGGAAGGCATGGCAGAGAATCACCTGGAAGGCTACTTCAAAAAACACACCAGACGTCCTCCCCCAGAATATACCATAATATGGGTGTCACCGTGATATTCTAATAACTCCCTGAGGTAATTCTGATCACAAACCACCAATCCACCCACCCTGACCCTCGCCCCAAAGAAAAACCAGTTTTCTAGCTGTCTAGAACCAGAGGCTTAAAACAATAGAAAGATTACTTGGAGACTGTATAGTTAGGGAAGCTAATTAATGAAAGCATCTGCTAAATTGTTGTACATTTTATTTTCTATTCTTCAAAACTTGAGGTAAAAAAATTTATTGGGCCGGCCTGGTGGGGTAGTGGTCAAGTTCGTGTGCTCCACTTTGGGAGCCCGGGGTTTGCAGGTTCAGATCCCAGGCGCGGACCTACACACCGCTTACCAAGCCATGCAATAGCGGTGTCCCACATCCAAAATAAAGGAAGACTGGCACAGATGGTAGCTCAGGGACAATCTTCCTCAAGCAAAAAGAGGAAGATTGGCAACAGATGTTAGCTCAGGGCTAATCTTCCTCACCAAAAAAAAAAAAAAAAAAATTTATGAGTAAAGTTTAGCAACACCTATAGAATTCCTGAAATTTTGAGTTATAATAGTCTTCTACTTCTTTAACTTGATTCTTTCCGAGGTAAGCCACTCACTAAAACATTCAAAATACTAGTGAGTGGATTAGATCTCAGTATTTCATGCTAATGGCAATCCACCAGCAGTACACTACACGCAGTACAAACTTCTACACAAGGTAATTCTCCCAGGGAGGCTTTCTATAGCTGATAATACACTAAGTTTGAGTACCAGGCAAAATGTCGCCATCCGTGTCAATACAATAGGTGACTCCTCAAGGCATCTAAGCTAGGGACAAATTCTTTAGCCTAACATTCTACTTCAACCTACCTTTAGTCCTATATTACTAAGTATATCCTGCACCTTCCACCTGGATGCCTTTGCTTATTCCAAGATGGCAACTAAGGCCATCTCCCACCCCACCCCCACACAAACCCTGCCCAAAGCCTGTTTCAGTAAATGCTGAGGGCTAACAGTTTTTACATTTTTTTTTTAATTTTATTTATTTACTTTCGGTGACGAAGACTGTTCCTGAGCTAACATCTGTGTCCATCTTCCTCTGTTTTTTGAATGCGGGATGCCGCCACAGCATGGTTTGATGAGTGGTGTTTAGTCCGCGCCGGGGATCTGAACCCAAGAACCCTAGGCCGCCAAAGCGGACAGTACGAACTTACCCACTACGCCACCGGGCTGGCCCCAACAATTTTCCCCACCCCCACAAAGACCCAGTAGATAGTTGTATGTCATAGTTGCACATCCTTCTAGTTGCTGTATGTGGGACGTGGCCTCAGCATGGCCGGAGAAGCGGTACGTCGGTGCGCAACTGGGATCCAAACCCGGGCTGCCAGCATCGGAGTGCACGCACTTAACCGCTAAGCCACGGGGGCAGCCCTGGCCCCAACAATTTTTATATTTTTAAGAGTTGTAAAAAAAGGAGGAGGAGGATATGTGACAGAGACTATATGTGTCCCACAAAGCCTAAAATATTTATTATAGTAGTCCCCCCTTATCTGCAGTTTCCCTTTCCAAGGTTTTAGTTATCGGAGGTCTGAAAATATTACATGGAAAATCACAGAAATAAACAATTCCTAAGTTTTAAATTGCATGCCATTCGGAATAGTGTGATGAAATCTCACACTGTCCCACTCCGGCCCACCCAGGATGTGAATCATCCCTCAGTCCAGTGTATCCATGCTGTACACACTACCCATTAGCCACTTAGTAGCTGTCTCAGTTATAGATAGACTGTCGTGGTATTGCAGTGCTCGTGTTCAAGTAACCCTTATTTTACCTAATAATGACCCCAAAGCGTAAGAGTAGTGATGCTGGCAATTCAGACATGCCAAACAGAAGCCATAAAGTGCTTCCTTTAAGTGAAAAGGCAAAAAAGGTCTCGACTTAATAAAAGAAGGAAAAAAAAAAACCATATGCTGAGATTGCTAAAATCTACTATGGTAAGAATGAATCTGCTGGGCCCGCCCCATGGCTTAGCGGTTAAGTGCATGCGCTCCGTTGCTGGCGGCCAGGGTTCAGATCCTGGGCACACACCAACGCACCGCTTCCCTGGCCATGCTGAGGCTGCGTCCCACATACAGCAACTAGAAGGATATGCAGCTATGACATACAACTATCTACTGGGGCTTTGGGGGAAAAAAATAAATAAATAAAATTATATAAAAAAAAAAAGAATGAATCTTCTATCCATGAAATTGTGAAAAAGGAAAAAGAAATTCATGCTAGTTTTGCTGTCACACCTCAAATATCTATGTACAGGAAAAAACATAGTATATGTAGGGTTCAATACTATCCACTGTTTCAAGTATCCACTGGGGGTCTTGGAACATATCCCCTGTGGATAAGGGGGGATTACTGTATTAGGCTCTTCACAGAAAAAATTTGCCTACTCCTGACTTATTCCACTCCCAGGACCTGGAAAGATTTCCTTTATCCCATTTCTCCATATCTACCAATCCAACTCTACCCATCTATCAAAATGCAACTGACTATTCAATGAAGCCTTTCTTGCTACCTTCAATGAGATACACTTTTCCTCTTTTAAATTTATCTCCACTCTCTCCTTTAGCAAACTGTATCCCTTTTAGAGTCACAAGAGATAGTTTCCAAACCCCAAATTGAGACACATGGTCTGACAGGAAGGCTACTGCATTAACCTATTTTACTGTTTCCTGTTTTGCCCCTTCAAAACTATCTTCAGAGGGCCACCAGAGTGCTCTCTTTAGAACACAATCTTAACTATGTCATTCCTTCATTCTTTCTATTGCTCTCCATTAGCTACAGAATACAATCCAAGCGTAAAAATCTGGGCCCTGCCTGCTTCTCTTGCCTCATCTCCTGCCATTCTTTATCTAACTTTACACTCCAATAACATAACTACTTTTAGTCCCCCTCAGATATGGTCCAGTCTTGGGCCGGCCCTGTGGCTTAGCAGTTAAGTGCACGCGCTCCGCTACTGGCGGCCCGGGTTTGGATCCTGGGCACGCACTGACACACTGCTTGTACGGCCATGTTGAGGCGGCGTCCCACATACAGCAACTAGAAGGATGTGCAACTATGACATACAACTATCTACTGGGGCCTTGGGGAAAAAAAAAAAAGATATGGTCCAGTCTTAACTTCCTACCCCTTCTTTACTTGGGTCACATGCCTTGCTGGTAGGGGTACAAAAACTGATATACCATCTTCGTAGAGTAATTTGGCAACATCTATCAAAATTACACAACTTGTTTACTCACTGCCCCAGCAATTCTACTTGTAGAAATTTATTCTACAGATTTATGAAATATCATTTTTTACAAAGTTATGCAGCATTGTTCGTAACAGCAAAAAACTGGCATGTAAATATCCATCAGTAGTGAACTGTGGAAAAAAAAGTATTGTGCATCCATACAATGAAATACAATGCAAAATGAGGAAGTTCTTTTATGTATATTATATGGCCTATAGGAATATATCTGAACGGATACAGAAGAAATTGCTAATGCTAGTCGCCTCCAAGGAGGGGGAAAGGGTGGCTGGAGTGGAGCACAGAGGTTGAGAAAGACTGTTCACTAAACACTCTTTGTACCTTTTAAATGTTGAATCATGTAAATACATTGCCAGTACAAAAATTAATTTAAAAAAAAGTTGTTGAAAAGGAAAAACAGATCTGGTTCAAGACAAGCACCATTTTCCCTAAGGAGCCTTTTTTGAAACACATCCACACATGCATGCTCACATATGAGTTCAGACACCCATCCTTGGTTGTTCTTATCATGCTATTATCACTGCTTACCATTTGGAGCTGAAACTGTCAATCTGACTCTCCCCCACTACTGGACGACATCTAAACTTCTCCAGGGCCTTAGAACTCTCTTTATATCCCCCAGCATCTGGTACTAGGGGCTTAATAAATGTTTATGAAAGTCAATGAGTATTTGAAATGAAGAGAATCTTAGAAAATCAATGACTTTTAATCACTGTAATAATAATGCATTATAGTCCACCTTCTGGTATAATTAGCTGTTTGTCTGTCTTTCCAATAGAATACAAATATTAGGCCCCTCAGACAAACAATTTATAATTAGCTGTTTGTCTGTCTTTCCAATAGAATACAAATATTAGGCCCCTCAGATAAACGATTTATTGAACTCAACTACCAGAATAAAGAGAACCAAGAGACTGAAATGGCAACTGAACTAAAATAATCCACAAAAAAAGAGGACATTCACATAATCAGGAATTGATTTTAGGATTTCAAATTACTGTTTAATAATTATGGTTTTTATGGAAACTCTTCTCATTTACCACATCATTCTTCAGAGTCCAACAGCCACAAAATTAGCATGGACTATTTAGACACCTATAGAAGGCTCACAGCAAGCCAAGTGTTGATGTCCACAGCTGCAGCTAGGTGCTCAATGGCTCTGAGGCATATCTGCCATCCCATTTCCTTCCTGAGAAATTCTCTGCCTCTATTGATTGAACCAGAATCCTTGCTTGACTATTTCCCAATATAACGTTTCCTAACAGCATCAATTACAAGGGAAAAAGCGGGACAATCACCACCCAAATTTATTTAAAACTCAGTTGTCAAGGCTTTCATTACAAGAGCAACTGACAAAGTATTAGGACACAGGAAAGATAAGCTGGAAGATCTCTGAGGACAAGGACTGAATCTTACTCACCTTGGCAGCTCCACAGCACTTAGCACAGGCCCTGCTTCTATCTAACAGCATCACAAAAAGGTTGTCAAATGAAGGGTTTCACATAGAGAGACTAGGAAGGGGATTTTTACTCCATCTCTATTATATAAATTTTTAAAATATATTCATGTATTACTTGTGTAAAACAAAGCAAATAGGAAAACGGGGGGCACTGTGTCTCTGTATATACTACAGTAATACTGGCCATTTTGCTGTTCAGCTCCCATATTAAATTGCTTCTCCCCCATTTCTATACAGTCATTATTTCCTGCAAACTTGTTCCAATAAACAACTATGGAAACCACTAAAAATGGAGATTATTACAAAATCACTCATGTAATAACAAATAGTGTTCAAAACACGTTTTTACAGGCCCTCAACGATTCTTACCTTGTCAGGTGGTTACCTTGTCAGGTAGACAGAAAAGGTACGGCTGTCCCCATTTTAAAGATGATAAAACAAACTCAAAATCCAAATATGAATTGTCCAAGGTTGCACCACTTTTGAGTTGGAGGTGAAAGGAAGCACTGGGATGATACCCATGTCTTCCCTGATTACACTTTTAACTAAAGAGAAACATAATGTCTCATCACACCTCCAACTCCCCAAAACCCACACCCCTGCTTACTAGCTGTGTGACAGTGAGCAAATCACCTGATTTTTTTAACCAATCCCTTAAATGAAATAAAAGGATGAGGATACTACCTACCTACCTCACTTGATTGCTGTAAAAATTAGATGATGTGTGAAAACTGTTCTGACATATAAATGGTGGTTGCCATTATTTCTGCTAATGATATGTAAATAAGATTACTGCACTGACTCCAACAGAAGACAGTGTGAGACACTACATTACACAACACGTAACAGAGAACATGCCTTTCATCACAGATATCGGACAACCAAAATTGATTTCACCCAGATACACTGTTTCCTTAACAACTAATTCTAAAACAAAATAAAACATCCAACAAGCAAATGGAACTCTCATACATTACTGGTGAAAGGCAAAATGGTATGGTACAGCCATTTTGGAAAACACTTTGACGGTTTCTTAAAAAGTTAAACATGAAATTACCATAAAACCCAGCAATCCCACTCCTAGGTATTTATCCAAGAGAAATAAAAACACATGTCCATAAAAGACCTATATGTAAATGTTTAGAGCTTTATTCATAATCATCAAAACAGGAAACAACCCACATGTCCAGTAACTGGTGAACAGACTAAAAAAACCATGGTACATCCATACAGTGGAATGCTACCCAGCAACAAAAAGGAACTACAGATACATACAACATGGAAGAATCTCAAAAGAATTACAATAAGTGAAAGACACCAGAGACAAAAGTTAGATACTTTATGGTTCCATTTATATGACATTATAAAAAAGGCAAAACTAGAGACAAAAACCTCCACGAAAACCCAGAGAGACAAAAACCAGTATAACAGTTGCCAGGGGCTGCTAAGTGAAGGGAAAGAGACATAAGGGAACTTTTGGGGACAATGGAAATAATCTATATCTTGATTGGTCTGGTGATTACAACTGCATATATTTGTGAAAACTCATAGAACTGTACCCTTAAAAAGAGTAAATTTTATTTTACGTAAATTGTATCTCAAAAAATCTGACTGAAAAAAAAAGGAAGAAACTATTCATACATCTGGGAAAAAAAGGAATACTTAATTATCACAATATTTACTCTCAATTTGGTTGAGCATTTGCTTAAAAACAAGACACTGCAGCTAAACCACCTAACAACTGTTGGGTTAAATCTCTCTGTGGGGGCCGGCCCCGTGGCTTAGCGGTTAAGTGCGCGCGCTCCGCTACTGGCGGCCCGGGTTCGGATCCCGGGCGCGCACTGACGCACTGCTTCTCTGGCCATGCTGAAGCCGGGTCCCACGTACAGCAACTAGAAAGATGTGCAGCTATAACATACAACTATCTACTGGGGCTTTGGGGGAAAAAATAAATAAATAAAATTATAAAAAAAAAAAAAAATCTCTCTGTGGAGGTTTTACCAGAGATGCCATGTTTCAGAGAAACCATTCCCTCTCTTCAATCAGAACTGGAGAAGTTTGTTGCTAACATCAAAAGGCTGGGTGCTTCTCTTTTCTAAGGAATTAGTATTATTTTGACAGTGCTCACTCCTGTAGTCAACATTACCTGACTTTCATTCATCACCTACTTTCTTCCTTCTCTTCTCCCCATACCAAAAAGGGCAACCTATAGTTCTCATCTACAAATATAATCGATTTGAAAAATGAGCACACCAAAATTCTTTCTTTTACGTTTCAAAGGCAAATCACTCAGTAGCAAATCACTCTGCCTTTTATACAAGAAAAAAACTAAAGTAATTCTTCACTATCTGCCAAAACCAACAAGACAGCAGCTGCAAATTACTAGGCCCAAATAAAATTTAAAAACTATTCACCCGGGTAAGGAAGACACTCCATGGCTGAGAGTCAATCAAATGCCCTTCCAAAAGGTGAAAAGAAATACTGAGATTTATTTGAACTTAAGAATTTCAGGGGCCGGCCCTGTGGCATAGCGGTTAAGTTCAGCACATTCCACTTCGGCAGCCTGGGTTCGTGGGTTCAGATTCCGGGGGCAGACCTACACCACTCATCAGCCACAGTGTGGCAGCGACCCACATATAAAGTAGAGGAAGACTGGCACAGATGTTAGCTCAGGGCTAATCTTCCTTAGCAAAAAAATAAATAAATAAATTTTTAAAAATTTTCTTTCAAGTTATTCTAAAGTTCTACCAAGACAGAAGCACCAAGAAAAAAAAGAAATCATACAAAATGAATATTTTTTTCACCTGTGTCTGGCTTTAAATGATAAAGTTGTTCCTAAAAGTACATATCAAATTTCTGTAAGCTGAACTGCATTCTAAATGATTAAGGAGCCACCTCAAAGTAACTTTTAAACACAATATATTGACCACATACCCTCAGACTGAAGGCAAAAAACACCAACCTATAAACAGGTTTACCAACTGAACTCCAGTTGATAGGTGTTTCACAGTAACATGGGTTAGCAATTCTGGAGCTATTTTCTGTATATTCTAGGATTGGGCAAATAAGTAAATATATTATGGATTAAGTGAGTTAGGCTTACAATCCCTCTGTAAGAGAAGGGACTTACAAATACAGAAAGGAGAAAGGCTAACGATTATCTTCGTGGTACTGGAGGTATTAGTATGAACTCATGGTTTTTATAATACATAGATAAAAACCGAAATAAATTTTGATGTATATTTGTGTGTGTGTGTATATGTATATTATGTTTGTATATACATACATTTCCTAGCTCTGTCCATTAAGAGGATCTAGAAGCAACGACATCCCATAGTAATGAGCACACATAGTGCCCAAATCCTGATTTACCAATAATTTTCTCCACTAATAGGAATTAGGAGAGAAATATCTTTGTGTGTGTGTGTGTGTGTGCGTGTGAGGAAGACTGGCCCTGAGCTAACATCTGTGCCAATCTTCCTCTACTTTGTATGTGGGACACTGCCACAGCTTGGCTTGATGGGCAGTGTGTAGGTCCGCACCCGGGATCCAAACCCGTGAACACCAGGCCACCGAAGTGGAGCATGTGACTTAACCACTACACCACTGGGCCAGCCCCAGACAGAGAGAAATATCTTGGAGAAATGGCTGATTCTAAGGCTCAGGTAGGAAGAGGAAATAAACCTGGAATATCTTTTTGTGCCAGAAAGTAAGGAAGTGGTTCAAGAATACTGGGAACTTGTCAAAAGGACACAAGAGCAAGCTTGAAGGGGTTCCCACTGGCCAAATCCGAGACAATGTGAACACCACAATAAACAATGATAGTAACAGATTATAACCTACTAAATAACATAAGAATCCATATTCATATATATAAATAAATAAGGGTAAGAAAATGCTCTGCAGTAGAATATTAACTAATAAGTGAAGAAGAACTGATAAGAAATAGAAAATCAGGGGCCAGCCCCGTGGCTTAGCAGTTTGGTGTGCGCGCTCCACTGCTGGCGGCCCAGGGTTCAGATCCTGGGTGCGCACCGACGTACCACTTCTCCGGCCATGCTGAGCCCGCGTCCCATATGCAGCAGCTGGAAGGATGTGCTACTATGACATACAACTATTTGCTGGGGCTTTGGGGAAAAAAAAAAAAGGAGGAGGGTTGGCAATAGATGTTAGCTCAGAGCCGGTCTTCCTCAGCAAAAAGAGGAGGATTAGCATGGATGTTAGCTCAGGGCTGATCTTCCTCACAAAAAACAAACAAACAAAAAAGAAATAGAAAATCACAGTACAACCATCATAGTAACTGACTCAGGCAAATATCAACAGACGGCTAAAATTAGCTGGTAAAAGTTTGATGAAAACAAGATATTTACACGAACTCAGTATCTCCCCATCAGATTCTTACTAAATAAAAAGGAAAAAATATTAACTCTAAAGTGGAGAAATTTGGCAGATATCACCTTAAACAAGTGATCAAAGTTAACAACATCAGTTCTGGAACAAATGGACATCATATGTCTCTTGATATGATGCACTGTGAAGGGCACAACATCACTTTGTGATATTCCTGTCAAAATGCGTGATCTGAAATCTATTCAAAAGGAAAATAAATTCAAAGTGAGGGACATTCTGCAAAATAAATGGCCTATACCATTAAAAAAGTCAAGGTCATGAAAAATAAGACTGAAGGATTCGTCCAAATTGAAGGAGACTAGAGACAGAACAACTCAATACACCACATGATCTTGGATCAGATCCTAAACTAGAAAAAAAAATTTTTTTCCTATAAAGAACATTATTGGAACAAATGGCAAAATTTGAATAAGATCTATTGAATAAGGCATATTAGATAATAATATTGCATCAAGGCTGTACTTCCTGATTTTAATAAGTATACTGTGGATACATAAAAGAATGTCCTAGTTTATTGGAAATCTACATTAAGTAATTTAGGGTAAAGAGCTGTCCTCTGTAACTTACTCTAAAATAATTCAGAAAAATAATATGCATATATACAAAGAAAAAGAATATAGACAGGGCCAGCCCCTGGCTCAGCGGTTAAGTACGCACGCACCGCTGCTGGCGGCCCGGGTTCGGATCGGATCCCAGGCGCGCACTGACGCACCGCTTCTCCGGCCATGCTGAGGCTGCGTCCCACATACAGCAACTAGAAGGATGTGCAGCTATGACATACAACTATCTACTGGGGCTTTGGGGGAAAAAATAAATAAATACAATTAAAAAAAAACACAAAGAATATAGACAATATAGTAAAATGCTGACATTTGGGGAATCAAGGAAAACGGCATACAGGAATTTTAATACTACTCTTGCAACTTTTTTGTAAGTTTGAAATTACATCAAAATACAAAGTTTATAAAAAAATACAAAGGAGTAGAAAAAGTGTTTTTTTATAATGCAGATCACCATCTTTGAATATGTTTTTGTTTTTCTAGAGCAGCTTATAGTATCAGGTAATATATTTAAGAAGAGATAATAGTAGGGGGCCAGCCCTGTGGCGTAGCGGTTAAGTGCGCGCACTCCGCTGCTGGCGGCCCTGGTGCACACTGACGCACCGCTTGTCAGGCCATGCTGTGGCGGTGTCCCACATAAAGTGGAGAAAGATGGGCACAGATGTTAGCTCAGGGCCAGTCTTCCTCAGCAAAAAGAGGAGGACTGACATGGATGTTAGCTCAGGGCTGATCTTCCTCATGAAAAAAAAAAAAAGAAGAGATAACAGTAGTTTAAACAACTTAGCCAGACGAACCCACACCAACCCACCAAGGGAAAATTAAGGGAGAGTTTACAAAAACTGGAGCTGCTGAGTTATAAGCAGCTCTAGGCAGCTGGAGAATGAATGCTAGAGGAGCTAAGACTATCATCTCTGCTTCCCCTACTTCTCCCTCACCACTCAGAACTTCCCTCGCTCCTGAACCACCTCTACCTTTAATCTCAGCCATGAAGAGGACTTGCCTTCTGCCTGCCTCCTCCCCACAAGGTTGGCCCCACTTCTCCAGAGGGAAACAAAATCAACGACACAATCACTTTCTCCATATTAAGGACAAAAAGAACCCTGCACATTTTTGGTGGAGAAAAATGTCACTAATATTTTAGCTTTTATTGAGGTGGGGAAAAAGAAGATGGGTGGTGGAAACGAGACAGTAAACTAGCTAAAAACTACATGTGAATTAGAGGAAGCCATTGAGTATGATTAGTGTAGCTCTAGGGATACAAGGTAAAAATGAATAAATCTGTGCTGTTTGAATGTCTGTTCTCATGTGGCTTCAAAAAATTAAAAGCAGGCAGGACCTCTGCATGGAGATGGCTAAGTTAACAAAGGAATAAGGGAAACATTTGTAAGAGAGGAAAAGGTCAAAGTAGTGTGTCAAGGGAGCTGTGCTATGCCTGGTATTAACATTTCACTTGAGCTGCTGGAGAGGTTAGATTACATATTTGTCGCCATCAGCTAACTTAATTGAAGGGTCTAGCGAACTCCAAAGCTATAAATGCAGACAGAAAGATATCGAACTCTGAGTTATTCTGAATTTTACTTTGATTTCTGCATTTAATTATAGCAATACAAAATAGAGGGGGGAATCAAATCTTAAAGAGTCACATTCCAAAGTAAAGGTTCACTGCATAGTCCATGTACTATATTTGATGATCTGTATTTGACAGCTCCTCTCGGGGCCATGCAAAATAGGCATGGACATTTCTTGGGCTTTTGATGTTCACTGCCATCATCTGCTTCACTGCTAAGATCAGGAAACATATGGGATGAATTGGTAAAGGCTGGGGAGGGTTTCTGTTGCTTGTCTTTTTTTTTTTAAATTCATCTCTCAGGCCAATTTAGGATACCTCTGAACAAGACCAAGACCTAGTACAGCAGTCTTTAAATCATATCCCAATTCCTAGGACATTTTTAAATAAGAAAAGATGTTAGAGAAAGAAAGGTTGTTGAAGAAAGATGATGGGAAATGAAGTAACTTCGGGGAGCTCTGGGATCCTC
This sequence comes from Diceros bicornis minor, assembly GCF_020826845.1. Taxonomy (NCBI): domain Eukaryota; kingdom Metazoa; phylum Chordata; class Mammalia; order Perissodactyla; family Rhinocerotidae; genus Diceros; species Diceros bicornis. The sequence continues at coordinate 26,263,746 of NC_080758.1, forward strand.
TGGAACACATGTCTAAAAACCTCTAGTCTAGTTAGTAAAAAGGAGCCATGTGACAGTAAAAAATAGTGGGTTTTGGACTCAGATCTCAATGTATAATAAGTGAACTCAACACCAGGTCTGAACTAAGTTTAGTGCATCTGCTACTTATATTAACTGTGTGACCTTGAACAATTTATTTAACTTCTCTGAGCCATATTTCCTCATCTGTAAAACAGAGATACTAACTCCCTCCCAAGGTTGTTCTAAGAATTACATGAGATGACACATGTGAAAAGCACTCAGCAGAAAATCTAGCAAAGACTTTTTTTTTAAAGAATTCAGAACTGGACTTAAAAGCCAGATTCAGTTGACATATCTGCAATGGACTCATTTCACAAGTTTAATTTATGGTACCCCAGCCCCTATAATTTCAGATAGCCTCAAGGCCTTCAAGGGGCCAGAGACAGAAACCAGAGACAGAAGCAAAAAGCTACTTAACCAGCCATAATAAAACCCAGAGACAGGCTCCGTCACGTGTACATACACTAGCTCATATTGCACACGGGTGAGTAGAGCGCTAGTGAGGCCCCTCTTCTTGCTATCTTACCGAAGGAGAAACAATAACTGGGGGGGAGAGATTCTCCCTCATTAGCCTTCAAACTTGCAGGGATTTGAAGTAAATCCTTACAATTGAGTGATCACTTTCTATGAGATTCAAAACAATACTCTAAAACTAAGGAATGAGGAAAAAACTGGCAGGTGAGAAATCTTACTTCCCCACCTCTTTCCTACTTTTCCCTTGCTCTGGAAGAGGTATGAACTTAGTGAATTAACTCATCTTGATCCTAGCGCTGCATTCATTCATTGTACACTATCATTTAAATGATCTTTCCTGCCTGAAAGCATTCATTAAATTCAAATAACTGATCATAATCTAGATTTGCACACCCTACACAACAGGCTTAATACTCAAGAACAAGTTTAAAGTCAATCTCTCTGCTTATTTTTAGAATCTATCCGTATGTAGGAAAACTAACCGGTTCCAAACCAGCATAAATGTATTCAAAAGGCAAAGATGAAGACAAAAATCATTACAAGTGTCTAAGACATGATTCAATTTACTAAGTCCCAACTCTCAAAACAACCAAAGTCAACAACCCTCAAAACAACTGAAATCAAAGGTTAACTTTGTTCCTAATAGGAAAACTTATACTCAGTTCTACACTAAGACTGACTGAAATGTCAATTCTAAATTAATACGCAGATAGCAGGTGATGAAGTAATTAAGTTTTTGCAGCCTTATCACTCTCAAAGCCTTCAGCTCACTTCACTCAACCCTGCCATGGGGTAGAGGTGGGGGGTGAAGTGGAGGGTGTATAGAACGTGAGGCAACAAAGGCTGCCTCGCCCAAAAAGGGAAGAAACAGCCAGGCAAAGTTCTGTAGTGCAGTAATGTTTAGTTATCCATAAGCACTGTTTTCCTCCCCTTATAAATGCTGTATTTTGATAGGCTAAATGACCTTTCAAAATGTACGAACTTCACAACGACACAGAGCAGAGGAGCGAGGGTTTAATTTTCCCATTCACTGATGGCTGACTTTTTTTTTTTTTTGCTGAGGAAGATTAGCCCTGAGCTAACACCTGTGCCAATCTTCCACTATTTTGCATGGGGGCTGCTGCCACAGCATGGCTGATGAGTAATGTAAGTCCATGCCAGGATCCAAACCCACAAACCTGGGCCATGGAAGTGGAGCACACCGAACCACTAGGCCACAGGGCCGGCTCCAGGTAGCCAACTCTTTTAAATAACAGCTACCTTAATGTTAAGAGCTCAGGCTCTGCAGTCAGAAAGATCTAGATTTTAATCTGAGCTTGGTCATTTATTAGCTCTATGACATCTGACTCAATTTCCTAATTTGTAAAATGAAGCTATATACCTACCTAAAAGAATGTAGGATTAAGAGGCAAAAGGTGAGTATAATGCTTGATATGGTATCCGGCCCAAAATAAACATTCAATATTAGTCACTATTATTAAGCAGGAATTATCCCCATTTATAGACTAAATAAACAAACAACTGAATCTCAGAGGCTGACTAAACTGCCATAGAACTAGACCTCAAACTCAAAGCCAGCATCCAAATTCTGCTTTTTCCATTATGCCAAACAACCTGCCTCATCTATCTCTCTGCCTTTTTAAAAAGGCTACTAACTGCAATTTAATTTGTCTTGATTGTGTGGTCACAGATTACGGTGCTTTTAATCTTACTCCATTTTTTTTCTTATCCAATAGTTTGGAGGAAAAAAATGACTAACTACATCAATGTGGCATAGTAGGTAAGGACCACAGGAAAGGATGAGACTTGTCTCTCATTGGCAGTATGCTTACCTGGAGTAGCCCCTCTCCTCTCCTTCTGATCTGTTGCTTTTAAATCTGCTATGAGCTGGGCTCAGAGTACCATTGTTTGAAGTATATGCAGAATATGAGTAAGCTTTGAGTGCAAGTTTGAGGAGTTATCCCATTAACAAGGTATACAAGCTTCAATCACAGCCATGGGCCCAGCAGGAAAAGACAGCATACTCCAGTAAGCATAATTCAAAGAAAGTTTAATAAGGGGACTATAAAGAAAGGTGTGGGCAGGATGTAAGATAATCACAAGGGATAACTGTAGTTCCCTGGGACTAGTAAGAGTACCTCTAAGCCCAAGGAACAAAGGGAATAAAAGCTTTCCAAACCTAGAAGGAGCGAGTCATGTAGAGAGAACCACCTTTAGAGGAACAGCAATCTTCAATCAAGGGACATAGCAAGCCGGAGGCAACACCCATAGGAAATTAAATTCTGCAACCTCAGAGGGAAAGGAAGCCCACTGATGCAGTCTATTGGCAGAGAACAGGGTGGGAAAGGATGGAGTGTGCATCTAGAGGAGCAAATGTAAGGCACCTAGTTCAACCTGAGAGAAGTCTTTCTGGTGCACTTTCACATCTCTACTTTCAACCTACTGGGTAAACTGCCAGATAAGGAAAGCGTTACTGAACATGACAATTCTCACCCCTTTTGAATAGTAATGCACAGGGCCTATCTACCATAAAATATCTGTAAGTGAGTTTTTCACTAGTAAGTATGATCATTTACCATTCCACTTGTAACTTCAGAATTCTTTGATGGTCCAATGATTTATACACCTTTCCCCCACACTTACAGATTTTCTACTTACCTTGCTAGGCAAAATAAAATCACAAAAATGCAGATATTGTCATAACCCTCAAGGAGCTTATATATATTTTTTTTTTTATAATTTATTTATTTTTTTCCCCCAACTATCTTTTGCCCAGTAGATGTATGTCATAGCTGCACATCCTTCTAGCTGCTGTATGTGGGACGCAGCCTCAGCATGGCCGGAGAAGCGGTGCGTCGGTACGCGCCCTGGGTTCCGAACCCGGGCCGCCAGCAGCAGAGCGCGCCCACTTAACCACTAAGCCACGGGGCCGGCCCAAGGAGCTTATATTTAGTAGTTTATATTCTTTGATAACTTAGAAGGCAAAATGAGGTAAGTACCAGCAGAGAGGAAAGGGCTGTGGTGCAGCGAAAAGTTCTGGAATAGGCTTCCTTGACATCTGGCCCCTGCCAGGCAGAACTCTAGCCAGAGCTCACTGTTATCCTATTAATAAGGTTTACAAGCTTCAATCAGGTTCCCTGCAGGTCCAGATCTGGAGAACTATTCACCAAGCTCTCAACAGCCTCCAAGTTTCCACTCTATACCTCTGGCCAATAAGGCCCACCCCTCCTCCTCTTGGAAAAAGCCCCTCTCCTTCTTAAGCCTGGTTCAAATGTCACCTCCTTACCTGAACTTTACTTGGACCCTCAAAAAACAATTAGTTAACCCTCCTCTGCATTCCCAAAAGCCTTTGCTTTGAGCACTTATAGCACTTGATCATTGTCCATGTACCTGTGCAGAGCCCCTACTAGGCTGTGAGACCACCATCTCTGTATCCTCAGCCACTAACGATACCCAAAACAGAGTGTGTCAAGCACAGTATAAATACTTTATATAGGGGCCGGCCCCATGGCTTAACGGTTAAGTGCGTGCGCTCCGCTGCTGGCCGCCCAGGTGCGGATCCCGGGTGCGCACCGATGCACCGCTTCTCTGGCCATGCTGAGGCCGCGGCCCACATACAGCAACTAGAAGGATGTGCAACTATGACATACAACTATCTACTGGGGCTTTGGGGGAAAAATAAATAAATAAATAAAATTTTAAAAAAATACTTTATATATATTAACATAGACATTATATTAACATACACACATTATCAATCATCACAATAAAACTGCAAATAAGGTAGGAACTCTCATCACCTCAATTTTACAGATGATGTAAATAAAGTTCACAGAAAGGCTAAGTAACATGCCCAAAGTCTCAAAGCTAGTAAGGATGGACCCCAAGATTTCAACCTAGGCACAACTCCAGAAGGGAATTTCAACAGACCTAATGGGTTGAGGGGAAGGTCCCACTACAAGACCAATGGTCTCTACCCCAGGGGCACAGGTATTATTCACACACTAGGATGTGGAAAGACAATATTGGAACTTCTACTTATATTTGCTTTAGCTCATCCTTTTGTAAAATGTCTATTTTTGTACGTTATAAAATGTACATAATACATACTGACAGAAAAAACACTAAAAACTTTTGAGGCCACTGCTCTAGAGACGACTTCCCCCAGGGACTCTGAGCTCCTACATTCTCTCTGTCCAGCCCTTCAGTTAAAAACATTAGCCAATCCAGACTATGGGTAGGCTTCTAGAGGCAAGAGTCTGCTCTTATTCATCTTTGTACCCCTACATCAGCACAGAGCCGGGTGCTTAGCCGATGGTCAATGTTGAATCTGACTGTATCATGAGAACCTCACTGAAAAAATCCTCAATATTTTAATGCAACTTACTATATGCTTCCAGATTAAAAGAAAAAGCACACTAAACACACTGCTTAGGAATGTAATACAGATTTCTCTTAGGAACACTAAAAAAATTTTAAATAAACAAAACTTAGTTACATAATAGCACCAAAAAATTGCACTTTGGTGCAGATTTTAAACTGAAAACTGCATAAAAAAGATTTGGACATTAAAAAAAAATTTAGGTCTGGCCCCGTGGCTTAGCGGTTAAGTGCGCACACTCCGCTACTGGCGGCCCAGGTTCAGATCCCGGGCGCACACCGTCACACGGCTTCTCCGGCCACGCTGAGGCGGCGTCCCACATGCAGCAACTAGAAGGATGTGCAACTACGACATACAACTAACTTCCGGGGCTTTGGGGGGAAAAAAAAAAAAGGAGGAGGACTGGCAATAGATGTTAGCTCAGAGCCGGTCTTTCTCAACAAAAAGAGGAGGATTAGCACGGATGTTAGCTCAGGGCTGATCTTCCTCACAAAAAAAAAAAATAATAAGTTCAGATATCAGGTCCTTTCCCTTCACTGACATGGTGCACCTTTGTCAGACCTAAAGGGTTAGCTCTGTCTGCCTCTCTTTAGTTAAAAGCTCCAAGAGTAACAAATCAAACCATTAAAAGCAGCAACTGCAGAGGTGACTACGAAAATGCATTAGCTGGATGCCATCTACTTTGCATTTCTTCAACCCAACATTTAATCAGGTCAAACAAAGAAGAGAGGCCGTGTAGAGCCTCCCTTTATGTGCTGAAGATTACCGGCTCTGAGGCCAGATTGCAGGGTTCCTTCTGTTCCTCAGCTGCATCCTCTGCAAAATGGGCACACTCAAATATTTAACTCTTATTTACGTTGTCACCAGGATTAAACGAGAGAAAACATGCAAAATGGATTTATTTGTTTCCTCATTTACCATCCCCTTCCCCCCTCCCCTCAACCAAACTCAAAACTCGAGTTTGGTCTAATTTGCTGCTATATTCCCAAGGCCAAGAATGGTGCTTTTACTTAATAGACGATTTAATAAATATTAAATGAATAAAATGCAAAATGCCATCTGCTCAAAAAATGTTGGCTATTATTACTATTGTAACCAGACACAATTAAAATTTTACTGTTGTTATTAAGAGACCCCCACCCCTCCCCTAAGGATCTCACTATTCTAAGAGGAATACTAGATAAAAGCTGGAATAGAGAAATGGAGGTAAGAAAAACAATTGGATCATAAAGCAGGACTAACCGAAGACAAAATCTCAAATACACTGCCAGAGCCCAATTTCGGGCTTCTCCGAGTGAGGTTCACCCTGGATGAGGTGTATTAGCGATTACAACAACGACAGTTTTCCCGCTTGTGTGTGCCCGAGTCTGTGCCAAGCATTCTGCCGGGCTCACAAAACCCAAGAATCCGGGTTACGGTGGCGGCGGGCGGGGGGGGGGGGGGGTTCTTCACACCTCCATTTTGCAGATGGGGGAACTGAGGCTTGGCGAGACCCAAGGTCACAGCCCGTAAGTGGGGGAGCCGGGATGTGAACCCAGGCGGTCCGACCCCGGAGCCTGCACTCAACAGGCCCTCAGAGGGGCCATCCTCGCCTCCTCCACCACGGCCACACGCCCCTCGAAACTGGGCGTGGGTAACATTTCCCCAGGACCCGCACTTCGTGGCCCCAGCGCCGGGAAAACAAAACAATCCTTGCCCGCAGGCGAGTCCGCCGGTCGCAGGCCGGGCCTGGGCTCCGAGGCCGCGGTCCCCACAGTTTCGCTCACACCGTGAGCCCCGAGCCCTCCGGACGGCGCAGGAAGCGCCCGGGCGGCCTCGGGAGCCCGGGAAGGCCCGGCCCGCCGCGTGACCTTGGATCCGCGCCCCGCTTCGGGCCTCAGTTTCCCCACCCGAGCATCGCGCCGGGGGCCTCTCGGGAGCTCACGCCTGCGGAGCTGCAGGCCCCTCACACGCCCCCCTCACCGCCCGCCTTCCCGCCCCGCTTACGCTGGAAGGCGGCCGCTCCAGGGACGCCCACCATCGCCGAGAACCGCTGCCGCGCGTCTCCTGCTTCCAGCCGCGGTCCGGGTCCCTAGCAGGCACCGCCGCGGGACCTGCAGCCCCAAAGCTCGCCAACCCCAACACCGCCGTCGCTGCCGCCGCCACCGCCGCCGTTAGGCCGCGCGCCACCCCGCCCCCCGGTTAGCTCCGCCCCGCCCTTCGGCACGCCCCCGCCGCGCGCTCTCGCCCGCCAGACCAACGCACGCGGAAGCCCGGCCCAAAGACCAGCTCCCGCTAAACCCCGCCCCCTGACCTGCCCCGCCCCTTCCGCGCGAATCTACCGCCCTATCCCGGCGCGTCCTGCCTCTCAGACCCGCCCCTCCTGCGTCACGCGCGCCCGTCACGCTCACGGCCCACTCTTCTGGCACAGGTCTATCCGCTGAGGCCTGGGCAGCGGCCGGGGCCCAAGAGCGGGGGCGGAGGCCTAGGGGGCGGAGCTTAGGGGGAGGGGTCGACTCCTCACCTGAGTTCTCCAGGTTCAGGGCTGGTGCCCTTTGCTCATGTCATTGGGTGAGACACGTCCCTTTTTTTTGCCGACCGTGTTCCAAAAGTCTAAAATATCACCATTATATTAATAACTGTTAGCTATCATTATTATTATTGAGCTCTTTATCGTGTTCAGGTGCTATTTTTATACACTCCATCGAGTTAACGCTCGCAAGGAGGGAGAGAGGTATTATTATGTTCCCTTTTCTACTTGTGCGGAAAGGGCTTTCCCACCAACCAGCTTGCCCACTGATTACTGTTAGCAAGAAGCAGAGCTAGGATTGGAACCTAGGAACTTCTGACTTTAGACCTCGTACTTGAGCTACTCTGAACTATTCTGTCTCCCAAAGACTCAAAAACACAGATTAAAATTTTAAAAAGAGATTAAAAATTCCAAACTCTTCTATGTACAAAGACACCACAAACAAAGTTCTTTTAGCTTTGCTTGTCTTTTACAAACGCAAGACTGGGATAAAATATTTGCAATATATTCAACAAAGAATATTCGGAATAAATAACCACTACAAACCACTAAGAAAAAAAGGATAATTGAATAGAAAGATGGACAGAGAATGAATAGACAATACACAGAAAAGAAAATCTGAATGGCTAATAAACGTTAAAATAAAAGATGCTCGGACCGGCCCCGTGGCTTGGTGGTTAAGTGGGCGCGCTCCGATGCTGGCGGCCCGGGTTCGGATCCCAGGCGCGCACCTAGGCACCACTTCTCTGTCCATCCTGAGGCCGAGTCCCGCATACAGCAACTAGAAGGACGTGCAGCTATGGCATACAACTATCTACTGGGGCTTTGGGGGGAAAAAAATAAATAAATAAAATCTTTAAAAAAAAATAAAAAAAAAAAAAGATGCTCAACCTCTCTAATAATCAAGAAATTGCCAAACAATGAGTTGCCATATTCCATGCATTAGATTGGAAATTTCCACCTGTGGGTCTCTTTCCCAAAGAAACAGTTGCTCATGTGCACAAAAAGGTGCATAGGAAGGAAGTTTATGTTATAATTATCTATAAGAACAAAAATCGGGATTGGCTTGAATGCCTTTGGTGGAGAACAAGTGAAATAAAGTGTAGAGAATAATATGCAACGTTTAACAAGTAGGTATCTACTTGTGGTGATAAGAAAGGTTGCCAAGATATATTGTTAACTTAAAAAGCAAATTGGAGTTCCATGCAGTTATTCTTTTCCTTTACTTCCAAGTTTTGGATAATTGAATAATTTTTCTTAACACCTACATACTATGTGCGCTCTATTTTTTTGTGTGTGTGTGTGAGGAAGATCAGCCCTGAGCTAACATGCATGCTAATCCTCCTCTTTTTGCTGAGGAAGACTGGCTCTGAGCTAACATCTATTGCCAATCCTCCTCCTTGTTTTTCCCCCAAAGCCCCAGTAGATAGTTGTATGTCATAGTTGCACATCCTTCTAGTTGCTGTATGTGGGCCATGGCCTCAGCATGGCTGGAGAAGCGGTGCGTCGGTGCGCACCGGGGATCCAAACTCGGGCCGCCAGTAGCGGAGCGCCCTCACTTAACCACTAAGCCACCGGGCCGGCCCGTATGTACGCTCTAAAATTGTGCCACATCTAAGAACCTGCATGCCAGAGCCAGAGAAGCTGGATATAAATTTTGGCTCCACACTGACCAGCTGTTTAGCCTTGGACAAGTCACTTCACCTTTCTGAGACTCCGGGAGTGGCTCATGACAGTACCTAGCACATAAGATGCTTGTGTAAAATGCACAGTGCCTGGTACACTTTTTAAAATGTTACAATTATGATTATATACACTATTTTTTTAAATTTCTATTCCCACCCACTACTCCCCTACCTAGTAGGTGCTCAAAAAAAAATTTTTTTTTAAGTAAGATTGGCCCTGAGCTAACATTTGTTGCCAATCTTCCTCCTTTTTTTCTCCCCAAAACCCCAGTAGATAGTTGTATGTCATGGTTGTACATCTGTCTAGTTGCTCCATGTGGGACACTGCCTGAGCATGGCTTGATGAGCGGTGCGTATGTCCGCACCCAGGATCAGAACCGGCGAAGCCTGGGCCACTGAAGGGGAGCACACGAACTTAACCACTACGTCACTGGGTCGGCCCCTAAAAAACTTCTTGTTGTTGACTCCCATTACCATCTGAACCCTAGTATATACTGCCCCGCCTTCTCTCAGCACTTGGCTAACTGGAGTATAATGACTGCACAACATGATGCAGATATTTAAGAAAAGCTTTCTGGGCCGGCCAGTGGCATAGTGGCTAAGTTTGCACTTTCTGCTTTGGCAGTCCCTGGTTTGCCGGTTTGGATCCTGGGCCGGCACCCCTAACTCAGTGGTTCTTAAAGCAGGCTACTGTCAAAATCATTTGAAGCAAGAAACTGATTTAGAAACATGTACTCACAGGTCCTGCTGATCAGGAAGGTCTGAGGCCTGGAGCTACAAAGGATGCCCTCCGGAGGATGAGGAAAAGGAAAATGCCTTCCTTGTTTTTCTGAACTCTCATTTGTCCTGCCTTGCCAAGTCAAAACTGACATCTCTCTGGCTGCATCTCCATCACTCTCATGCTGGCCAGACAAGCTTCTAGAGCCCCAGTGTATACCAGGGCTCTGAGCCTCACCTCTGGGAACCATGTTCCTCCTTCCAAACAACCAATCCCACTTCACTCCTACACACCCTTCAGATATCAGCTCATCTGGTACTTCCTCAGAGAAGTCCTCTCTAACCCTCCAGACCTGTCAGAACTCCTAATGTCCACTCCTGTAATACCATGCACCTCTTCTTCATGGCACATAACCCATTTATCATTTTGCATTCATTTTCTCCATTCTTAGATCACTATCTACTTTTCTCTATAGACCACAAGCTCCATAAAAACTTTCTTTTTATTGTTCACCATTTGTCTCTCCAGTGACTAGGACAGAGGTGGTACTCCATAAATATCTGTTATATAAATAAGGGAAGTGTTAAAGTGGAAGTATGCACAGGGGGCTGTGGAAGCGCAAATAAGAACCTTTCTAGTCCCCCCTTATCCTCCTTCCCCAACCCGTGCCCTTGGGAGTCATAGAAGTATCATCAAGAAAGGAGAGAATTAATGCATTCATCAAACAAATATTTATCAAGCACCTATCTTGTGCCAAGCTTTGTGCCAGGATACAAGGTCAATAAGAAAATGTTGCTACCTGCATGCAGTTTAGTCTATGGAAATAGATAAATAAGTGAAAGTATAATTTAATATCAAAAACAAAAACAGAGTAAGGGAAAGAGAGATGGTACAAGAGGTCTGGGGACTGTATATTGTGCAATGTACATTGTCCCCAAAGTACAATGGGGCTTGTCATTATAAAATGGGTAGGCAGGAAGGCCTCTCTGAGGAGATGATATGTGAGCCGAGACCATAATGAAGTGAGAGATCAGGCCTTGGGGATATCTGGGGGGATTGTGTTCTAGGCAGAGGGAACAGCAAGTGTAAAGGCCCTGAAGAGGAAATAAACTTTCTGGGCATAAGGCACAAGGAACACAGTGTGACTGGAGCTGTATGGATGAGAGGAAGAATGGCAGCAAATGAGGCCACGTGGGGAGGCAGAACCAGATACTGCGGGGCTTTGGTGCCCAAGGAAAATTATGTGAACTTCATTATAAGACCAACAGGAGATTTTGCAGGGTTTGGAGCAGGGGCGTGGTCTGATAGGACTACATTTTGAAAATATGCCTCTACTTACTGTGGGGAGAATGGATTATAGGGTTAGGAGGCTGTTACCGGTAGGAAATAAGTAGACCAACATGTCCAGTGGAGGAGTGAGAAGGGGTCAGATTCAGAGTATATTTCGAAGGTAGAGCCAACAGGTGTACCAGAGGATTGGATATGGGGAATGAGAGAAAGGAAATAGCCATTTATCATAATGGTTTCAAAAGTCCCTTCCCATCCAGACTGCCCCACTGCCTTCCTTTTTTTGAAGTAACAACATCTCAAAAATGCACAGCACTTCATAGCATATACACAGGCCATTTTAAGGTGCCTCTTCATAAGTATTGCTTATTTTTATATTTTGTTACAAAAAATGCTTTTTTCAAACTTTCTAAGATTGAAGTAAGAACAAGGAATATTACTGGAAACAAACAGGGACATTACATAAAAATTAAAGGGTCAGGGGCCAGCCCGGTGGCGTAGTGGTTAGGTTCGCTTGCTCTGCTTTGGCGGCCCAGAGTTCACAGGTTCAGATCCTGGGCATGGACATATGCACTGCTTATCAAGCCATGCTGTGGCAGGCATCCCACATATAAAGAGGAGGAAGACGGGCACAGATGTTAGCTCAGGACTAATCTTTCTCAGCAAAAAAAAAGGGTCAGTTCACCAAGAACACGTAACAAACCTAAATGTGTATGCACCCTAACAACAGACCTTCAAAATACATGAAGAAAAACGGATAAAACTGAAAGGAAAAATAGACAAATCCACAATTATACTTGAAGATTTCAAAACTCCTCTCTCAGTAATTAGTAGAACAAGTAGAATATCAGCAATTATAAGCACTCATATAAAACAAAACTATTCTACTCTGCAGATAGTATAATGTAGACATCCTCATCTCTGGAATCTGTAAATATGTTACCTTACATGGCAAAAGGGTCTTTCTAGATGTAATTGAGTTAAGGACCTTCAAATGGGCAAATTATCCTGGATTATTCAGGTAGGCCCAATATAATCACAAGAGCCTTTAAAAGAGTCAGAGAAGGAGATGTGATGATGGAAGCAGACATCAGAGAGAAAGAGAAAAAGAGAGAGAGTTGAGGATGTTATGCTTCTGGTTTTGACAATGGAATAAAGGACCTGGAACCAAGGAATGCAAGTGGTCTCTAGAAAAGGCCAAGAAAGAGATTCTCCCCTAGAGCCCCCAGAAGGAAAGCAGCCCATCAACACCTTGATTTTAGTCCATTTTGGATTTCTGATCTCCAAAACTGTAAGATAATAAATGTGTGTTGTTCTAAACCACTAAGTTTGTGGTAATTTGTTATAGCAGCAAGAGGAAACTAATACAACTATCAACTAACTTGACATAATTTACATTTATTGAACACTCCACACAGCAACAGTAGAATACACATTCTTTTCAAATGCACACAAAACATTCACCAAGATAGACCATATTTTGTGTCAAAAGTCAAACTTTAACAAATTTAAAAGAATTGGGATCATACAAATTATGTTTTCTGATATAATGAAATCAAACCAGAAATCAATAACAGAAAGATATCTGGAAAATCCCCAATTACTTAGAAACTAAACAATGTACTTCTAAATAACCAATGGGTCAAAGAGGAAGTCATGGGAAAATTAGTAAGTAGTTTGAATCAAATTAAAATGAAAATACAGCATTATCCAAACTTGTGGGATACAGCTAAAGCAGTGTTTAGAGGGAAAGCTATAGTATTAAATACTTATATTACAAAAGAGGAAAGGTCTCACATAAACTATCTGACCTTCTCCTTAAAGAAACTAGGAAAAGAAAAGAAAATTAAACCCAAGGCAAGCTGGTGGGAAGAAAGAATAAAGATAAAAGCAGAACTCAATTGAAGTGAGAAAAGAATAGAGAAAATCAATGAAACCAAAAGTTTCTAGTTCTTTGAAAAGATTAATAAAGGTGATAAATCTCTAACAAGACTAACATGAAAAAAAAAATGAGAGAAGACACAATATATCAATATTAAGAATGAAAGAGAAGGGCCCGGCCCAGTAGCGTAGCTGTTAAGCATGCGCACTCTGCTTCAGCGGCCCAGGGTTTGCAGGCTCAGATCCCAGGTGTGTACCAAAGCACCGCTTGTCAAGCCATGCTGTGGCGGTGTCCCATATAAAGTAGAGGAAGATGGACACAGATGTTAGCTCAGGGCCAATCTTCCTCACAAAAAAAAAAAAAGAAAAGAAAAGAATGAAAGAGGGAACATTACTACAGACCCTACATACAGTGAAAGAATAATAAAGAACCATTACAAACAATTTTATGCCCAAAAATGTGACAATTTAGGTGGGATTGACCAATTCCTTAAAAGACACACATTACTAAAGCTCACTCAGTAAATTGATAATCTGAGTAGTACAATAGTTACTAAAGAAATTACATTTATAGTTAAAAAAATCTTCCAACAAAGAGAACTCCAGACCCAGAAGGCTTCACTGGCTAATTCTACCAAATAATTAAGAAGAAATAATACCAATTTTACACAATCTCTTCCAGAAAACAAAAGATGAAGAAACATTTTCAGATCATTTTATGAGGCCGGGATTACCCTGATAGCAAAACCACACAAAGATATTACAAGAAAAGAAAACTATAGACCAATATTTCTCCTGAAGACATATGAAAAAATCCTTAACAAAATATTAACGAATTGAATTCAACAATATATAAAAAAGATAATACATCATGGTTAAATTGGGATTATCCCAGGAATGCAAGGCTGGTTTAAACACTTATGTTTACACAAAAACTGTACATGATTGTTTTTAGCAACTTTATTCAAAATTACCAAAAACAAACCGTGGTACCTTCATCATACAACTGAACATTATGCAGCAATAAAAAGGAACCAATTTCTGCTACCCACAACAACATGGATGAATTGCAAAGAAGCCAGAGTTAAAAGGCTACACATTCTATGATTCCATCTGTAAGATATTTTTTTAAAGGCAAAATTATAGGAACAGAAAACAGATCTGTGGTTGCCAGACACTTATGGTAGGGGTAAAGGATGACTTTAAAAGGGAATGGGGAAATTCTAGGGCTGATGGAACTGTTCTACATCTTGATGGCCATGACAGTTACGATTGTATTCATTTGTCAAAAGTCATAGAACTGTACATTTTAAAAAGTGAAAGTTACTTTATATAAATTATTAAGTGAATCTCAAAATGAAAAAATTGAAGTATAATGTAAATATATAGCAAAATGCACAAATGTCAAGCATGCAGCTCAATGCATTGTTTCAGGCTTAACACTTTGTAACTACCACTCATATCAAGATAAAGCTCGTTTTCCACCACCTTGCAAGGCTCTGTAATGTCACTTTCCAGTCAATACGCCACCCAGAGGTCACTACTATTCTGACTTCTATCACTATAGCTATATGATTGTTTTTTTTGTTTTTTTTTGTGAGGAAGATCAGCCCTGAGCTAACATCCATGCCAATCCTCCTCATTTTTGCTGAGGAAGACTGGCCCTGGGCTAACATTCGTGCCCATCTTCCTCCACTTTATATGGGACACCGCCACAGCATGGCCTGACAAGCGATGCATCAGTGTGCGTCCAGGATCCGAACCCAGGCCGCCAGCAGCAGAGCGCACGCACTTAACCCCTACGCCATGGGGCCAGTCCCTGGTTTTTGTTTAAGAGCTTTATTGTGATATGATTTGTATACCATACAATCACCCATTTGAAATATACAATTCAGTAGTTTTATTATATTCACAGAGTTGTACAACCATTACCAGGATCTAACTTTAGAACATTTTCATCACCCCAAAAAGAAACCTCATACTCATGGTCTATAGTTTTCAGGGTGCAGTCACTCTGCATCCTGCCCTCTCCAGCTCTCATGATCGCTTTTTTAAAAATCAACTTTTTGAGGTGTACTTTATATACAATGAGCCACATCAATTTAAAGGGCCCAATTTGATGAGTTTTGACAGTTCTATGTACTTGTGAAATCACCAGCACTATCAAGATGCAGAATACTTCCATCACCCCATATGATTCCTCCTGTTCCTCTACAATCCATCCTTCCGTCTGCACCTGGACCCAAGAAACCACTAATCGGCTTTCTGTCACTATGCATTAGTTTGCATTTTCTAGAATTGCATGTAAATGGACTCATACAGCACATACTCTCCTACCTGGCTTCTTTCACTGAGCATAATGATTTTGAGGTTCATCTATGTTGTATCTATCAGTAGTCTACCTTCCCTTTTAATTGCCAGGTAGTATTCCATTGTTTGAGATATACCACATTCTACTGTTTTTGAAAATAAAACTTTCTGGGCCCGCCCCGTGGCGTAGCTGTTAAGTGTGCACGCTCCAGTGCTGGCGGCCTGGTTTCGGATCCCAGGCGCGCACCGACACAGTGCTTGTCAAGCCATGCTGTGGTGGCGTCCCACATAAAGTGGAGGAAGATCGGCATGGATGTTAGCTCAGGGCCAGTCTTCCTCAGCAAAAAGAGGAGGATTGGCATGGATGTTAGCTCAGGGCTGATCTTCCTCACAAAAAAAAAATTAAAAAAAAAAAGAAAAGAAAACTTTCTTGCTGAAGACCTGGGCAGACCTGGCTTTAAACATATAGATTTCTCAAGTTCTGTTGGGTTTCAGATATAAATTAGTCTCCATAGGGTCACCACCTTTTCTATTTCTTTATCATTCTTGCTTAGTTCATGGTGGAGTGTGTATGTGTGTGGAAGGTTGGGGAGAGAGGCCTTCTAGGAAAAGATCAGAGCCACAAAGCATCAGCCAGTATCCTTTGGTTACCTAAGGCCTAGAGGATCAGGGACAATAACATTTAAGAGTCAGAGACAGGGGCGGGTGCCTTATAAACTGAATTTGACCTCAGCTTTGCAAAAGCTCCATTTTCCAGCCAAAGGAACTGAGGCTCAGAGAGGTTAGGAGACTTATCATAAAGTTTGCCTGAGTCAGAAGCATAGTCTCAGGTGAAAGAATTGAATTCTGAAATGCTTTTCATGACCTTCTAAAAGAATCATACGGGGCCAGCCCGGTGGCACAGTGGGTAAGTGCGCACGCCCCGCTTCAGCGGCCCGGAGTTTGAGGGTTCGGATCCCAGGTGCGCACCGACCCACTGCTTGTCAAGCCATGCTGTGTGTTGATGTCCCATATAAAGTAGAGGAAGATGGGCATGGATGTTAGCTCAGGGCTGATCTTCCTCACAAAGAAAATAAATAAATAAAAAAATAAAGGAATCATACACTCAGTAGACCTAAGGAAATTGCTTGGGGCCCTGGCTGTTTCTTGTCCAAACCAAGTGATGTTTTTCTAACTGGTGACGAGAATAAAGATGGGTGGCAGGGAGAAGTGCATGCTGCCTGCCATCTGCCCTGGCCATGCCCCTTCCGCTAATGAATGATAAACACAAGGCCCAGCCGGATGACAGTTGGTGAAGAGAAGCTAATTTAAAGGTGTATAGTCCTTGTTGGGTAAACAGGAGCTTAAAATGCCCATGGCACTTTAGAAAGCCTATCTGTGCTCCAGGGCAATATTTGGCATGGTTGGGACTTTTCTAATAAGCAAGGCTTTTTCTCCATAGGAGGCTGAAGAGCCCAAAAGTTCCCAGAGGGAGAAATGAACAAGTTGAGTTATGTTATTAAAATTCATTATTGTTTGTGAGAAAAACGTGAGCAGAGTCACGGTGAGGAATTTGTGTACTACACAACAAGATTAGGAAGAAAATGAAAACCACTCAGCTCTCAGCATACAGAAATAAATTGTTGTCACCATTTTACTGTATATCCTTCTCAACTTTTTTCTATTCACAGGTGTATTTACACAATTGAGATCATACTGTGTTTTTTTTGTTTTTGTTTTTGCTGAGGAAGATTCACTCTGAGCTAACATCTGTTGCCAATCCTCCTCTTTTTTTTGCTTGAGGAAGATTTGCCCTGAGCTAACACCTGTGCCAGTCTTCCTCTATTTTTGCTTGAGAAAGATTGGCCCTGAGCTAACATCTGTGCCAATCTTCCTCTATTTTGTACATGGGTTGCCGCCATAGCACAGCTGCTGAACAGTTGTGTAGGTCCATGCCTGGGAACCAAATCTGGGTTGCTGAGGTGGAGCACACCAAACTTAACCACTAGGCCACGGGGCCAGCCCTGAGATCTTACTGTTAATACATTTCTGCTTCCTGCCTTCTTTTTTTTGCTACTACATACATCAGCATTTTTCCATGTCACTAAAAATTATTCATAAACGTCACTTTAATGGATGGTCACATAATAACCTACTTTTCATAGAATCCAATATAAATAGTCATTAGGGCTGCTTTTTTATTTTTTCTATTAATAAATTATGCCTTATTGAACATCGCTGTGCATCAGGCTTTCCTATTTTCTGATTCTTAGAATAGATTTTTCAAAATGATATTATTGGGTCAAATAATAGCAACACTTTCAGTTTTACCAAATCACGTTTCCAGCAGCAGTGATTGGGCAGGCTTGTCTCTCAACACCCTAACAATGGGCATTAAAATTATTTTACAACATTTGCAAATTTATAGATGAAAATATGGCGTATTGCTAATGGCCAGTATTGCTCCCTGATGGGTAAGTAAATTCTTGAGACTCAGAAGTGCTCACAGAGAGAGTGCACCTCCTCCCCTGCGGGCAATGATATAGAGGCTTGCTCCTTGCAACTCCCACGCTCAATCATCATCTTATTGACTTCACTGGTAAATGCCACTGGACTCCATGTCTTGCTTCTCATACTGACTTCCACTGTCCAGGGTGAGGTTCTCATCACCTCTTTATTTTTTTGATCTCCATTTAGACATTTTATTAGAAATATGTCATACCTGCAGAAATGTATACTACAGTAGTGCAATGGTCTCCTAAGTGCCTTCCCTTCCTCTAAGGTTCTCCCTTCACTAACTGTCCTC
Organism: Diceros bicornis minor; assembly: GCF_020826845.1. Lineage (NCBI taxonomy): Eukaryota > Metazoa > Chordata > Mammalia > Perissodactyla > Rhinocerotidae > Diceros > Diceros bicornis. The sequence continues at coordinate 26,281,836 of NC_080758.1, forward strand.
TGCAGCCAGAGGATCTGAGCCCAACTCACGTCTAATTTAGTTTCCCTGCCCACTCTCCAGCCTCCTTTAAAAATCCTAACTGGTTCCCTATTGACAGAAACTATTTAAACTCATCATGGTATTCAAGGCTGTACACACTCTAACCTCGCTCACCCTCACCTTCTGCCTGTCCTACCTTCCACTCCAGCCACACAGAAATACAGTCATGTGTCACTTAAGGATGGGGATATGTTCTGAGAAATGCGTCATTAGGCGATTTTGTATTGTGCAAACATCATAGAGTGTACTTACACAAACCTAGATGGTGTAGCCTACTACGCACCTAGGCTATATGGTACTAATCTTATGGGACCACTGTCGTATATGTCTTCTGTCCTTGACCGAAATGTTGTTGTGTGGCGCATGACTGTATCTCACAAGAGCTACGTTGATTGAATGGTTCCTGTGTGCCAGGTACTGTGCGCCAAGCCCAAAGCATAGCTATTAGCTCTGCTAGGTTGAATGCTATCATATCCCTTTTAACAGATGAGAAAACTGAGGCTCATGATGGCTAAGTGCTTTGTCCCAGGACACACAGCTGGTAAGTGGCCGATTCCAGAACCCATGTTTTTACCCCAAGTCACCATACTTGGTCTTCTCCAGACAACACTCTGTCCTCCAGGTCTTTGCCCAAACTGGTCCCTGGGCCTTCTTTAGGCCTAAAGATGAATAAGCCTTAAAGTCCTGTGTAACTATTGTCATGCTCCTCCACATCCATTTCTCCAGGTATCCTGGTCCCTGCAAACAATACAAGTTACCTTGTACTGCACACAGACCCCATCAACCCCACTGGAGCACAGTTTTGTTTGTTTGTTTGTTTTTTGAGGAAGATTGGCCCTGTGCAAACATCTGTTGCCAATCTTCCTCTTTTTTTTTTTTCCCTTTTCTCCCCAAAGCCCCAATACATAGTTGTATAGCATAGTTGTAGAGTTGTAGCTCTTCTATATGGGACGCCTCCTTAGCATGGCTTGACGAGCAGTGAGTAGGTCCAGGCCCAGGATCCGAACCGGCGAACCCTAGGCCACCGAAGCAGAACACAAACAACTGCTAGGCTACCGGGCTGGCCCCTGGAGCACAGTTTTAAACCCTCTCTATAAGCTGTGAGTTCCTTAGGGGCAGGGATCTTTTCTTATTTATGGCTGGTCTTTGGGGCCAGGATAGTGTCTGATGAGAAAGTGCCGCTCAGGAGAGTTTGGCCAGCCCCAGTCAGAAGTGTCTCCCTGGGGAGAGAGAGGAGGGCAAAAGGGGTGATTAGGCACAAGTGTATGGTGATGGATTGTAACTAGTCTTTGGGTGGTGAACATGATGTAATCTCCAAAGAAATCGAAATATAATGATGTACACCTGAGGGCTGGCCCCGTGGCGTAGGGGTTAAGTGTGCGTGCTTGGTTGCTGGCAGCCCGGTTCGGATCCGGGCGCACACTGACACACAGCTTGTCAGGCCATGCTGTGGCGGTGTCCCGTATAAAGTGGAGGAAGATCGGCTGGGATGTTAGCCCAGGGCCAATCTTCCTCAGCAAAAAGAGGAGGATTGGCACAGATGTTAGCTCAGGGCTGACCTTCCTCACTAAAAAAAAAATGATGTACACCTGAAATTTATATAATGTTATAAACCAATGTTACTGCAATAAAATAAATAAGTAAATATGAAATGGAAAAAAAGTGTCTCCCCTTTCAGCTTGTGCTTCTGTACTCACTCAGTCACTCAACAAACATTCGATAGCAGAGATGGTGAACTAGGACGCAGATGTGTCACTCTCTGCCTTAAACACTCATGAACTCTCATACTCTGGTGGTGGGAGTTTAAGTAGTACAACCGCTTAGGAAAATAGTTTCTACTAAGGCTAGACATATGCCTGTTCTATGACATAGCATTTCTACTCCTAGATATATACTGGAGAGGAATGCTTACAAGTGTGCATGAAAAGACATGTATACAATTGTTTATAGGACCATTATTTACAAAAGCCCAAACCAGAAAGTTCCAAAGTGTCTGTCAACAGGAGAAATGTGGTATATCCACACAATGGAATGCTACATAGCAATGACAATGAAAAAACTATTGCTATACAGACAACAGAGATGAATCTCACATCATGTTGAGTGAAAGAACCCAGACACAGAGTACATCCTTCGTGATTCCATTTACATATAAATCCCAAGAAGAGGTAAACTAATCTACGCTGTTAGAAGTCAGGATAGTGGTGACCCTTGGGCTGGAGGAGGGTTAGTGACTGGACTGGCACTCCCCGAGGGCTTCTGGGGGCTGGTAATGTTCTTTCTGGATCTGGGTGCTGGGCCATCACACACGTTTGTTCAGCTTGAGAAAATTCACACTTGTGATTTGTGCTCTATATTTTTCCTCAATCAAAAATTAAAAACAGGGCCGGCCTGGTGGCACAAGTGGTTGGGTGCGCGCGCTCCGCTGTGGCAGCCTGGGGTTCACCGGTTCGGATCCTGGGCGTGCACCGATGCACCGCTTGTCAGGCCATGCTGTGGCAGGCGTCCCATATAAAGTGGAGGAAGATGGGTATGGATGTTGGCCCAGGGCCAGTCTTCCTCAGCAAAAAAAATAAAATAAAAAGAGGAGGATTAGCAGATGTTAGCTCAGGGCCAATCTTCCTCACAAAAAAAAAGAAAAAGAAAAAGAAGGAAAAAAAGAATTAAAAACAAAAAATAGCAAAAACCTCCCCAAGACTCCTCCGTATGCTTAAAATAAAACTCAAACTGCCCCCCAGGACCTACACAGCCCTGCATGGTGTGGCCCCTGACTATCTTGCAGCCCTCCCTCCTCCCTCTCACTGCTTCTTTACCTGCGCCACCTACAGAGCTTTACAGATCCTCAACCACACCCCTCTTCCAGCTGGTTCAGGCTACAAGCAGAGTGACCTGGGCCAGGGCTGTCCCTCAGAGACCTGGGAAAAGATGTCTCAGCCTGAGGCAAAGGAATGCATATAAAAGGTTTCAAGTACGCCCAGGGGCTCTGATTTGCTTTTTTTTTTCTTTAAACAATTGGCCACAAGCCGTACTAAGAGAGAAGAGAAGTCCAGAGATTTAGAGCCCCTTCCGAGAATGTGTCAAAAACTCATTTACTGGGCTGGCCCGGTGGCTTGGCGGTTAAGTGCACACGCTCCGCTGCTGGCGACCCAGGTTCGGATCCTGGGCGCGCACTGACGTACCGCTTGTCCGGCCATGCTGAGGCAGCGTCCCACATACAGCAACTAGAAGGATGTGCAACTATGACATACAACCATCTACTGGGGTTTTGGGGGAAAAAAAAGGAGGAAAATTGGCAATAGATGTTAGCTCAGAGCCGGTCTTCCTCAGCAAAAAGAGGATTAGCACGGATGCAGGGCTGACTTCCCTCACAAAAAAAAAAAAAAAATCTCATTTACTGAGAGCTGCCCACTCGTAGAGCCCAGGGTCTCAGGTGTCATTCCTATGCCACTGAATCCCCTGGGGCAGCTCCCTGCCTGTCAATTCTGATTGTGCGTGGGGGAGCAGTAGAAGAGACACACTTTGTTACTAGTTTGGGGCAAGTCGTTACCTCTGAGCCTCATTTCCCCATCTGCAAAGTTAGGTAACAACAGCACCTGCCTTAGGGGCTTGGGTATTAGATGAGATAACTGGATTAGGTGCCTAGCATGGTTCCTAGCACATAGCCTGTGCTTGCTTACTTCCTTCACTGAGCACCTACTGTGTGCCAGGCACTGTCCTGAGCACTGGGGATACAGCAGTGAACAAGGCAGACAAAACCCCTGCCCCACGGAGCCGCCATTCTTGCGAGGGGACGAGGACAGTGGACTGACAGTGAGCAAGTAAAGAAATATATACTACGATAGGTGCTCCGAGGAAAAATAAGACAAGACAAGGCAGGGGGCAGTGTGGCTGCTATTTTATATAAGGTGACCAAGTCTTCTCTAAAGAGGGTATTTACATTCCCGAGCCCTGAAGAAGGTGAGAGAGCTGCCAGAAGCTGTGTGAGGAAAGAGTGGCTCCTGGTGAGGGCAGCAGGAGCAAAGCCCTGACGCAGGAATGTGGGGGGGCACAGAAAAGATATCAGTCTGTGGCTCGGCAAGGGGACCAGGCCAGATACGTGGGGCCCTGCAGGCCACAGTAAAGAATTTGACTTTGTTCTGAGTGAATTTCGGAGCCACTAGAAAGTTTTGAGGAGAGCAGTGACGTGACCTTCATGCCTCCGGGGTGAAGAGTATAAGGAGGGAAGCTGCCAAGGTAACCCCGAGAGGGAGACAACAGTGGCTCAGACCAGGGTGGTGGCAGGCAGTGGAGACGACGAGGAGGGGTTGGATTCGAGATATATTTGGAAGGTGGAGCCAATAGGATTTGCTGATGGCTCCTTTGTAGGGTATGGGCAAGAGAAGGGTCAAGGATGATTCTAAAGTTTTGGGCAGGACAGCTGGAAGGAAGGGGCAGCCATCTCCTGAGATAGAGACAGCTGCGGCATGAACAGACACATCCTGGGGGCAAAAGCAAGAGTTGAGGTTTAAGGATGTTAACTTTGGGATGCCAACAGACAGTCACATGGAAATGTTCATTTCTTGCTGTGGTTGTTAAACTCCAGAGGTGAGCAGGGACCACAGCAGATGCATATAGTTTGAAATAGTCTGAACGTGACCCATTTATGCCCTTCAGCCTCTGGTGCAGTTGAGCCGTGGCATTGAGAAGTTGCTAATCCTCCCCTCCCCTCCCCTCCCCTCCGGGCCTCCCATCTGGCGCACCTTTCCCAGGTGACAGCTGTGCTGGAAACTGCTCATCCCAGGCCCAGACATGTCATGTGACCTTACCGCCTCTGGGAAGTGGTGGTGGGGACGGGGCCGCAACTCCCCGTGCCTCCCCTACCTCATCCGCATCCGGGCCAGGAAGCTCCTGCTGGTGGCTGGGACAGAGTTGGGTGCAGCTGTTTGCTTTACAACAAGACAATTGCGCCCACCCCCTCGGTGCTCCAGGGCTCAGCTCCACACCTGTTCTCCACCCTCCTGCTCAGGTGTGGAGAACAAAAGAACACCCACTCACCAAGGTCATTACCTTGATGGGGGCGGTGAGAAAGACTGCAGAAGGGAGAGCTCTATTCCAGGAAAGGGAGAAAAGCTCAGGGGAATTAGGGAGTTTGAATTAACACAGTCTAAGACAACTTGCTTCGATAATGGGAATGTTCTATACCTGTACTGCTCAGTATGACAGCCACCAGAACATGTGGCTATGGAGCACTTAAAATGTGGCTGGTGTGATTGAGGGACTGAAGTTCCAATTTAATTTAATTTTAATTAATTTTTTTTGTGTGTGAGGAAGACCAGCCCTGTGCTAACATCTGTTGCCAATCCTCCTCTTTTTGCTGAGGAAGACTGGCCCTGGGCTAACATCTGTGCCCATCTTCCTCCACTTTATATGGGACGCTGCCACAGCATGGCCTGACAAGCGATACGTCGGTGCGCGCCGGGGATCCGAACCGGGCCGCCAGCAGCGGAGCACGCGCACTTAACCGCTACGCCACGGGGCGGCCCATAATTTTAATTAATTTTAATTTAAATAGTCACATGTGTCTGGTAGCTACCTTATTGGACAGCAAAGGTTTCAACAGTTGGCTCTGGAGGACATTAGGATGATAATATATTTCAGTAACAACAGCTATCATTTGTTGAGCACACTTTGTGGCAGGTACGTTGCATGCGTTCTCTTATTTACTCCCCAGAACCACTCTATAGGAAAGGTGTTATTGTCCCCATTTTACAGATGAGGAAACTGAGGATCTGAGTGGCAAAGTCACTCAGCCAAAGTCCCAGAATAAGGAAGTGCTGAAGGCTGAAAAGGAACACCCAAAATTACATTTCAAAACCCCACTCAAATAGAATAAACTCAAAGGAGCCTACAGGCTTTGCAGCCGTCTAGCTCTCTACAAATGAATGGGGTGTGCAAATCGCTAAAGGAATGCAAATCAGCCTACGATTTCGGGGACAAAAGCTCAGACTCTGTGGTCACACCCTGAATCTTTCCAGGCTGTGGGTGGGTGGGGGCGGAGGCTGAGGAGGGATCCAGGAGGAGGGGGTGTTGGGGCGGGGGTGGGGCCGGCCAGCTGGTGTCTTCGACCCAGGACATCAGCTGGCTGGCAGGCCAGGGGGCTCAGACAATGGGCCGAGCCTGGTCAGAACCCTCCTCCCTCCACGCCTGGCCCTATCCCTGCACCCTGACCAGCTGCCGTGGGTACCTTTTCCAGTCTCAGCCGAGGCCTTTGGGGAGCAGGAGAGCCTGGGGAGCCAGTGGAGGATGCTAGGGAGGTCTATCTGGAGTGACCCAGGGTGGGGTGGGGTGGGGGGCGGGGTGGAGAACAGACGAAGTTGGGAGCTTCTGTGCAGGTCTCCTTGGTGCCAGACTTTGTGCTGGGGATTTGCATGCGTCCTTCCGTTTGCTCCTCCCAAAGTCCCCCTGGTAATAATACTAATGATTATTAGTAACAATTGTAACCCAGTGGCTCACGCTGAGCCCTCCAGGCTGGAGCTGAAGGCGTTATCTCAGATAATCCTCACGACCGCCCTGGGAACTGAGGACTTTTATTACTGCCCCTTTCCAAAGGCGGAGGCTCAGCGTGGTTAAGTCACAGAGGGAACAGAAAACCTCCCTTCTTCACCTCAGTCTCCCACCCTTCCTTTCTGCTTAGAGCTTTATCTCAGGGGTTTTGCAAATGATAACCTTTGCCGTTTATGAGATGTTTACACTTTTTAACTGTTGAAAAGATCAAAGTAATAATGTTTTTGTGACACATGAAGCTTATATTAAATTCCAGTTTAGCGCCCTTAAGTAAAGTTTGTTTGGGACACAGCCGTCCTTATTGTTTACATACTATACTGTCTATGGCTGATTGCTACAACAGCAGGCAGCCTATGTTTTACTACCCGTCCATTCACAGAAAAAGTTTGCCCACTCCTACCCTACCCTTTACCCTCGAGCTGGCTCCGGGGGGCAGGGGGGTGTGCTGGAGACCCAAACTCACAGTCCGCTGAGGGTCCTCCTCCCTCTGCCATCCCCTAACCCTTGGCAGCTATTGCCCCTGCCGGCATGACTCTGATAGGGTACTCAAGCATTCATTCCACAGTAGGTCTGGAGCACCTACTGTGTGCCAGGTGCTGGTCTAGGCATGAGATACGAAGTAGATGTGGTCCTTATCTACAGATGTCAATCAAACAACACCCAACGCATCTCTAAATACACAGCACTCTGTACTGTGAACAGGTTGAAGAGCATTGAATAGGGGAGCCAAGTTAAGCTGGCCATCAGGGAGAGCTTCTTGGAGGAGGTGATGGTAACATTTGAGGTCTGAAAAATTAGTAGGTTCCAGGTCCTCGAATATCCCCTTTAAGACTCATCTCCCCTTTCCTTTCATTTCAATTCCTGTCCCTCTCCTAGGAGCCTAGATTTTGTCTCAGATGAGACCCCTGTCTTAGGGAGAGAGGCACAGCAACTCCCCTCTCCATCCATGAGTTGAAGCATTGAATGAGGTGGAACATGCTGGAGAAGGTAGGTAGATAAGTTGGCAGTCACTATTTTTAAAATGATTAAATGGTACATTTATGTAATAATTACAAGTTTATTCATTCCACAGTTCATTCATTTATAGACATTCGACAAATGTTTATTGAGCATCTGCTGTGTGCCAGCCACTATTCTAGGCCCTAGTGATACAGCGGTGAACAAGACAGATGAAAATCCCTGCTTACATTCTGGTACAGGAGGCAGTAAGTAATGTACTTGATATATTGTTAAGTGGTGATAACCACCATGGAGAAAAATAAGCAGGAGCAGGCGGCAGACAATTTGAAACAGAGAGGAGAGGGAAGGCCTCCCTGAGAAGGTGACAGTTGGAGCAGAGAGCTGAGTGATCTGTGTGGATATCTGATGGAAGGACGCATTGCTGGAACACTAAGATGCCAGGAAGTTCGAGTCAATAGCATTCTCAAGTCGTGAAATTCTGAGTAATAGAATTCTGGGGCCATGGAATGCTAATCAATACTTCTCTGGGGCCATAAAATTCTAATCAATAGCATTCTCTGGTTGTGGAATTCTAACTAATAGAACTCTGAAACCATGTAATTCTAATCAATCAGGAAATTTCCCTGTGAAAGCAGCAGGGGAGCAAAAATCCCTGTGATCAGTGGGGGTTACCCAGGTGAAGGGAGGAAGAATGTCCAGGAGGGAACAAATAGTGCTATGTACCTGTGGCAGGAGAATGGAGAGGTCGGGAGCTAGAACCTGCCCCTCTCCCAGCAGTTCAATAGGTAAGACCACCTGCTGCAAAAGGGTCGGGTTCTCTACCTTTGAGCCATAACACCAAGGGTTTCAGCAGCAGGGAGGCTGGTGAAAATAACAGGCTCTGGCCCACAATTCTAGGTCTCTCTCCAACCAGGCCTGTGGCATCTGCAGCCCTCTCCCTACTGTGTTGAATCAGAGGACTCTGGAGGGACAGTGTCCAGGCCTCAGTCCTACCTCTCCCCATTATGGGTATTAGCTGTAATAGGGCATTATCCTCAACTCCTTCTTTTCCCCCTACCACATTATTTATTCCTCCATCCAATATTATTATTAATAATAGCAATGGCTGCCATTCGCTGTGTCAGCCATGAAACCAGGTGATCTACAATCACTGTTACTCAGTGTGGTTCCTGGAGAGTGTTAGTCCCAAAACTGTTACCACAAGATAGGTAAGAAAGGAAGAGTCTGTAGAAACGTTTATGGCAATTTGACGTTGCTATGAGACGAAGCACATGATTATTTTTCTAATAATTCACTTTAATTGTATTTTACAAAATTATCAGGCCACGGTGGATTGGAAACAGTAAACTGGTCCCTCATCACAGAGAGTAGGAGCAGCTCTGCTGGACCCACGTTATCCCTTTAAAACTCACAACAACTTTTTGCAGCCGGTACTTTTTATTATTTCCATATATATTTTTTTAATTTTATTTATTTTATTTTCTTCCCCCAAAGCCCCAGTAGATAGTTGTATGTCATAGCTGCACATCCTTCTAGTTGCTGTATGTGGGACGTGGCCTCAGCATGGCCGGAGAAGCGGTGCATCGGTGTGCGCCCGGGATCCGACCCCGGGCCGCCAGCAGTGGAGTGCGCGCACTTAACTGCTAACAAAGCCATGGGGCTGGCCATATTATTTCCATTTTATAGTCGAAGAAACTGAGGCTCAGACAAGCTGCAGGCACACATTGCCCACAGTGATACAGCAAGTAGCTGGGAGGGGATTCCAGGTCTGTCAGAAGGAATACCTCCCTGTTCCCACACTGCCTCCACCTCTCTGCCCCCCACCCACCAGCTAGGTTTGGTCTCTTCACCATAACCTGTTTGCTTTAACCTGTTAGGTAGCCACCTCTCTCCCTCCCTGACTCCCAGTGAGTGATGGTTCTAGCACAAACACTGCCCTTCTAGCACAAATTCCTGCGGCTTCCACCCTTCAGTGCCTTCCCTTCCCAACATCTAAATCAGTGCCCTCCAATAGATGTCTCTGAGATGACGGAGATGGCCTGTGTTCGTGCTTGTCGGGTACAGTGGTCATTAGCCACGTGTGGCTATTGAGCCCGAAACATGGCTAATGTGACAGAGGAACTGAATTGATTTTATTTAAGTATAAATAATTACAAGTGGGGCCGGCCCGATGGCACAGTTGTTAAGTTTGCGCACTCCGCTTTGGTGGCCCGGGATTGGTGGGTTGGGATCCCTGGCGTGGACCTACACACTGCTCATCAAGCCATGCTGTGGCGGTGTCCCACATACAAAATAGAGGAAAATGGGCACAGGTGTTAGCTCAGGGCTAATCTTCCTCACCAAAAGACAATAAATAAATAAAAAATAAATAGATAGGGCTGGCCCCGTGGCTTAGTGGTTAAGTGCGCGTGCTCCACTGCTGGTGGCCCTGGTTCGGATCCCGGGCGTGCACCGACGCACTGCTTCTCCAGCCATGCTGAGGCCGCGTCCCACATACAGCAACTAGAAGGATGTGCAGCTATGACATACAACTATCTACTGGGGCTTTGGGGAAAAAAAAAGAAGGAGGGTTGGCAATAGATGTTAGCTCAGAGCCGGTCTTCCTCAGCAAAAAAAGAGGAGGATTAGCGTGGATGTTAGTTCAGGGCTGATCTTCCTCACAAAAAATAAATAAATAAATAAATAAATAAATAAATAAATAAATAGATAAATAAATAAATAAATACAAGCAGCTAATAGCTACTGTATTGGATAATGCAGATCTAGAGGAAGAAAGTCCAGACTTCACACAGCATTCAAGTCCTCTGGTTTTGGATCAGGAACTTGCAGAGGGACCTCTGTTGTAACAGTCACAGAGTGAGGGCTTTGGAGCCTGACAGCTCTGGACGCAAACCTATGTCCACCAGTTGTGTGGCACTGGCAAGTCCTTCTCTATGCCTCCAAGTCCTCATCTGAGAAATGAGACTGAGTTCCTACCTCATAGGCTTTATTGGATTCCGTCTACAGTCTTTAGGATACTGCTTCCACTCCACACCAAACCATGCTGCTCCATGCTCCTTTGCTCCTGTTCTAGCCTCTCTGCCTTTTCTGCCCCTCTGCATCTGGGAAAATTGAGGCTCTGAGCGGGTTTCACTTTCCAAAAATCCCCCAGGAAGCATTAGACAGGGTAAGGTCTAGGTCACCAGGTGTTTTTATTCTTTAGGCTCTACCACCTGGCAGCTGTGTGACCTTGGGCAAGTTCCCTAGCCTCTCTGAGCATGGTTTTCACTTCTACGAAATGGAAACAGATCAATCTTACCTCATAGCATTCTTGAGAGAATTAAGTGATTAAATGAGACAATATGTGCTTAGCATACTGATAAGCTCTCAAGGTCAGCTGTTATTATTGTTGTTCTCTTGTTATTGCAATTATTTAAACTATAATAATAATTATTCCGGGCCAGCCCCGTGGCTTAGTGGTTAAGTGCCCACGCTCCGCTACTGGCGGCTGGGGTTCGGATCCTGGGTGTGCACCAACGCACTGCTTGTCCGGCCATGCTGAGGCAGCGTCCCACACATAGCAACTAGAAGGATGTGCAACTGTGACATACAACTATCTACTGGGGCTTTGGGGAGAAAAAGGGAAAAAAAAAATTATTCCAGCCCACAGCTCTTTCTCCTACCTTTAAAGAATGGTTTGTGGCTTGAGGCCTGCTTCTAAGACCTAAATTGGTCTCTATTCCCCTCTTTGAGGGCCTGGAGTCTGAGCTGATGACAGGGGACCAGAGCAGATGCTGGGAGTCTAGAGGTGGGGCTGCCCTGGGTGTAGGGAGCAGACTTGTCTCTTTCTGGGGCCCAGCTGGGTGCCTGGAGCTGGCTGGACCTGAGAGGAGACTTTGGCAGCCCAGGAGACCAAGATGAAGGCCACACAGCTGTAAGAGGATCTGCAACCTGAGCAGGTACCACTGATGAAGCTCAGAGATGGCCTGGCCTGGAAATCCCGGCCCTGTGGGTCCTCCCAATGGTGCCCAAGGACCTGCAGCAGGTCAGCCTCCAGGTAAAGTGGGAAGCCCCTCTCTGGGCTCTGCCTAGGGCTGGGAGGGAGGAGGGGACAGCAGGAAAGACGGTCTGAGGAGCTCCTTCATTCCCTGGGAGGCAGCAGGTGCCAAGAATGTGCACTGGCTTAGAGTCCTGCTGTGTTCTGGGTTTGAATCCTGAGTCTACCACACTTAGATGCGGCAGTTGTGACCGCAGCCACACAGACCAGACACCATTTTTAGCTGTCTGGCTTTGGGCAAATCTGACTTATCTGAGACTTCAATTCCACATCAGTGAGCAAGAAGTCTACCTATTCACTGGGGTTGTGAGGATTCAGAGCTTAGTGGGGGGCCTGGCACATGGCAAGTGCTCATTAAATATTAGTTATTGTTGTCATTGAGTTACTCAGACTTTTTGTGTGTGTGAGGACGATCAGCCCTGAGCTAACATCCGTGCCAAGCCTCCTCTTTTTTTTTTTTTTTTTGCTGAGGAAGACTGGCCCAGAGCTAAGATCCGTGCCGATCTTCCTCCACTTTATGTGGGACGCCCCCACAGCATGGCCTGACAAGCAGTGCATCAGTGTGCGCCCGGGATCCGAAGCCGGGCCGCTAACAGTGGAGCGTGGGCACTTAACCGCTACACCACGGGGCCAGCCCTGAGTTACTCAGACTTTCTGATCTGCAGGGCCCTAATCTACCGAACTCTTGGGATCAGAATAAGGTCACATGCAAGGCAGTGAATTGTAGGGTCTGAGAGTTTCGGCGCTGGGGTCAGATCCCAGCTCTGCCCTGTGTGACTACGGGCAGGTCCCTGGACCCTCTGAGCCTCCTCTTCCTTTTCTGTACAATGGAGAGGGCTGTAGAGTTTGGAAGTGCTTGGGCCTCAGTAGAGGATAGTGGGCCTCCATTTCCTTCACCCGGGTTCTGCTCCCCAACTTTTGCAGGCTGACCTACTGACTCTCTGGCCAAATTCCTTTCTTTGCCCAAATACCGGCACAGCTGTTACTTCCTTAATTCTGGGAATGGCATTGCTACTCCTCCCCTTTCCTTTTCCTGGGTGGCAAACTGAGGCTCAGAGAAGTGAAATGACTTGTCCACTGCCACATAGACCAAACTCCTGGATCATGGACTTGAGTCTGTCCTGCCCTCCTTTCTCTAGCTTTGGAAATGTTTTCTTTTCTTTCTTTTTTTTTCTTTTGTATAGAAAAGCATTCAACATTATTTGCATTAAAAAAAATCCCACTTCACACACCCGTTAGGATGGTTATTATCAAAAAAATGGAGAATAAAAAGTGTTGGTAAGGATGTGGAATTGAAACGCTTGTGCACTGTTAGTGGGAATGTAAAATGGTGCAGCTGCTATGGAAAATGTTATGGCGAATTCTCCAGAAATTAAACATAGAATTACCATATGATCCAGCAATTTCACTTCTGGGTATATACCCAAAAGAAGTAAAAGCAGGAACTCAGATATTTGTATACCCATGTTCTTAGTAGCATCACTCAGAAGAGCCAAAAGGTGGAAGCAAGCTAAGTGTCCATTGATGGATGAACACATAGACAAAATGTGGTATATACATACAAGGGAATATTATTCAGCCTTTAAAAGGAAGGAAATTCAGGGCCGGCCTTGTGGCTTAGCGGTTAAGTGCGCGTGCTCTGCTACTGGCTGCCTGGGTTCGGATCCTGGGTGCGCACCAACACACCGCTTCTCCAGCCATGCTGAGGCCACGTACCACATACAGCAACTAGAAGTATGTGCAGCTATGACATACAACTATCTACTGGGGCTTTGGGGGAAAATAAATAAATAAAATTATAAAAGGAAGGAAATTCTGACACGTGGAACAACATGGGTGAATGTTGAAAACATTGTGTTAAGTGAAATAATCCAGTCACAAAAGGACAGATATTGTATGATTTCATTTATATGAGATTCCTAGAGTAGTCAAATTCAGAGAGGCAGAAAGTAGAATGGTGGTTACCAGTGACTGGGAGAAGGGGGAATGGGTAGTTATTATTTAATGGGTATGGAGTTTCAGTTTGGAAAGATGAAAAAGTTCTGGAGATGGATGGTGGTGATGGTTGCACAACAATGTGAATGTACTTAATGCTGTACACTGTAACTGTATACTCAAAAATGCTTATAACGGTGGTGAGCCAACCCTGATGGCCTAGTGGTTCAAGTTTGGTGCTCACTGCTTTGGCAGCCTGGGGTTCGCTTCCTGGTCGTGGAACCACACCACTTGTCGTCAGCTGCCGTGTTGTGGCGGCAGCTCACATAGAAGAACTAGAGTGACTTACAACTGGGATATACAACTATGTACTGGGGCTTTGGGGAGGGACAAAAAAAATGCTTAAAATGGTAAATTTCATGCTGTGTATATTTTACCACAGTAAAAATTCAAAAAAGAAGAAGCTTGTGGACAATAAGCATTAAAAAAAAAAGTAATTTGAGGAAATTAAAAAAAAAAATCACCTAGGTACCTATTTCCTCAAATAATCAAATACTACCATTTTAATCATGTTACTTCAAATCTTTTTGTTTTTCTTTTCAGCAAAAGTGATGAAACTACAGCTTCAGTTGAGACCCTCTGTTTACTCCTCCTCTGCCCCACTGAGCTCCCCGCCTCCCCAGAGGGGAGTTTGGTTTTCATAAACGCCTTGGGTTTGGGGTTTCGATAAATCTCATGCATGTTTTTATACTTGTACTTTTTTTTACATGAGTCTGTCCTAAAATTATATGCAATATCATTTGTATGTCTTAAAGATGTTACATAGTTCATCATATTTCTTTCCACATCTTTCTGCGAGTTGATTTTTTCACTTAATCTTATGCTTGCAAGATCCATCCATTTTTAGTTCATTTCCTTTACTTGCTGCAGAGTTTTCCATCATATAAATAGACCATGTTTTATTTGTCTATTGTCAACTCCTCCAGAAAGACCACCGGGAAAAACTGTTTATCAAGCAAGGCTGTGTTTATAAAATTTGCTGCAGCAAGGAAGAACGATATCTTCAGGGAGTCTCAGCGGAACCTCAAAAGGGGGTGGTCAGGGAAGAATATTTGGGGGGGGGGGTGTGGGCTCAAGTGGTTTCAGGTGAGTCTTTTAAGGCAGAAAACTAATTGGGATTGGGCAAAGTTTGTGACTCAATAGTTCTGAGTTGGTGGACACCTGGAAAGGCTCTTGAAACATTGATAAGTGAAACTGTTGTCTGATAAGAGAGGTATTTGCCAAGGTGAGCAAACTGTTTGCCCAAACAAATTAGTTTGCAAGAATTCCCTAAGGCAAATAGTAAAGTTATTTATTAGTTTACAGTCTTATCTTTCCAGGCAAGAATTTCCTGGAACAGTCATGTTGACATAAGGGGTCTCAGTTCTCAGACCCAATAGTTGAGTAACATCGAGGAAGATGGTCTAGGTTCTTATATTTATCCAGTCCCCTATTGATGGGCTTTTAGGTTATTGCCAATTACACACAGTGCTGCAGTGACACCTTGGGCACATGGGTGAGAGTTTCTCTGGGGTCCCCACCTAGAAGTGGAATTGCTAGGTAGCGAGATGTGAGCATCTGCAGTTGTCCTAGAGTCCTGTATTCTTTCTAGCCCACCTCCCTGACTCCTGGGAGAGGAAAACCTCCCTCCACAGCCACCAGAGCAGACGGCAAGAACTGCCAGGGCTTTTGCCCACACTGGCTGCCTGCCCACCCGCCTGCTCTCCCTTGTTCTGGCAGATTAACGGTGACCTGTGACCCTGACAGGCTGGCCACACTCCCGGCCAATTTCAGCCTGTCGAAAGGAGTCCCCAGGGGTGGTCAGGGCTTGAGGATGTGTTGGCCAGATGGGCCTGGGAGGTCTTGAGTTGGCTTATCCCAGGAGGCAGAGCAGGTGGGTAGCCCCGAGCAACCCCCCCATTTTCTCCATCATGCATCACTGGGCTGGAGCTGGAGCCAGATGGTGGGGATGGGGCGGCCTTGCAGCTTCTGGCCTGACAAAGGATCCTCTATACTGCGCCCCCACCCTGACCAGCTTGGCTAGTCTAGTCTCTGGCTGCCCAATCACTCTCAGCCCTGGCCTGCCTTGCCCTGGGCAGCCTTTCTGATGAGACTGTGCCTTCCCCCATCCCATTTGTGGAGGAAGTTTCCCAGGCAATGTTCCTTGGACTTGGAAACCCGCTTACCATCCACCTGAGAGTGGGCAGGTATGACCAAGGCAGTGTGCCCCATAGTTATAACGGGTCACAGATCCAAATGCACTAATAAGATCAAGTGCAGTGGGCCAGGTCGGGACTGTGGCAAACTGGTGCCTGGCACTCTGAGCCCTCACCAACGGTCCCTGTGACTACTACAGATGGGCAAACCGAAGCCTGGAGAGGAGGGCACTTGCAGAAGAGTCTCATGGGTGAGAGTAGGTTTGGGAGTCAGGCCTACCTGAATTAATTCCAGATCTGCTGCTGAGAGTGAGTCCTTGGGCAGATCACCTAAGCTCTCATCCCTCATCTGAAATGGGGTTAATTAAATCTTTAGCATAGGAAATAGTCCTGAGGGAGAGGTAAGATAATGCAAGAAAAGCATCTGGTACAGAGTTAGCCCTCAAAACACTAAATCTCATTATTATACTGGAATCTAGAAGGAGGTTGCAGGCACTGCTAGAGGCAAGAAAGCCTCAGGGTGGGGAACACAGGATCGCAGGGCTTGAGTTGTTGACTGGTTCAGGCCTGGAGTCCTCCACAAGGACTTCCCCAGTTACAGTTGTGAAGCTTCTTCTTGGCTGTGACTCAGTTTCATTACCTGTAAAATGGGTTCAATGACATAGGTTCAATCCTCATAGGATGCCGTGAGAATTAAGTCAGTCATCACCTGGAAAGCTTATGGATGATACTCAATAAGTATTAGTTATTATTGGGAGGGGAGAGGAGGGGAGGAGCTTGGGGAAGTTTCCTGCCTAAAGGAGTCCTTGGGGTGGGCCCTGGAGGCCCCTAAATCCTGTCATCCCTGACTCTCCTCATCCAGGCTAGGCTTTGGAGGGTCTCCAAGTCAGACCTGTCTTGGGGCACAGCTGAGGGGAGGAAGGGGGAAAGGCTGCCCTGGGTGGCCAGTAACTGTGGGTGCTGCTGCGATTTTGCTGTGTGACTCTAGGCCTCTGGAGAATGGATGGTTTGGCCTCCACCATTTCTCAGGAGTCAGGATTCTCTCTGACATGAGCAAGAGCATGAGAGACGAGCGGGGAGGGAGGTGAGCTGGGATGAGCCATGGGGCTGCAGCCAGGCCAGCCCTCACTGGGGCTGCCTCCAGGAATCTCTCCCCCCACACAGAGCCTGGGCACGTTTCTTGTGAGGAAGATCAGCCCTGAGCTAACATCTGCCAATCCTCCTCTTTTTGCTGAGGAAGACCGGCCCTGAGCTAACATCTATTGCCAATCCTCCTCCCTTTTTTCCCCCCTTTTTCTCCCCAAAGCCACAGTAGATAGTTGTATGTCATAGTTGCACATCCTTCTAGTTGCTGTATGTGGGACACGGCCTCAGCATGGCCAGAGAAGCGATGCGTCAGTGCGCGCCTGGGATCCGAACCGGGGCCGCCAGCAGTGGAGTGTGCAACTTAACCTCTAAGCCATGGGGCCGGCCCCTTGGGCACGTTTCAATTGGCTCCTTGATGCCAAGTGAAGTCTATTAATATCAAAGTAATGAGGTAATTACTGTGATTTGGAAAAATTACTAATGAAGGCTTTTGAGGAAATTTTAGAGCAGAGAGGAGGGTGAGTGGAACATCTGTGAGGAGAGGGATGAGGGTTGTTCTGGATGCAGCATGAGGATGGGTGAGCTCTGGGCCTGGGGGTGGGGCTCCCCCCACAGCCTCGGACTCCTCCTGGAGTGAGGGATCAGGAGGGGAGGGAGGAGATCTCCAGCTCTAGGGCTGTGTGTGTGTTGGGGTGGGGATTAGGAGAGGAACCTGGGGGTAGGATTTTCAGGCCCTAGGATTACTCTAGCTGGTTCCAGGGTAGAGGGTAAACCTTGGAACCAGAGGCCCATCCCCTTCTTGTACCCCAGCCTGCAACCTCTCCACCCCCAGAGCCACCTAGTTCTGAGGCCACCAGCCTGGAGGAGGGTTAGATGGAAGACCCCTGAATCAGATAGGCTGGGAAGAGCCGAGAAGCAGAGCTTGTCAAAATGTGATTCTTGGACCACAGCATCCTCGTCACCTGGGAACTGGCTAAAAATACTGATTCTCAAGCTACGCAGACCCACTGAATCAGAAACTCTGGAATGGGGCCCGCAATCTGTGTTTTAACAAGCCCCTGAGAGAGGTGTGAAATGATAGGCAGGGCCAACCTGGGAAGTGGAGGACAGAGACTGCTTTGAGAAGCTTTTAGGAGGCTGAATCTACAGGAACTGATGCCGGGGTGGAGGTGGAGGATCACGTGGTAGTCATGGTTGTAGTGATAATAATAACCCAACGTGTACTATGCACGTGCTCTGTCAGTAACTGTGCTAAGCACTTTCTAGATATTATCTCATTTCATCCTCACAACAACTCTGCTAGGTAGGTACTATTATGATCCCAATTTTTCGGATAGGAAACAGAAGAACGGAGAGGTTGAACGCCCAAGGCCACATAGCTTGTGGGTGGTGGGGCCAGTCTTCAGATGCTAGGTGTTTGCTTTGTCTCTGATACCAAGTTGCTGTGGTAAATCCCAGAAGGGTGGTTGATGACCTGAGTGAGCAGTAAGGACTACTCAGGGGAGAAGTAACTTTAGGGGAAGCTAAAGCTGTTTTGTTTTTAAATTTACTTACAATGTGCATTTGCTGTGCATTGTCACATTTAAATGTCACTCTGATCCTTTAGGTACTATAACTATCCCCATTTTACAGATGATGCAGTTGAGGCTCAGAGAGATAGTGTCACCTGCCCAAGGCCATATAGTGAGTGGCACGACAAAAATTTAAAGCAGAGCAGCAGGAATTTAGAATCCTGGCTCTTAATCCAGATAGGCAGACCCTAGACTTGGTGGGGATCCCCCCCATACAGGGGTGCTTTCCTGGTTCCTGCCGATCTGGGATGCCCACCCTGTGTCCCTAAGCACCCAGGTCCAGGCACCGAGTATGCCCACAGCAAATGTCCCTTAAATGATGTTAATAACATATGTTTAAATAAAACAGCCTACAGAAGCCAGAGGAGGGAATTAAAATTTATGGAAGCTCTCCCATGTGCCAGGTACCTTATACAGGGCCCATTTAATTTTCTCAGAGCCCCCCAGCCTTTTGTTTTATTATCCCCAATCTACAGATGAGGAAAGTGAGACTGGAGGGCAAGCGGCCCGTTTGAGGTCACACGGTAAGTCAGTAGTATTGCCAGGGTTTGAGGCCAAGTCTGCTTGACCCCTAAACTGGTTCTCTTTCCGATGGGCTGGTCTGTGACTCCCGGATGGGGTGTGGAGATGGGATGGGCTCAATAAATGACAGCTGGTATAATGATGGTAACACTCATTATTATTATTATTATCACCATCTGTGAAATGGTTGTGTAGTCCTCACATGGAGAAGGGAAGAAAGTGCTTCAGAAGTGGCAATCTCAAGGATTCCTGCTTCCCACCCCATTCCAGACGCCCTTGTCTTTCTTCTGCCACGGCTGGGTTGGCCGGCCTGCCTAGGGCCCTGCAGCCCTGGCCCTCTGCTGCCCCCTGCTGACATCCATCAGATGTGGCGCTTGGATGTGGAATCCGTAAACCCCGGCATCCCGTCTTCAGCTGGTTGACAGTGTCTTTTGCCAGTGACCAATACTGGGCTGGGGGACAGGGCTGATGAGGCTCCTCGGACCTCTAGTTCGTCCCTCACGAAATGCTGGATTGGGACTAAAAGCTCTTAGACCATGACTCTGAACCCGTCTCTGCCAGGGTTAACACATTCCTGGCTCCTCATTATCTCTCAAAAAACAAGCGAAACCCTTTGCCCTGGCTCCTGTCCCCTGGACTTCCATTCCCTGAGAGCCTCCTGCTCCCCACAGGAGCATACTCGAAGCCCAGCTTGAACCATCACCACCACCATCACCATCATCCCACAAAGTTTATTTTCCTGCCCTGGGGCCGGAATTAGAGGCCCAGAATTATTGTCCGGTTTAAGAGAAGACCCTCTCTGAATCACCTCTCCAACCTCTGTGCCCCCATCCAACAGCAAAGGTCCTGCGTCCTGCGCTGGCTGTCCATCCTTGCTCACTCCTCCTCTGCCTTCTTTCCACCCCAGGGCTTGGCCTTGGCCCATTTTTCTGCTTTCTCTACACTCTCTTTCTAGGTTATTTCGGATTGTCACACACTTGAAACATCTTCTAACAGCTGTTGACTCTCCCCAATCTCCTTCACCCATCATCAGCAAGTCTTACCTCCTCAATAACTCTTAATTACATTTACTCCTCTCCATGCCCACTGCGGCCACCTCCCTAATCCAGGTCACCACCATCTGCCATATGGACAACCTCACCAGCCTCTGGGCAGATTGTATATCCCAAAGATGGCTGCAACAACAGCTCTCATCCCGTATGCTCTTCTAGAATCCTATCATTCTTCCATCAAAAGTGGAGTCCAATTCCCCTCCTCTTGAATCTGGGAAGACCTTTGTGACTGTCTTGACCAACAGAGTATGATAGAGATGATGTTATGTGACTTCTCAGCCTGGATCATAAAAACACTATGTCTTTTCGCCTTGCTTTCTTGGGACACTTGATCTTACAACCCAACCACCATGCTGTGGGGAAGCCTAGCGCTTCATGGAGGGGAACAGAAGCCCCTAGTCTCCAGGCCCACTTGAGCTTCCAGCCAAGAATCCACATCAACTTGCTAGCCATGTGAGGGAGCCATCTTTTTTATTTTTTTATTTTTTGTGAGATCAGCCCTGTGCTAACATCTGCCAATCTTCCTCTTTTTTTTTTTTTTTTTTTTTTGCTGAGGAAGACTGGCCCTGGGCTAACATCCGTGCCCATCTTCCTCCACTTTATATGGGACGCTGACACAGCATGGCTTGCCAAGCAGTGCATCGGTGTGCGCCCAGGATCCGAACAGGCGAACCCTGGGCCACTGTGGCGGAGTGCACGCACTTAACCACTTGCACCACCAGGCCTGCCCCAGTGAGGGAGCCATCTTGAAAGGGGATCTTCCATCCTCCAGTCAAGCCACTCCATCTGAAAGTATGTGGAACAGAGATGGGCTGTCCCAACTGAGCCCTGCCCCAGTTGCAGATACTGAGTAACATGATTGACTGTCATTGTTTTAACCCTGTGAATGGGGTTGTATATATATATACAGTAATATATAACCTGAATGCTCTCCTGAATGGTCTCCTTGCTTCCAATCCAACCTCCCTCACGTTGTCCATATTCTGTTTGGTGGCCAGAGGGATCTTTTAAAAACATAAGTCAGCCAACAGTTTAGAGGATTAGATACTCTGAACTCTCTTGCTCAAAAAAATCTAAATGTGCTGGGTAAAATCTAAAAATATATTACTGAGCTGCTAAGAATGAAAGGGATATGGCAAAACGTATTTTGATACACAAGTATTTCTGCAACATCTGAATCATCCAATTTATAATATGTAAATAAGGAGACTATCAATTTGGTAAGGCTTGCTACATGTAAATCTCAATCATAACTAGATAGGAGTAATTGTGTCATCCATTCTGGATCTTCTTTATCATATTTGGGGACCTGAGTCAAGTATGACAGTGGTATCTTTGGTTCTGAAAATTGTAAATCTTTAACTGTAATAAAACTGAAGCTATATAAATACACAGTTTTACTGAGATATAATTTACATACCATAAAGTTCACTCACAGTGTACAATTCAGTGGTTTTTAGTATATTTACAGAGTTGTGCAACCATCACCCTAATCTACTTTAATTAGATTTTTATTTTACATTTCCATCACCCCAAAAAGAAACCCCTTACCCCTTGGCAGTCACTCTTCATCCTCCCACCTGCCTCCTCCTCCGGCCCTAGGCAACCACTGATTTATTTTCTGTCTCTTTAGATTTGCCTATTCTGTACCTTTCATATAGTAAATGGAATCATACAATATGTGGTCTTTTGTGACTGGCTTTTTTCACTTAGCATAATGTTTGTAGCATGCATCAGTACTTCATTCTTTTTTATTGCTTAACAATAATCTGTTGTGTGGATATACCACATTTTGTTTATTCATTCTTCAGTTGATGGACATTTGGGTTGTTTCCACTTTTTGGCTATAATAGTAATAATAATAATAATAATAATAATAATGCTATGAACATTCATGTACAAGTTTTTGTGTGGTCACATGTTTTCATTTCTCTCAGGTATATACCTAAGAGTAGAATTGCTGGATCGTATGATAGCTCTATGTTTAACATTTGAGGAACTGCCTAACTGTAAAACTAGAATTATTTATTTTTTAAAATAAACTTAAAATTTTTTTAATACAGATTTTGCATTTTTTTCTCTTGTGAGCTGGGGCGTGCAGTTCCTTAAACCATAAGAGTAGATTTCCATACATATTTGTTGAATACATTAACAACAGTTTTGTCTGATGGTGACATAAGCAAGAGCTTATTTTTATCTCTCTTAGTCCTTTATTATAGAAGGCACATATAAGGTCTTTTTTTTTTTTTTTTTTTGGTGAGGAAGATTTCCCTGAGCTAACATCTGTGCCAATCCTCCTCTATTTTTTACTAAGTGGGACCCCACCACAGCATGGCTTGATGAATGGTGTGTAGGTCCACGCCTGGGGTCCGAACCTGTGAACCCTGGGCCGCCAAAGTGAAGCATGTGAACTTAACCACTACACCACCAGGCCAGCCCCTATAAGGTCTTTTTTTTAAAAATTGCTTTATTGAGGTCATATTGGTGTATAACATTATGTAAATTTCAAATGTTCATTATTATATTTCAGTTTCTGTATAGACTGCATTGTATTTGCCACCAATAGTCTAGTTTTTATCTGTTACCATACATATGTGCCCCTTTGCCCTTTTCTCCCCCCCACCCCCTTCCCCTCTGGTAACCACTAATCTGTTCTCCATATCTATGTGTTTGTTTGTTTGTTTATCTTCCGCATATGAGTGAAATCATACAGTGTTTGTCATTCTCTGTCTGGCTTATTTTGCTTAGCATAATACCCTTAAGGTCCATCCATGTTGTCACAAATGGCAAGATTTCATCTTTTTTATGGCTGAGTAGTATTCCATTGTATATACATACCACATCTTCTTTATCCATTCGTCTGTTGAATGGCACTTGGGTCGCTTTCACATCTTGGCTATTGTGAATAATGCTGTGATAAACATTGGGATGCATAACTCTCTTTGAATTGTTGATTTCAAGTTCTTTGGATAAATACCCAGTAGTTGGATAGCTGGATCATATGGTATTCTATTTTAGTTTTTGGAGAAATCTCCATACTGTTTTCCATAGTGGCTGCACCAGTTTGCATTCCCACCAGCAGTGTATGAGGGTTCTCTTTTCTCCACATCCTCTCCAACGCTTGTTATTTCTTGTCTTGTTAATTATAGCCATTCTGACAGGTGTAAGGTGATATCTCATTGTAGTTTTGATTTGCATTTCCCTGATGATTAGTGATGTTGAACATCTTTTCCTGTCCCTGTTGGCCATCTGTACATCTTCTCTGGAAAAATGTCTGTTCATATCCTCTGCCCATTTTTTGATCTGATTGTTCATGTTTTTGTTGAGTTGTATGAATTCTTTATATATTTTGGAAATTAACCCATTGTTGGATATATGATTTGCAAATATCTTCTCCCAGTTGGTGTGTTGTCTTTTCGTTTTGTTCATGGTTTCCTTTGCTTTGCAGAAGCTTTTTAATCTGATGCAGTCCCATCTGTTTATTTTTTCTTTTGTTTCCCTTGCCTGAGTAGACATGGTATATGAAAAGATACTGCTAAGACCGATGTCAAAGAGCATACTGCCTATATTTTCTTCCAGGATTTTTATGGTTTCAGGTCTTACATTCAAGTCTTTAATCCATTTTGAGTTAATTTTTGTGTATGGTGCAAGATAATGGTCTACTTTCATTCTTTTGGATTTGGCTGTCCAGTTTCCCCAACACCATTTATTGAAGAGAATTTCCTTTCTCCATTGTATATTCTTGGCTCCCTTGTCAAAGATTAGCTGTCCACAGGTGTGTGGTTTTATTTCTGGGTTTTCAGTTCTATTCCATTGATCTGTGTGTCTGTTTTTGTGCCAGTACCATGATGTTTTGATTACTATAGCTTTTGTAGTATATTTTGAAGTCAGGGATTGTGATGCCACCAGCTTTGTTCTTTTTTCTCAGGATTGCTTTGGCTATTTGGGGTCTTTTGTTGTTCCATATAAATTTTAGGATTCATAAGGTCTTTTAGAGTTTTATTTCAACCATGACTTGTAAGATATTCTTCAATTTTTCTTTTCTTTTGTTTTTGCTGAGGAAGATTGGCTCTGAGCTAACATCTGTTGCCAGTCTTTCTCTATTTTGTATGTGAGCCGCTGTCACAGCATGGCCACCAATAGACGAATGGTGTAGGTCTGCACCTGGGATTTGAATCCAGGCTGCCAAAGTGGAGCACGCCAAACTTAACCACTAGGCCACGGGGGCTGGTGCTCTTCAATTTTTCTTTTTCCTTTTTTTTAATTTATTTTTCCCCCAAAGCCCTAGTGGATAGTGGTATGTCATAGCCGCACATCCTTCTAGTTGCTGTATGTGGGACGCAGCCTCAGCATGGCTGGAGAAGCGGCACGTCGCTGTGCGCCCGGGATCCGAACCCAGGCCGCCAGCAGTGGAGCGCGTGCACTTAACTGCCAAGCCAGGGGGCCGGCCCCAATTTTTCTTTAAATGAGTACTGTACTGGTATGTTGATTGAACCAATATGTATGAAGATGATATATCAAAAGACATTATTAACAATGTAATAAAATAAACTTTTAATTTTAAAACTTTTAGATTCACCAAAAAATTGCAAAGATAGTACAAAGATTTCTCATACATTTCACACCAAGTTTCCCTTATTATTAACATCTTATATTATTATGGTACATTTGTCACAATTAATGAGCCAATGTCGATACATTATTATTAGCTAACATTCATGCTTTATTCAGATTTCCTTAGTTTTGCCTAATGTCCTTTTTTCTGTTCCAGCATCCCATCCAGGATATCACATTTTGTTTAGTTGTCATGTTTCCTTAGGCTCCTCTTGGCTGTGACAGTTTCTCAGACTTTCCTTATTTTACATCTGTTGCCAATCTTCCTCTTTTTCTTTTTTTTCTCCCCAAAGCCCCAGTACATAGTTGTGTTTCATAGCCGTAGAGTTGTAGCTCTTCTATGTGGGACACTGCCTCAGCATGGCTTGATGAGTGGTTAGTAGGTCTGCACCCAGGATCCGAACCAGTGAACCCCGGGCCGCCGAAGTGGAATGGGTGAACTTAACTGCTATGCCACTGGGCTGGCCCCCTAGACTTTCCTTATTTTTGATGACCTTGACAGTATTGAGGAGAACTGGTCAGGTATTTTGTAGAATGTCTCTCTATTGGGATTTGTCTGATGTTTTTCTCATGATGACACTTGGGTTAGGGGTTTTGGAAGGAAGACCAAAAGACAGATTATCTACAAAAAGAAGGAGTATTTGACTGACAGCAGACTTCTCAATATCTTCAGTGGAAGCCAGAGGACAGGGACATAATATCCTCAAAATGCTAAGTGGAAAAAACTGCCAACCTAGAATTCCTACTCAAGTGAGGCTATCTTTTAAGAAAAGCACAGGGGCTGGCCCAGCGGCATAGTGGTTAAATTTGTGCACTCTGCTTTGGTTGGCCGGTTCAGATCCTGGTCGTGGACCTACTCACTGCTCATCAGGCCATGCTGAGGCAGGGTCCCATACAGAAGAGCTACAACTCTACAACTGTGACACACAACTATGCACTGGGGCTTTGGGGAGAAAAGGGGAAAAAGAGGAAGGATGGCGACAGATGTTAGCACAGGGCCAATCTTCCTCCAAAAAAAGAAAAGAAAGAAAAGCATAAAATAAAACATTTTCAGATAAAACAAAACAGAGAATTTACCATTAGCATACCCTCACTCACTAAGGGAAATTCTAAAGAATGTAATTCAGAGAGAAGGAAAATAATCCCAGAAGAAAGTTCTGAGATTCAAGAAAGAGTGAAGAGCAAAGAAAATGGTTAACATGTAGGTGAATCTGAATAAACATTTTACTATATAAAGCAACAATGATATCTAGTGAGTGGGATTAAGAAAAAAATTAGCACCAAAATGCTAGACAAACACAGCAAATACTTTGGGAGAGAGTAATTGAAGATAATAGACTGGAGTTAATACAATTAGAGAATATAACTTACAACTAGTAGAAGGAGAAGTGTCCACTTATATAATGTTTAAAAAATGTAAAACTAAACTACAGATTGTTTAGGATTCATACATATGTTAACATTATAATGAACTATAAGGAAATGATTATCACAAAATTCACATAGTGCTAATCTCTCGTTGGGGAAAGGGGGAATGTGGTCAGGGAGAAGACCAGGACTCTGATGAAGGGCTCTCTATTCCTTAGCTGGGTTCTAGGTACATGATTATTAATTTTCTTATTCTTTACGCCTTAGCTAGATGTTATAATTTTCTCAAATATTTTCAATAAAAGTTAAATGTAACCCCACAAAACAAACCATGTGGAGTACAAAACGCTGAAACCCTCCAGTGCCCCCAGCTTGGAATAACATCTAGGTGTCTTTCTTTACCTCATGGGTCTACATTATCTGGCTCCTGTGACCTCTCTGCACCTTCTACCTTGGTCATTAAACTACAGCCAGCCAAAGAAGCCAAGGTCTTTCATACCTCAGGGCCTTTGCATAGGTTGTTTCTGCTGGGCATAATTGGCTTCTTGTTAACTTTAGGTCTTAGCTTGGATATACTTCCTTCCCTGACACCCTCCAGTAGATCCCCCTAGTTGTTTTCCATCACTGTCGCCTGTTTGTTTTTTTTCAGGCACACAGAAGATCTGGTAATTATTTAATTTGTTTTCTTGTTTAATAAAGACTGCCCCATTAGACTGTCGATTCCATGAGGACAGGGACTGTATACATCTTGTTCATGGTCTATCCCCAGCACCTAGCACAGTGCCTGGCTCAGAGTAGGGACTTAACAAATATTTTTGAATAAATAAATAAATAAGTTGATGTCAGACAGATTGAGAAAGGAGGCCCAGGAAGGGTCTGTTTGATCAGAAGAGATGTAATTTCCTATACCTGCCTCAGCCCCACTAAACAAAATTTGTTGAGGGGGCGGCCCCGTGGCTTAGCGGTTAAGTGCGTGCGCTCCGCTACTGGCGGCCTGGGTTCGGATTCCCGGCGTGCACCGATGCACCGCTTGTCCGGCCATGCTGAGGCCGCATCCCACATACAGCAACTAGAAGGATGTGCAGCTATGACATACAACTATCTACTGGGGCTTTGGGGAAAAAAAAGGAGGAGGATTGGCAATAGATGTTAGCTCAGAGCTGGTCTTCCTCAGCAAAAAGAGGAGGATTAGCACGGATGTTAGCTCAGGGCTGAACTTCCTCACAAAAAAAAACGAAGAAACAAAATTTGTTGAGTAAGTAAGTAGGAAAGAAAGTAAGAAGGAAAGAATTCCAGCCGTGGATGATATCCTCTTCAGTGGAAAGCAGAACACTTTTCTGCTATTCATCATTCATTCATCAAACATTACTGGATTTTTACTGTTTACCTGGTCTTGTGCTGGGGCTTTAATGGTGGGCAATACAGTGCCTGACCGGACAGAGGGAGATCACTGAGCCCCGCCTGAAGATATGAAGTGCTGAGCTCAGCCCCTCTCCCAGCCTTCAGCCTGGAAGATCATCCCCCTCCTTATCTTTCAGGGATCTAATCTCCTATTACCCTCCCTCAGGAAGCACTCATTACTTTATTCATTCATTCATCCATGTAACAGATACTTATTGAGCATCTGCCTTGTGCCAGGCAGTATGCTAGGTGCTGGGGTTACAGCAACAAACCAGGTAGACAGAGTTCCTGCCCCAGTCTAGTGGGGAGACAGGTGATAATCAAGTAAACAAACATGAAACATGAAGTACACACTGTGATGAGTCCTGTGAAGGAAATGAATAGGATGTTGTGGGAGAATTATTCGACTTTCTCTCAGCTCTAATTTGAACAGGCATTTTAAGGAGGCAGCCTCGAGTTCGCAGTACTGAGATAGCAAGATTAAAGAGTGTGAGTGAGTTCCCTCTCCCTGCCTTGGCTTGGGTGGTGGAGAGTGGCCTCTTAACTGGAACGGGCTGCCTTGTGGAGAGGTGAAGTCCCTGTTACTGGAGGCATCCAAGCTCAGGCTAGAGGGGGAGCTCTTGGGGATGCTATAAAGGGGCTTCATGCTTGGGGTGGGCTGGGGGAATTGGACTTGGTGACCTGATGATCCTCCGAAAGCAGTTACTATGTTAAACAGTCGGTCCTGTTACCTCTCATTGTTGCTGCCATCATCGGGTCCGGGAGGCCTAGAGTGTAGGAATCTCTGCTACCTGCCTTGGAGCCAGGGCCCAGACTCTTGGTTCAAGGGTTTGAGCTTACAGGGCCTTCAGTGGGAACTCAAGACTGGTGAGCTGGGCCGCTCCCCTCCCTCCTTCCTTTCCCCTTCCCCCTCTCTTGTCCCTTGGGAATGAACTGGTTTCTTCTGGAAGCTCTGCCCTGGGGTTTGGTGGGGAGCCTGGCCTGTGTGTGTGTGTCTAGGAGGCCAGTTTCTGAGCCACAGCGGAGAGGCATCAGCTGACCACAGAGGAGAAGTAGAGCATTCCTCCACCTTCAGAGTTCCTGGGGTGGGCTGACAGGGGCTCAGCTGATAGGCACTGCCCCTATCGTGTGATCACGGACACACACGTATACACACACAATGCACATATACATACACACACATCACTGTTTTCTCCAGCTCCACATCCTTCTTCCTTCTCTGCTGGCCTCTTACTCTGCACACATCACCCCTCTCCTTTCTCTCTTCCTGTTATAACCAGAGAAAACAGTCCCCCAGGGGAGGAACTCTGTATTAGGCCTCTTTCTCACTAAGTTTGTCTGGGGCTCATTAAGTCTTTTAAGCAGGGCAGTACGTGGTGGGACTTTTAAAGATCTGGCTCTAGGCTTTTGTCCTGGGAAAGGAATCTCACCTCCCCACTGGTCTCCTGCCTCTTGCCTGATCCCTCCTACTCTCCCCTCGACCATCAGTGTGAAGCTTCCAAAAGCCAAGTAGGATGTAGTTCTCATTTATCACAGGTGCTTACGCTCAAATTTCTCAGGCTGCTCTACAATCTTTAAGCACAGTCATACTTTTAAAGTATCAATGCATATATATAATGCTGTATTTCCTCCTTCTCACTCCCATCCTTCCTTCCTTCTTTCTCTTTCTGTCTCTCTCTTCCTTCCATTATCTTTTTCTTTTGTGAGGAAGATCAGCCCTGAGCTAATATCCGATACCAATCCTCCTCTTTTTGCTGAGGAAGGCTGGCCCTGGGCTAACATCCGTGCCCATCTTCCTCCACTTTATGTGGGACGCCGCCACAGCATGACGCCGCCACAGCATGACTTGACAAGCGGTGTGTTGGTGCGCGCCTGGGATCTGAACCCAGGCCGCCAGCGGCGGAGCGCCCGCACTTAACCGCTAAGCCACCGGGCCGGCCCCTTCCTTCCATTTCTTATTGAGTCACATATATGTCAGATGCTGGGTTCTTTTTTTCCACTTGTGTCTCCCCTGTTTTGACACTTATCACTCTAAATTAAAGCTATTTGATAGATGCCTGTTTTCCAGGATAATTACAATTCGTGTTTTATTTTTTTTGTGAGGAATTAGCCCTGAGCTAACATCTGTTGCCAATCCTCCTCTTTTTGCTGAGGAAGATTGGCCCTGGGCTAACATCCGTGCCCATCTTCCTCTACTTTACATGGGATGCCGCCATATTTATGTGGGACGCCCCACAACTCATATTTTTTCGAATGCTTTCTATGTACAATAATTATGCTAAGCAGTTTACCAGCATTATTTTATTCATTCCAATATCCAATCTCTGGGATAGTGATTTTAATACCCCATTTTATAGGCTATGAAATTGAAGCTTAAGGGTTAAATAAGTCACCCAGGATCACAAAGATAGAAAGAGGCACAGCGAGGGGCTGGCCTGGTGGTATAGTGGTTAAGTTCGCATGCTCTGCTTCAGCGGCCCGGGGTTTGCAGGTTTGGATCCCAGGTGTGGACCCACACACCGCTTATCAAGCCATGCTGTGGCAGGCGTCCCACATATAAAGTCGAGGAAGATGGGCATGGATGTTAGCCCAGGGCCAATCTTCCTCACAGGGGGAAAAAAAAAAAAAGAGGCACAGTGAGAATTTGAACACAGAAAATCAGAATCCAAAGCTCATGCTCTTGACCACCATGGGATCCTGCCTCCCAGGGGATGGTATGTTCAGTGAGCCTATCGTTTACAGCTGAATCTCTGCACCTAGTACTGTGTCTGGCACATAGTGGATGTTCAATAAATATTGTTGAATGAATGAATGGATTGTAAACGCATCCCTTGCTGCTATGTGGCCTGCAGAAAGGTGGAGTAGGAGGGATATGGGCTTGGAAGCCAGACAGACCCAAATTAGAATGGAGGTCTGTTCTTTTTTTTTTTTGTGAGGAAGATCAGCCCTGAGCTAACATCCATGCTAATCCTCCTCTTTTTTTGCTGAGGAAGACTGGCTCTGAGCTAACATCTATTGCCAATCCTCCTCCTTTTTTTTCCCCCAAAGCCCCAGTAGATAGTTGTATGTCATAGTTGCACATCCTTCTAGTTGCTGTATGTGGGACGCGGCCTCAGCATGGCCAGAGAAGCGGTGCCTCGGTGCGCACCCGGGATCCGAACCCGGGCCGCCAGTAGCGGAGCGCGCGCACTTAACCACTAAGCCACGGGGCTGGCCCCTAGAGGTCTGTTCTTACTAGTGGTGTGCCTCAATTTTCTCATCTATAAAAAGGGGATAATATGCAGGCTGTGCAGGATTTATGTGAAGTTTAAATGACAATGTACAAAATCAGCCAGCTCATGTGCCAATGTATAACAAACTGAATAAATGGCATCTATATATTTTATGTACTTGTGCGTATAATACATACATGTATTATGTACATGGCCTCAGCGGATTTTGGTGGTATAGAGCCATTCCCCTGTGGTTGGACACTTGGGTTCATCTCTGGTTATTTGCAAACATAAGTTTGCTGTGGACAATTTGTATACGTACCTGTTTTCTTGTGTTTTTTTTTCTTGATGGTATCTTGTTTTTTTTATTAAGGTAACATTTGTTTATAACATATTAATTTCAGGTGTACATCATTATATTTCAACTTCTGTATAGACTATATCATGTTCTCCACCAAAAGTCTAGTTGCCATCTGTCACTGTACACATGTGCCCCTTTACCCCTTTTGCCCTCTCCTTACCCCCTTCCCCTCTGGTGACTGACAATCTGTTCTTGTATCTATGTGTTTATCTTCCACATATGAGTGAAATCATACAGTATTTGTCCTTCTCCATCTGACTTATTTCACTTAGCATAATACCTTCAAGGTCCATCCATGTTGTCATGAATGGCAAGATTTCATCTTTTTGTGTGTGTGTGTGTGAGGAAGGTTAGCCCTGAACTAACATCCATGCCAATCCTCCTCTTTTTGCTGAGGAAGACCAGCCCTGAGCTAACATCTATTGCCAATCCTCCTCCTTTTTTTTTTTTTCCCTTTTTCTCCCCAAAGCCCCAGTAGATAGTTGCATGTCATAGTTGCACGTCCTTCTACTTGCTGTATGTGGGATGCTGCCTCAGCATGGCTGGACAAGCAGTGCGTTGGTGCGCGCCCGGGATCTGAACTTGGGCGGCCAGCAGCAGAGTGCGCGCACTTAACCCCTAAGCCACGGGGCCGGCCCCAGATTTCATCTTTTTTTAAAGCTGAGTAGTATTTCATTGTATATATATACCACATCTTCTTTATCCATTCATCCATGGATGGACACTTAGGTTGTTTCCAAGTCTTGGCTATTGTGAATAATGCTGCAATGAACATAGGGGTGCATATATCTTTTTGAATTAGTATTTTCCTCTTCTTTGGATAAATACGCAGAAGTGGCATTGCTAGACCCTATGGTAGTTTTATTTTTAATTTTTTGAGGAATTTCCCTACTGTTTTCCATAGTGGCTGCAGCAATTTACATTCCCACCAACAATGTACGAGGGTTCCCTTTTCTCCACATCCTCTCCAACGCTTGTTATTTCTTGTCTTTTTAATAATAGCCATTCTGACGGGTGTGAGGTGATATCTCATTGTGGTTTTGACTTGCATTTCCCAAATTAGTGATGTTGAACACCTTTTCATGTGCCTGTTGGCCATCTTGATGGTATCTTATGTGGAGGCTTCTACCTGAAGGTGCAGGGAGTCTACACATTGATGTGGCCCTAACAATTTTTGCCCAACACATCCCAGGTAGGAGTGGGGGGATGGAGACAAGGGGCAGATATGAGGGCGGGTTGAGGTGTGCAGTGTGCTGGGATTTTTCTGATAACAATTACGCCTCACTTCTGTACTTTGCAGCTGTCTAGCAGAGTGGGTCAGTGCCCAGGCACTGGTGTCAAACAGGCCTGGGTTTGAATCCCTGCTCTGCTCCACTCACAAATGTGTGACCACGCAATTAGACCTTCTCAATCCAAGTTCTCCCTTCTGTATAATGGGGGTATTCTTAACTGTAGCTACTGCATGAGTCTACTGTAAAGATGAGATAACACATCAAAAATGCTCAGATATGGGCCAATAGTAAGCATTCAGTAAATGAAAGTGATTATACTGATTGCCTAGGAATTTACAGTTGACAATGTGTTTTCACATTGATTTAACCCTGACACAAGCCCTGTGAGGTAGGGATTATTATGACCCCCATTTCACAGATGACGAAATTGAGGCTTAGACAAGTGAAGTGATGGGACCACCGTCGACATGAAGCTAACAGTGTCTGAGCAGGGACCCTAAACCAGGTCTCCAGACTCCTGGACCCAGAAACCCAACTTCCAGCCCTCTTCCCTCACACCAGGAGTTCTGGATTCTTCTCAGGCCAGGTCTCTCAATGTGGGACTTCAGGCTTTTCTGTATTCGGCTGTGAACAAAACAGGGGGTTAATCTCCTAAACTCTCTTTAAAGTGGGGACGTTGTCCACCCCTTCTCCAAGCCCTGAGCCAGCAGCACGCTCATCCCTGCGGGCGGGGCATGTCAGCTTTAGAAGCCACGCCCCACACTAAGCCAAGCCTACAGACCAAAGCTCCAGCCCCACAGTGGGAAACCAGCTCCTTCCAAAGCTCTTCATTAGCAACCCTTCCGGCTAAGTCCCTCGCAGACCGGGGTCCACCTCTTAAACTCAAGCCCTGTCCCTGGAGTCCAGCGCTCCTCCATATGTAGCCTCGCTCCGACGCCCAAAGCCTCGCACTCGGATCCACGTCTCTTTTTCTTTGGTTCCCACGTCCGTGAGCTGCGGTCCCAGCACTCGACGGCCAGGCCCAGCGCGGAGTCTCCTCCACAGGATCCTAGGGCTCCGCCCCCGGCACGAAGCCCCGCCCCCTGCATGGCCGGGCTCAGCTCCAGCACCTCACCTGCTCGTCTCCTTGCTTCGTGGCCCCGCCCCGGCGCCTTACGACCCCACCCCCCAAGCAGTCTCACAGGGCATCCTTCGGCTCCTGGGCCCCGCCCCAGCCTCCCGCCAGCTTGCTTGCGGCCACGCCCTCGCGGTTAGCCACACCCCCAGACAGCCCCGCCCCTCGAGGCTCCACCCCCAGCGGCCGGGGGTAGGGTGGCGGCTGGCCCAGCCGGGCCGCCGCTGCCCTCTGCCCTGGGCGCTCGGTCGGAGCGGGCCGGGCAGGAGGCTTGGGGGCTCGGAGGCGAAGATGGCGTCAGGCAGGCGCGCCCCGCGCACCGGGCTGCTGGAACTGCGCGCCGGGGCGGGCTCGGGGGCCGGCGGCGAGCGGTGGCAGCGGGTGCTGCTCAGTCTGGCGGAGGACGCGCTGACCGTGAGCCCCGCCGTCGGCGAGCCCGGCCCGGAGCCCGGCGCCCCGCGGGAATCGGAGCCCGCGCAGCTCAACGGCGCCGCCGAGCCGAGTGCGGCGCCCCCGCAGCCGCCCGAGGCGCTGCTGCTCCAGCGGCGCCGCGTGACGGTGCGCAAGGCCGACGCCGGCGGGCTGGGCATCAGCATCAAAGGTGGGCGCGGGGGCACCGAGGGCGAGGGGCCGTGGTGTCTCTGGGGCCGCCGAGGGCGCAGGGGCCGCGGGGGCTGGCAGCGTGCCGAGGACATGGAGTTGGAGGACTTCTGTCTGGGGCAAGGGGTCTGAGCGGACAGAGGGAACCGAGAGCGTGGGGAGCACCAAGGTCGGAGGGGGTTTGGGGAGTCAGAGGTCTCAGTCGGAAGGCACAGGTGTGGAAGGGATTGGGGGCGCACCAAGGACACGTGGTTGGGGAGTTTTGTGTGGAGGCGTAGAGATCTCAGAGGGGTTGCCTCTCAGGGGTTGCGTGGGCATCAAGGACAAGAGGGGCCCCGGGAGAGCAAAGGATGCAGAAAGAGAATTGAGGCCTGGGTCGCTGCTAGGGCAGGGAGGGGAAGTCCCTGAGGCGTAACCGAGGTAGCGGGGCGCGGGGGTGAGGCCTGAAGTCGGGAGCACAGCGGGGCAGGGGATGGGGCAGGGAATCAGAGACGTAGGTGGAAGCACCGGCTGGGCTCACAGACAGGGTCCAGAAGGCTGTGTACCTAGGCGGAGAGTCCTAACAACTGGGTTTCAGTTTCCTGACCTGACCATCTCTACCTTGCACGGGATTGAGAGGCGTGGACATAGAGCCCTCCTCCTCTCTGAGAACTGCCAGCCCCCAATACTGACAGCTTTCCTTAGGGTGCAACCAGATTTGTTTGAGTCGGGGATCAGCTATGTGAACTTGGACAAGTCACCTCCCATCTCTAAACCTCAGTTTCTTCAACTATATAATGAGGATAATGAGAGAGTTGTGATGTTTCTGTGAAAACAGGGATCTAAAGTACTCACCCTGCTGCACATAGTAGGTGCCTGGTTAATTATTGCTGTTAGATGAGAGAAAAAATGGAGGTCAGGAGAGACTCCCAAAGCAACTAACCATAGCGCTTGAAATCCCTGCACACCACCAGCTGTTGGTTTCACCGTTCCTACCCATCTGCTTCTCAGGGTCTCAGCTCCCAGCAGGGTACTACCTGCCTTGGGAAAGGGTGTTAGCCCTTGTGTCACCCTGGATATGCACTGTTCCCCCTCCCTGGTGCTGGCTCTTGTTCACTAGTGCCTCCAGACCCTTTGGCTTGGGTGAGGGGCTGGGGATGGTGGTGACTCGGCTACCACTGTGTGCTGACTGCTGTGCCCAGAACTCTAGGCTCACGATCCACTTCATCCTGGCAACAAGTGGTGGAAGGTAGGGAGCGTAATCCCCATTTTGCGCGTTAAGAAACTGAGACTCAGAGAAGTAAAATGATTTTAACCAGGATCATACAGTCACCGAGTGGCAGGGATTCGAACGTCAATTATCAGGACACTATAGAGTGCCCAGGGGAGTTGGTTCTGCCCTCTGGAACCCAACCAAAGCATCGAAAAGGGGAAAATAGGGAAGCCAGGGAGTGAGCACCAGTCTTGCCTCCAAACTCCCACATGCGATAGGGCAACAGATCAATCCAGAAATTGTACACTCAGTGTGTCAAAGCAAGAAGGAACTTAGAGTTCATATAGAGTTCCATTTTGCAGTTGGACAAACTGAGACTTGGAGATGAGCAGGGACTTTCCAAGGTCACATAAAGTTACTTCCCAGCTCCATATTTCCGGGTGTGTGTGTGTGTGTGTGTGTAAAGGTTCTTTTAGGAGGCATCAGGGCAAGTACCAGCTCCATTCAGTTCTTGGTGGTTGGAGACTGGGCTCCTGTTGCCATGGTGACCTCCCCTATAGGGTCTAGCTTAGCCCAAGGCAGCCAGGAATGATCATAGCTTGAAACCGAACTGAAGTCCCTAGCTTCAGGGGGATGAGGGCAGATATAAATAGAAGCCCCTTCCTTTCCTAGGCCTCCAGCTCTGTGCAGTGCAATGAACAAACCTTTGGGCCTGTGTGGGGGTCAGGAGAAGCGTTCCAGTCCACCTCTGCCACCAATTTGTTGTGTGATCTCGGAATAATGACCTCCCCTCTCTGGGCCACTAGTTCCTCATCTTTAGTATTCTGGGGATGGACCAGTAGTGTAATATCTGAGGGTTTGACTTGCAGTCTGCCATAGGGTTAAGAGTGTTGGTTCTGGAGCCTGGAGACCTAGGTTCAAATACTGGCTTTGCCACTAACTAGCTGGGTGACCTTGGGCAAGGGGCTTCTCTCCACACCTCAGTGTTTCTGATAGGAAACTGAGCGTGCCTGTGTGATTGGTTGTTGTGAAGATGCAATGAGACAGCATAGGAAGCATTTAACACACTGCTTGGCACTTGGTACATGGAACTAATGTGAACCGTTATTACTATTTCTTATTTTCAAAGGACATTCGAGAGTTTAGCGGTAAAGCAATTCAGTAAAATGTATTAGCTTTTTTTGCATCAGAGGTGCAATTCAGACAGGCTTTTGAAATCTCCAGACTTTGAGGCTTTGGTTTCCAGCCTGGATTCTGGATTGTAAAACTTTCTGATTGCTCAGGAGATCCTTTGGGGCCATAGGAATAGCTGAATTCTATCTTTTTTTTTAATAATTTTATTTATTTATTTATTTCCCCCCCCAAAGCCCCAGTAGATAGTTGTATATCATAGCTGCACATACTTCTAGTTGCTGTATGTGAGACACGGCCTCAGCATGGCCAGAGAAGCAGTGCATCGGTGCGCACCTGGATCCGAACCCGGGCCACCAGCAGTGGAAGGCACACACTTAACCGCTAAGCCACGGGGCCGGCCCTGAATTCTATCTTAATGCCAGATTAGGGGGTATCAGTGGGTTCCCCCATTGTGGAAAATTGCTTAAAGTCCAAAATATTTAAGAACAAGCTAAGTACCTTGTAAGTTACTCATACACTGGTGAACACCCAAAGCATTTAATCAAAAGATCCAGTGACCAAACTATAACATCATGAATTCAGAAAATGACTTATAAGTGTTGTTAGTGCCCCAAACTTCTAAGACTCTTTTCTGAGATTCTTTTAATCTTCCATCCCCCCTTTCTCAGCACTGGGCTGGGCACCTCAGGGGGCCTTCAGAAATAATTTTGCATTGATGTGACTCCCAAACATTGGAGTGTCTACCTCAGTTTCTTCCTCTTTCTGTGCCTGTGCAGGAGGCCGAGAGAACAAGATGCCTATTCTCATTTCCAAGATCTTCAAGGGCCTGGCAGCTGACCAGACAGAGGCCCTCTTTGTGGGGGATGCCATCCTGTCTGTGAATGGAGAAGACCTTTCCTCTGCCACCCATGATGAGGCGGTGCAGGTCCTGAAGAAGACAGGCAAAGAGGTGGTGCTGGAGGGTAAGCACTGGGGACCCCAGGGGTATTCACTTCTTCCCTTCCTCCCCCAGGCCTCAAGCAGTGGGGGCTGGGAGATGGGCAAGGTTGAAAACAGAAACAGAACTTGGGGACCTGCCTTGAGACAGTGTGGGGTGGTGGTGGGGAGAGCCAGGACAGAGCCAGACAGACCTGATTTTCATTTCCTCTCTCCTACTCCCTAGCTCTGTGGCCTTGGACAAGCCACTTCATTTCCCTGAGCCTTAGTTTCCTCATCTGTAAAACTGGGAGGTAACTTCTGCCTTATTGGGTTGTGTGAACAGGACAAAAGGTCCACGGCTGGATCTGCCACCCAGTGAGTGACTCAAGGGAAGAAAGGGGCAGGGACTGGGGAAGGGGCAGCTAAGATTCCTTCCTGAGAAACCAAGAGAGCTCTCAACTCCAGATTCTTCTAGTACCCAGGGGCCCTAAAACCCTGAGCCCCCTCCTCCTTTGGGAGAGGATTTGGCCTTTATGTAACAGAACATTAACTACTTCCAGCAAGGATCAGAGAGGAGTGTTTTTGTGGGGGATCCTTGGTGGTTCCCCCCCACTGTCCCCTCATCATGTAGTCTTGAATAAGACCTTTGCCTTCTCTGGGCCTCAGTTTCCCCATGGGTTGTTTTGGGCCTCTTGCTGTGGTTGTCCCATATCTGTGTTTTGCCACCTCTCTCAGGTTTCTGTTTTGCTCAGCCCTTCCCTCAAACTCCACTCTGTTAGTTCCGGAAGCTGTGGGGGCCTGAGGAATGTGTCTTTGGCTCATGGCCCAGAACAGGCACGAGGAGGTGGTGGGGGCTGGTGGAGAATGCTGTGGCCAGCGAAGCTGATGAACCAAGCCCCAGGCCCGGATCCTGATAGGTTGCCTTTGTTTCCCCAAAGTGGTCTCCAGGAGGCCACAGAAGCAAACGGGCTCAGGGTCCCTGGGCGATCGTTGGCATTCTTGTGGCCCCAACTTCAGTTCTCTCTCAGTTTTGTTTTATTTTATTTTTACGTTTTAGGTATATCTAAATGCTACTGGTCCTTTTAAAAAATATATACTTAAAAAAAGCCAATTCTGCAGTATTGGTTCCTAAAAGCTTAAGTGTATCCATCATATTTTAACATCAAAGTTAAATAACAAGATCACACATAAATGATATGGATGTGAGACTTTTCCTTCCAGATGCCTCATTACTGTGATATTTATAGCCAGTAATGCAGTTTGAAACAGTTGAAGTTCATCAAAATGTTGTATTTCAGTTGGCTTGAAAAGCTCTTTTAGTTTCTACTCTTTGAAAGTTTAGTCTATAGATGGTAAAATTTCTACTGTAGACACATTTCTAGTCCCCCTCACCCTCCCATCTTTAGGTTGAGAATGTCTCAATCTGGATTCTCAGTGTGGGTCATTCTGAGAAGGTAGCATCTCTGAGTGTTAGATGCTTGAAGCATCTCCTAGTTTAGAAGCTCATACCCAAGCCTTCTGTCTAACTCATTCATCCATTCCTTCCTCACTAAGCCAAGAAACCTTTACAGACACCTGCTAGGTACCTGATGTGCAGAGTGTTGGGTCAGAAGCTAACCCAGACCAGGCCCTCTCCTTAAGGAGCTCACCCTCTGGTGGGGGAGACACAACATAAACACTGTCTCCTCCACACAAACTTTGTAAAAATCAGTTTCTAAAATCCTTTCTGCTCTGTGATGAATCTTGGGCCTTGGGTAAGACCTTTGCCTTCTCTGGGCCTCAGTTTCCATTATCAGTTGGGGTTAGACTAGATCAAAGATGACCAATAACTTTCATTTTGAGTGTCAGCTGCCCTGGTGGCTGCTGGGAGTTCCATGTTTGGAAGGATTGGGAGGTCTTGTCTGGACTCAGCAGAAAGGAGCTGGAATTATTAGCAATGTCTCCCCACGGGTCTAGTAGGGAAGGGAAGTATCTTGTGTACCATCCCAGGACTGAGGGTCTCCGGCGATGCTCTCTGAGACTTCTCATAGGGCAAGAGCTTTCCTTGGCAAACCCTGCCCCAGGCCCCTGGGTAGAGCCTGGCCTATGTCTTGCCCAGCATAGGATTTGGCACATAGTAGGCACTCTGTACGTGTAACTCCCCTCCTATCCCATCGCATTTATATAGACTTCGTATTATTTCCTCCTTAAATGTTTGGTAGCATTCTCCAGGGAAGCCACCTTCATAGAAGGTTTTTAACTGTGATTTTAATGTCTTTAATAGGGCAATTTAGATGGTCTATTTTTTTAATGGGCTTTGGTAGTTTATGTCTTTCAAGGGATTTGTCCATTTCATCTAAGTTGTCGAATTTATCAGTGTAAAGTTGTTTATAATCTTCCCGTATAATGCCTCCCTTTTGGATGAGAGCCTTCTTCTGCTTTCTCTTTCTCCCCCGCTCCGTTTGTACTGCTCTACTCAGTGGTTTCGAGGGACTCTCAGTCTCGTGGGGGACACAGCTGAGCAAACCTACCAGATCACCATCATGTCATAGGTGCTGAGACAGGGTCTGTCCAGGGCTTGGAAGAGGCAGTGGTCACTTCCCTCTGGGTGGTCAGGAACGACTTCCTGGAGGAGAGGATGCTGGCACTTTATGAACAATAAGCAGATGTGGGTATGGGGTGGAGGAAGGGCATTCCAGGCATGGGAATTGTGTGAGCAAAACCCTAGAGGGGGAGAATGACTTGGCTTACCTGGGGAATTGCCTGAGAAGTAATTCAGCTTTGCGTGAGCCTAGGGTGTGAGGAAGGGAGTGGAGAAAGAGAAGGCTATCCAGACTGACAGACCCTGCAGGGCTTTGAATGCCAGGCTAAAGGAATTTGGACTTGTCTAGAGGGGAATGGAGAGCCATTAAAGGGTTTTCAGCAGAGGTTCACATGGTCAGCTCTGGGCTTTAGCAGCATCAGCCTGGTTTGGAGGGAGGCAGAAACAGATGCAGAATGGCAGCGAGGAGGCTGGGGCCATGAACAGGAGGGAGATGATGGTGGTTTGACCTAAGGAGGCTTGGATAAGGGGAAGAGTCTGGAGGTTGTGGCCTTCTTGTTAGTTTTTTCCAGCTTTTTCTTAGTTGAAGTCTCTTTTGAGTTGCTCTCCTGGCCCAGTAGGCTTGTGGAAGGATGTAATTCCACCCAAGGCAGCAAAGGGGTGGTGGGCACTAGGGTCAGAATCTTTGAATTGCAGGGGTGACCTGGAGGATGTGAGGGAGCTAGGATGCTGGGATGTGGCTGATCCTTGAGATTTGGGGGAGTTTGTGGAGCAGGTAAGGGCCTTGCAGCTGCCCCAATCTGGAGCCAGGCTCCTGGGAGCCTCTCTGGGCCTAGGTTCCCCCCTGGAGCCCAATCTCTGACCACATTGTTCAGAACTTCCCTGCCCCATCCCACTCCGGATGCCACCTCCAAGGGGCCACGGAAAGGTGGCCTGTCCTTTGGATGTGAACTTGGCAGGGAAGCTGGGCATCTTTCCCGAGGCTTGGGGCTCAATGGGTTCAGAGCTCCCTGGGAATGTCCTAGAAGGACAGATGTCACTGGCAAACTCCAGGTGCCAGCCAGAGCCCTACTTCCCTGGCCTAAGTCACAGGCTCAGCTGGGCCTCAGCAACCCCAGCCTGCCTTCTGGACCTTTTCCTCTGCTAGGTCAGGTGTTTGCACAAATGTCTTGAGCCTATTCTCAGCCACAGGAGTGTGTTTGTGACCAGAGTCTGGGCCCAAGCTGGCAGCTAGCACGCCTCTGTCTGCTGCTTAGAGAGGCCCATTGTGTGCGCAGACCTGGAGCCAGGGCCAGCCTGGGCCCTTGGAGACCAGGCCTAGGGAAAAGGGAGGCACAGCCAATTGCCCCCCTTTCTTCTACCCCTAGTATGGCTGGCAAGATGGAGACAACAGTAAGCCTGTGATGCATTAAACAATAATACTAAAGGACAGTAAAAATTAATAAAGTCATTTTTAGTACTTTGTACAATTAGGGAAGGTACATCCCACATAAAGATCAGGCTTTCAAAATATACAAGCATAGAGTAGCATGTCCATAAATACACATGTTAAAAGGCAGCATAGAGTCAAAGGAATTGCTATACAGACAAGATCATCAAGATTTGTTAAAAATAAATAACTTTCTTCAAATCATACAACTAATAAATTGACAGACTCACAGTTCAAACCGAGATCTGTCTGGTTGCAGAGGCCACTGTGACCTCAGCCTTGGGTAATACCTACTTCGCATGATTATTTGCAAGATTAAAAAATGACACATATAACATGCCAAGGCCAGTGCTCATCACAGGTACTCAATTATTTATTGTATTTGCTATTTATAAGAAGGAGACAGTGCATTTGAAGTGCATAGCACACTGTCTTAACATTGAATGGTAAGCGTTCAATAAACGCCAGCCTGGGCCGGCCCCGTGGCTTAGCGGTTAAGTGCGCGTGCTCTGCTGCTGGCGGCCCAGATTCAGATCCCGGGCGCGCACCGACGCACCGCTTCTCTGGCCATGCTGAGGCCGCGTCCCACATACACCAACTAGAAGGATGTGCAGCTATGACATATAACTATCTACTGGGGCTTTGGGAGGAAAAAAAAAAGGAGGAGGATTGGCAATAGATGTTAGCTCGGAGCCCGTCTTCCTCAGCAAAAAGAGGAGGATTAGCATGGATGTTAGCTCAGGGCTGATCTTCCTCACAAAAAAAAAAACCCCAAAAACGCCAGCCTTTATCATCATCACAGCAGCAGCAGCAGCATTTTTGTTTTCTCCAGTAAACTGGAAGGCCTTTGAGGGCAGGAACCACGGGTAGTTTGTCTCTGAGCCCCACACCTGGCACTGAGCCCAGCAGCTATTAGATCTGGGTGAGTTTTTGGGAATGATCACTAGGGTACATCTCTGACCCTTTCTACTTTACCTTTAACCTTGTCAGTTGCAGTTGACTTGCCTAAATGTTTAGTATGGGGCTCAAGGCTCAACCTGGGCTTGCCTAACTCCTGAGAGTTTCTGAGTCCTCAGAACTCCAAGGCCAGGCCCCTGCTGGCTTCTCTCCTGGGAGATGGACGCTGCCAGGTGTCCTGCCTGAAATTTCGCTCAAGGTACCGCCAGTCAAAAGTGGGATGTTATTAATGGATGCAGCTAATTTGAGGCCACCCTACTCGGCTTAGCCAGGTGATGCCATGCCCTTGAGGTGCCTGAGGGACTCCTGTCCTGGGAACAGTCATGAATGGAGCCCCTCGTCTAGTCCTCCCATGGCTGCAAAGACCTGTGGTTCTAATTGTTGTTCTCAGGAAAGCATTTATTTGGCTGCAAGCACACATACGCGCACGCACACACACACACACACACACACACACACACACACACGGCTTTCGACCGTGTGACTCCCCACAGACAAAATTTGGCTTAATCTAGCCCTGGCCTGTTCCCCGGCTCTTTGATTAAAGTGTTTGTGGGGCTCTGGAGAGAGAGGTTCTGGCCTTGATTCACTGTGCGATCCTGGCTGCTGATGGTGGTGGATGAAATAATAATGGTAATGATGATAATAATAGTGATCGTAAGTTTGCTGTTTATTGAGCACCTATGATGTGCTAGGAACTGTGCTAAGTGCCTTCCATAGGTTATCTCACTGAATCCTCAAAACCACCCCTGTGAATTAGGTATATCATTCATCCCATTCTACCCATGAGAACACTGACACTCAGAGAGGTGAAGCTACTTGCCCAAGGTCACACAGTGGCAGCGATAGAATTTGAGGTCAGATCATCAGATGTCAAAACCCATGTTCTTGAAAAATTTATACTGTACTGCAAGGCGTGTCACCCCTGTGAGGCTCAGTTTATTCAATTTTTTTTTTTAAGATTTTATTTATTTATTTTTTTCCCCCCAAAGCCCCAGTAGATAGTTGTATGTCACAGCTACACATCCTTCTAGTTGCTGTATGTGGGACGCGGCCTTAGCATAGCCGGAGAAGTGGTGTGTCGGTGCGCGCCCGGGATCCGAACCTGGGCCGCCAGCAGCGGAGCGCGAGCGCTTAACCGCTAAGCCACGGGGCCGGCCCGTCAGTTTATTCAATTTATTCACCTGTTAAATAAGGGCATGGCTCCATCTCATTGAATTGGTGCAGTTAGGTGAAGGTGTGTTTGTGAGGGTTGAGTTTGGTGCTTGGTATATTGTAGGCACTCAGTAAGTGCTTCTTTCTCCCAATACTAAGAGCCTAGAACCCTGAGTCTAGGCTTCCTGAGTTGACGAGGGCCTTATCTGAAATCTGGCTAAGATGTTTTGGAATGTGGTGGTATATTTTTGAAAAATAAACTAGATTTTAAAAAATGTAAAAACACTTATAAAAAACCCCAGGAGAGTGCACAGTAATTATCTTCTTATAAACGTAAGCACTATTGATATTTTGACACGCTTCCAGAAAGTTTCCATATTTGTTTTTCTCATTTAACAAGTTGAGGATATATTTCCAACTCAGCACATGTAGCTCCGTCTAATTCTTTTTCTTGGTTGCATAATATCCCATTATTGGGATTTGTGCATTCATTTAACAAATATTTCCTGAGCCTCTGCTCTGTGCCAGGACTTGATGTAGGCGCTGGGGATATAGTCATGAACAAGACTGACTGGTCTGCCATTCAGGGAGCTCAGGCCTATATTTAGCAGCCCCTGTTCACGGACGCTCAAGTTGTTCCCAGCCTCTTGCACCATAGACAATGAAGCTGTGTCCCCTACGTGCACCTGTGAGCATTTATCTGCAGCGGAGTTCCTGTAAGGGGTGTTGTTAGGTCAAAGGGTTCACGTGCCTTTAGGATCTTGATAGCTGGCACCCCCCATACTGCACAAGGACGTAGTAAGGTGAGATTTTATGCCCCCGAGTGTGGCAGCCCTGTTGGTCAGACCTGCCACAGGGCGTGCCAGGGGCTGGGAACTATATATAGTCCAGCCTTGCTGGACCAGCAGGACCTTAAAGGTCATCATTTCCAGAGCCCGTTGGAATCTCATGTCCTCTCCACACCATCCTGAGTGGGCAGGTGGCCAGCCTGGACTTGAATCCTCACAATGCCTTACTCAGAGAGCTGGCATATCAGTGCCCGGTCCATAGGCAAGGAAACTGAAGCTCAGAGACACTTTGGGACTCGCCAAGTCTAGATGGCAAGTGACAGGACCTGGACTGAAATCTTTGCCTGTCTGTCGCCACATCTTGTGCCCATCCCCTTATACTATCATGATAAGAACTGCAGCACAAATAATAACCACACTACTATAGTCATGTGTCGCTTAACAACGGGGATACGTTCTGAGAAATGTGTCGTCAGGCAATTTCATCATTGTGTGAACATCATAGAGTGTACTTACACATACCCAGATGGTGTAGCCTACTACATACCTAGGCTATATGGTGCTAATCTTATGGCACTACCATTGTACACGCGGTCCGTTGTTGACCTAAACGTCGTTAAGCGGCGCGTGACTATATGGTATAAGAAGACTTATTCTATGCTAGACAGGGCAAAGTGTTTTACAAGTATTGAATCTCAATTCCCTGGGAAGTAGATATATTTTACTCCCATTGTAAAGATGAAGAAGTCGAGGTTCACAGAAGTCAAGTCACTTGTCCAAGGTCACAGAGCAAGGAAGTTAAACCCAAGCCTGCCTCACTCCAGAGCCCACATTCAGTGTTCTCTTTCCAGGCTGAGAAGCCCCAGGCCTGTCAATATTCATTCATTTAACAAATTTCTTACTTGCTGATTACCTGGTATATGTCAGGTACTATTCTAGATGCCGGGGA
Organism: Diceros bicornis minor; assembly: GCF_020826845.1. NCBI lineage: Eukaryota > Metazoa > Chordata > Mammalia > Perissodactyla > Rhinocerotidae > Diceros > Diceros bicornis. The sequence goes on from NC_080758.1 coordinate 26,326,720, forward strand.
TACCCTAGTGAACAAGAAAACAGGTCCCTGCCCTTACGGAACTGATATTTTGGTTGGAGGAGAGAGGCCCTAGGCTAGTAAACAAATGGGTAGATCATGTAATTTCAGGCAGAGGCAAGTAAATGACCACCCACTGAACAGACAAGGAACAGCTTGAGCTGAGAGGACAGGCTTCAGCCAAGACTCCGATCCAGGACATTGAGTCACAAACATTTATTGAGCACTGGGATAAGTCCTGAGGATACCACGTTGAGCCAAAACAGATGTATCCCTTTCTCTCTGCAATACGTATGTTCCCTCCCAGTTGTACTGGGCCAGGCGAATTGGCCTGCACTGTCTCTGTTCCTTGTGTTTCTGGTGGAATCTATTCCTGGCTCCCTGGGGCCAGGGCCGCGTCCTGGCTTCTCTCCTTGGCAGAGCTGGAAGTCCCTGGGAATTGGGGCCTCTGGAAGGGCAGGGTGTCCTATGTTTGTGTCTGTCTCAGCTCCCCTGAGGAGGAAAGGCCCACGTGTCACTGCTTTAGCAGACTCCTGGGCCAGGGGCTTGGCTGCGGAGGGTGTGGACACCAGCTGGGCCTATCTTTGGAGTCTCAAGAATGCTGGCCACAGGGCCGTGGTCGTGCCCTCAGCTCTCCAGGCCACCGCCTTTGGGCTGCCCCGCCCTGCCTGGTCGGGTGACTCAGGCAGAAATCAGAGTGGGGAGGAGGCCCCAGAGCTGGGCTATTTATGGCCACCCTCCGGGGCCCCCAGGATCCCACCCCCATGCTGGGACAGGCTGATTGGTTTGTGAAATCCAGGCCCCATTTCGGGCACCAGCTGGTGTGCTGTCCATTTATAGTGTGTTCCTGTGGGAAAGGAGGAGGACTCAGTTCAGAGATGTCCTTGGTGAGCAGGGGCTCTAGCGGTTTCTCTGGCTGCAAAGTTGACAGATGTTCATTTACTGAACGCATAGCATAGGAGATCTCTGCTGGATTTGGGGGACACAGAAATGAGTCAGACAAGGCCCCTTCCCTCACAGTGCTCCCAGTCTGGTGAGGGACACAGACCTTCACACAGACATGTAGGGGAGTGGGGTCCAGGGGACTGCAGAAGTGACGCGTGTGATGGATCCAGATGGGGCATCTGGGGACGCTTCCTAAAGGGGTGATGTCTGAGCTGACCCCGGACCTCCTGGGCTGGGGCACCTTCTCATTCCTGCTGAATGAACCTGTCCTGCCCTGGCATTTATTTCTCCATTCATGGAACACTGACTCTGGGTTCAAATCAAGCCCAGTTTCTGTCCTCTAGGAACTCCCATTTTGGTGGGAGAGAGAGCCCTAACACACAAAATCACAACAGAGTTTTAAGAAGTGCGGGCAGGGCCGGCCCCGTGGCTTAGCAGTTAAATGCGCGCGCTCCGCTACTGGCGGCCTGGGTTCGGATCCCGGATGCGCATTGACGCACCGCTTCTCCGGCCATGCTGAGGCTGCATCCCATATACAGCAACTAGAAGAATGTGCAACTATGAAAAATAAATACATAAAAAAATACAGGACTATTCTGGGCCTTTGGGGGGAAAAAAAAAAAAGAAGTGCGGGCAGGGGAGGCTGATAGATAAGAAACTCACATTTCTTAAGTCCTTAACATGTGTCACATGTTTTACATCATCTCATTTAACTCTAACATCTCTCTAAGGTAGACATTGTTATTCCTCTTTTATTGACTAGCAGATTGTGGCCCAGAGAGGTGAATTACCTTGTTCATGGTCACACAGCTAGGCAGACAGTGCTGGAGCTGGAATTTAAATCCAAGAGTGCCTGTCTCCAAACCATGTGCTAAGAGCATTCTGTGCAGAGGGAACTGCGTTTTCAAAGGTGTGCAAGTTTGGAAGCTCATACAGCTCCTGAGAGCTCTGAGGAGTGTGACTGGACTAGAGGATGGTGTTAGGGATGTGGCAGGAGGTGAAGCCAGAGAGGCAGGCATGGCCCAGGTCCTGGAGAGTCTTGAAGTTGAGAGAAGGGGGCAGGGGAGCCAGGGCATGGGGAGTAGGGGAGAGGATGGCCAGTCATAGCAGGGAGATGGAGCAGTTGCACCACAGGGCGGCTGTGTTAGTCAGGATGCTTTTATCTACAAGTAACAAGAACCCCATTCAAAGAGGTTTAAGCATTGAAGAAAATGTGTTTTATTCTGGAATACCTTGAGGCAGCATGGCTCTAGGGTAGATTAATTTAGGGCCTCACCATCCTCAATGTGTGGTCCCCAACCCTTGTGGTCAAAAAGTGACTATCATTGCTCTAGGATCAACTCCTCTCTCAGCAACTTCTAAACGCTGGAGGAGGGGAAGGGAAGGGATTATACTTTCTCTCCCATCTCATTGGTCAGAATTGTGTCATCTGCCCCTTTCTAAACCAATCACAAGCAAGAGGGATGGAATGATTGTGATTAGCTTTGACCAATCAAGATCCTCCCCCTGGGCTGGGAAGAAGGCAAGCCTGTAGAGCTCGGGGTTCTGTTTGCAAGGAGAAAGGGAAGAAATGGTTTGGCTGTCAGGTAGACTGTGATTGGTCTCACCTCCATTGCCCCTTGAGACATACTTCAATAGTCAGTCGTGGGGTAAGTCATTGCTGTAATGAGGAGGATGAGGCATTTTAGTTCTGGTTCCCAAACTTCGGGCCTAGGCTTAGTTCTTTCAAAAAAACCTGCCCCGTGGTGTAGTGGTTAAGTTTGGCGCGCTCCACTTCGGTGGCCCGAGTTCGCGGGTTCGGATCCCGGGTATGGACCTACACCTCTCGTCCGTCGTGCTGTGGCGGCGTCCCACATACAAAATGGAGGAATATTGGCATAGACGTTAGCTCAGGGCAAATCTTCCTCAAGCAAAAAGAGAAAGATTGGGGGCTGCCCCGGTGGCATAGCAGTCAAGTGCATGTACTCCGCTTTGTCAGCCTGGGGTTCCCAGGTTCGGATCCTGGGTGTGCACCGATGCACCGCTTGTCAAGCCATGGTGTGGTGGCGTCCCATATAAAGTAGAGGAAGATGCGCATGGAAGGTAGCCCAGGGCCGATCTTCTGCAGCAAAAAAAAAAGAGGAGGATTGGCATCGGATGTTAGCTCAGGCCTAATCTTCCTCAACAACAACAACAACAACAACAACAAAACAATAAAACCTGCCCTTGTTTTCAACATAACTTCTCTTCCAACTCCAGTAGGGTTTGTAACTCCCTCTCACTTTCACCCTGTTTGCCTTGGATCCTATCTGAGCCTCAGGGGCAGTCTCCTGTGACAGAAATAGCTTCTTATCTGGATCTTCCAGGGAGCTGTGCCAGGAACTGCTTCCTCACCCCTTCCTGGCCATCCACTCACAGTCAGGGACTGCTGGCTGGACTTTGACTGCAAATGTCAGATGGCTAGCAAGCCAGGTGGCCATGGGGGCAGGAGTGGCTGAGGGGAGAGGAAAGGAGGCTCAAGGGCTAGCAGGCATAGGCACCCTTCAATAGGGCAGCAGAGGGGACAGCCTGGCTGCGGGAAGAGAGACCAGTGCTTGGCCAAGTCTTTTGACCACCTCGATGTACGCACAGTTTTCCTAGTAGCTCATTTTAGAGATGAGGAGACTGGGAGACTGTTCATCAGAATTGGGAACAGTCCAGATGCCAGGGCAGATGTGGCAGACACTGTTGGTTGCCTGACTGCCAACCATTTCCCCTCCTTCCTTGCTAACAAAAGCCTGCTTTTACTGGGAAGAAATATGCTCAGCCCCAGAGGCTGACTTGTGATTGGTCTAACCCGTGACTATTCCCTGTTACTAATGACTGTAGTAGAAGTGGGCATGCAGGCCTGTCAGGCCAATGAGATATGAGACTTCATGGAAATGTTTACCTCTCTGATAAGAGGGAGGTGTGAGGAGACAACCCTTTTTCTGTTGTCTCCTCTCTTGCTGCTTTGGGTTTTGTCATGTAAGGAATGATTGGCTTGAGCTGTGGCAGCCATCTTGTGGTCATGAGGGGAAGACCAAGAGAGTGGCAGAGAGGCCTACTCTGAATCTAGTGTCATTGAGCCACTGAACCAGTCCCGAAATTGCCTTCCTCTAGACTTCTTGTTGTGTAAAATCATAAATATCTGTATTGCTTAAGGCACTATTATCATACATTCTATTATTTGCAGCCAAACTCATCTATTGATATAGCAAGAATGACCAAAATGTTTTATTACCAATTAGCCTTAATTGCTTGATAATGGCTGCCATAGAACACTGTGATTGATTAATGATGTCTACCATGAACAGGGATAAAGAAGTGGTAGCACAAGTGTCATATGTTTACCATCCCAGTCCTAGGGCCGCTCCAATACCTGGCACATAATAGGTGCTCAAGAAAACTGACTTGTCTCTGAATCTCTGTACTCCCACCAAGCTCTTCCCGCATCAAACCTGTTATCATGTTGCCTTGCGCTTCTAGCTACCATTGTTAGTGAGATCTTCCTTTTCTAGAAAGACATGGGATCTAGACCCCAATCAAGACTCTGTTGGTTGTAAATATCATAATTTCTGTTGAGATGGCAGTCCGACTTTCTAAAGGACAAGTATTAGAAACTGGAATATTAGCAGGTGCCTGGCGGCCTTCCCTCTATCTCTCAACATGTATCTCCAATAATCTTATCTCTCTACAGGTAGCTTTTTCCTTTTCTCTGTTCCCATAGCAGATGGTGGTTTCCTTCGTAGTGTTCAAGTTTGTTCACACCCCTAGTCTAGAGTCTCCAAGTCTCAATTTGGGTAGCCTAGTGTGGGTCAGATGTTTACCCCCAGTCTAGCTAGCATGCCAGGAAGGCAGGATCACATATCAGAACATGACTTTATAGGTCAGTTGGGCAGGGAAGTAGGTCTGGGCTGTTATTCTAGAACTCTGCTGTCCAATGTGCTCACTGTGAGCTCCATGTGACTATATGAATTTAGTTTTAAATTAAATAAAATTAAATAAAATTAAATAAAAATTAAAAATTAAGTTCCTCATTTGTATTAGCCACATTTCAAGTGCTCAGTATGGAGCCAGCCCTATGGCATAGCGGTTAAGTGTGTGCGCTCTGCTGCTGGCGGCCCAGGTTCGGATCCCAGGCTCACACCCATGCACCGCTTGTCAGGCCATGCTGTGGCGGCGTCCCACATAAAATGGAGGAAGATGGGCACGGATGTTAGCTCAAGGCCAGTCTTCCTCAGCAAAAAAGAGGAAGATTGGCATGGATGTTAGCTCAGGGCTGATCTTCCTCACAAAAAAAAAAAAAACCTAAAAAAAAAATCAAGTGCTCCATAGCCACGTGTGGCTAGTGGCTACTGTATTGAACAGTGTATATGTAGGATATTTACATAATCTCAGAAAGTTCCGTTAGACAATGCTATTCAAGAAGATGTCTACTATACTCACTTAGTAATGATTAGTCAGAGCTAAGAGGGCCCCTAGTTACCTATATTGGTTAGGATACAAGCTATGATGCTATAATAAGAAATCCATAAAATATTGTGGCTTAAATATAATAGAAGCTCCTTGCTTTTTTTTTGTTTTTCTTTTTTGTGAGGAAGACTGGCTCTGAGCTAACATCCATTGCCAATCCTCCTCTTTTTGCTGAGGAAGATTAGCTCTGAGCTAACATCTGTGCCCATCTTCCTCTATTTTGTATACTGGATGCTGCCACAGCATGGCTTGACGAGTGGTGCATAGGTCCACACCCAGGATCCGAACCTACAAACCCCGGGCCGCTGAAGTGGAGCGCACGAATTTAACCACTACGCCACTGGGCTGGCCCTGCTCCTTGCTTTCTTAAGTAACGGTCTAAGTCTGACATGGCATCTCCAAAGTGTCAGCATCCATTTATTTCTGTTTTGTTGCTCAGCGTTCCTTACAGTGTGGCTCACGTCCTCATGGTCAAGATGGTGCCCCACCGGTCTGTGTTCTGGGCAACTCAACCCTCTCAGGGGAAAAGAGGGAGAAAGGAAGGGTATGCCCCTTTCTTTGATGGGCGGAACTTGGTAGCTGCATACATCCCTTCTGCTCTCATCCTATTGGCCAGACTTGGTCACATGGACACTTATAGCTGCAAGGGAGCCTGGAAAATGAAGTCTTAAGCTGGGAGGCTATCACTGTATTGGAGGATAATTAGCAGCTTCTGCCACACGGCTGTCTCATTCAAGCCCTCCTTTTTGCAGATGAGAAGACTGAGGAGATGGGGCTAACAATGGGACAGTGGCAGAGTAGTCACATCTGCTGACTCCCATCTCAGTGCTCTTTTGCTGCCATGCTGCAGCCGTTGTCCGTTCCCTCTAAGCAGCCATCCCAAAGGTCTAAACACTTCTACTTACCTAGTTAGAACTTAGTTACATGGCCATACCTAGCTGCAAAGGAGGATGGGAAATGTAGTCTTTCTTCTGGGTGGCCATGTGTCTAGTGAGAGAAACCCGGGGAAAAGTGAGAGAATGGGTGTTGGCATGCATCCAGTATTTTCTACCACATTGCCCTGTCAGAGACTTTAGCATAGAGGAGGATAGTGATATTGGACATAAATTAAACTCTTAATGAATTAGTGACAACTGTGATGTGTGCTTCATGGGAGCCCATGTCAGTGGTAACTGCTGACCTGTCCCCTGACCAGTCAAGTACATGAAGGAGGTCTCACCATATTTCAAGAACTCTGCCGGCGGGACCTCGGTTGGCTGGGACTCGCCTCCTGCCTCACCCCTTCAGCGGCAGCCTTCCTCCCCTGGCCCCCAACCCCGGGACCTCAGCGATGCCAAACACGTGTCCTTGAAGATGGCGTATGTCTCGAGGAGGTGCACCCCCACTGACCCGGAGCCCAGGTAAGCCTGGGGTAGGAGGCAACTCAGAGAGACACGCCCTGGTGTTAGGTGGGGGGGCCAAAGGAAAGATACTCCTGTGTTGTAAGCGACAAGTGTAATGCCTGAACATAGTAGGTGCTTCAGATGTGTTTGTCGAATGGATGCAAGGGTGAAGTTATGGGGATGATGGTGTGCTTTGCTTCTCTCTTCTTCCTCTGGGCAGTTCACATCTGAGGAGGAACCTGGTCTGTGGAGGAGCCCTGGATTCCAGTCCTGGTTCTCCTTGAGCTAGTCCCTGTTCCTCACTACCCTAGATTCCCCGTTGTGATACAAGGTTGTTGGACTCAGTGAACTTCTCAAGTTTCTTCCAACTCTGCTGAGGTTCTGAGATGTCTGGTAACATTCCTGTCAATGCCATGGAAGGTTACCATCCCTCACATCTGAGCAGCCCTTAACAGTTCATTGATGATAAGATTGATACCAGCCAACATTATTGAGTGTTTACCGTGCACAATTTTACTTAACTCTCACAACGACCCTATGAGCAAAGTCCTATTATTTCACCCCCATTTTATAGATGAGGACAGAGAAAGGAAGTAACCTGCCCAAGATCACACAACCAGGAAGGGATGGAACTTGCCTCATTCCAGGTAGCCCTCTCTGCTTTAGAAGCTGCAGGTGCCTGAGTGATGGTGGTGATTGAATGGAGCATATATTGATCAAGTGGGATGTCAGTACTGGGGGCGGTGTATAAACGGCATGGGCATAAAAGGCTTGTGCTGTGGGTCCAGGTTACAGCCTAGGTTCAATGCCAGGCAAATGCCCAACATTGGCTGGATGGCTGATTAATGTCCAGCGTCCAAATCTCCTGGCCCTGCTTGATGCCCCACTCCCACCCTGCTCCCCTGAGTCCAGAACTGGTGATTCACAGGTCACTTACAGGTGCTCCACTGAAGGGGCCTTTTGTGTTGAGTGAAGAGAGGTGGTATTAATCCTTCCTGAGACTCCTTAGAGAGTCTTCCTGAGGATCTTAGGTTAACTATGGTTCCCAGCCTGATCTCAGACATCACTCAAAGTGTGGGTGTACATGCTTCTATGTGTGTGCACAGGTTGATGGCATGTAAATGCAAGTGTTTATGTGAACATTTCCATGGGTTTGGGTGTAGATTTGTGCATATGTGTTTATGTTAATATTTGTATGTGTATATGCATGTATGTGTGTGCATACATGTATGCATGTGTGCACACATGTGTGCATACATGTGTAACTTGACTATAACTGGGGTTGTATTCAAGGTCAAGGAGAGGAGAAATAAACTGGGAATATAACTGGGGAACTTGGGTTCCATATTAGCACAATATCCCGGTCAAAGGGACATAGTCCAAAATATAATGAAAAATATTTCAAACTTTTACTTAGTGTTAGGATTACATTGGGCTGCAAGTATAAGAAACCCCAACAAGCAGAGGCTTAAATAAATAAGGGGTTTATTTTCCCACGTGTTTAAAAAGAAGGCCAGGTGTCAGCTGTTTAGGTGCTATAGCTGCTCAAGGATGCCCTCAAGGAATCAGGCTTCCAGCTTCTTCCTCTCCCATCTTTGTTGTAGATTTTCTGTTTCTTGGAGGCAGGATGGTGGCTATACCATTGGAAGCATTGTGTCCATATTCTAGACAGGAAGAAGGCAAAAGGCAAAGGAACTTTTCTCTTGGTGTATTGTTCTATTGCATAGCAAACCATCCTAAAATTTAGTGGCTTAGAAGTTAGCAGTTGATTATTTCTCACAATTCTATAACCTGGGCTGGCTCAGCCAGCCAGTTCTTCTGCTCTATGTAATACCTGCTGGTGCTGGAAGTCCAAGATGGCTGCTTCACCCACGTGTCAGCTGGGGTGGTAGGAACAGCTAGGGGCTGGCTAAGCGTTCCTCTTTCCATATGGCCTTTAACGTGGCTAGCTTGTTCTTCCTCTCAGTGTAGTTGCTTTCCGGGTAGTTGGATTTCATGGTGGCTTGAAAATGCCAGAATGTCACTTCTGCCACATTTTGTTTGTCAAACCAAGTCACAAGGAGAAGAGAAATAAACGTCACATGGCCAGCCCTAGCTGCAAGGGAGGCTGAGGACTCGTGTATTTTGCTTTCTGGCTCTGTAGTAGAGGAAGGCAAAGGCGAAGGCGGTTGGGGTGGGTGTCATGTGAGCCATCGTCCAGTTTCTACCCCACTTCATCTGTTACAGAAATGCCAAAGGGGAATGAATCTTTAATACCCCACAAGACCTTTTAAAATGCTCTCCCTGTCACTACTCCTCTTTGTACCTCCCTGAAACCCTTTCCCCGCGCTTGTCCAGATGGCTTTTTGTCTCCCTCCCTTCTGCCTGCTTCATTCCTCCAGCTCTTTTTATGGAGACCGACTTGGCCTATCAAGCCTCTTCAGTCTCTGTGGTTTTTCCCCTTAATTAGTACATTACTTTGGTTGTGTGCTACAAAGGAGAACCTGGGGGTTGGCCCAGCAAGCCAATTCTTCTCCTTAGAAACCAGGAGAAAAGGGCAAGATCGTGAATCCTCACACAGTGATAATTTTGGCCCCCATCACACGTATTTGAGTGTGTGTGTATATGCCTGTGTGAGTATGTGTCTCTTATCCCCAGACCCCAGGAGACCCCAACAGCTGTGGTTGGAGCCCCAGCTGTATGTCGCTCCTGATTCTTTCATGGACACCCCTCGTGATATCTTCTGTTTAGTGGTAGATAGGGTTTCTTGGGCCAGATTTCAGGGTTGGGCAAAGGCAGTCCAGTGGCTAGGCCCTCTCCTCCACCCCATCTGTGCTTACAGGTATCTGGAGATCTGTTCGGCAGATGGCCAAGACACCCTCTTCCTGAGGGCCAAGGATGAGGCTAGCGCGAGGTCGTGGGCAAGTGCCATCCAAGCCCAGATCAGTGCGCTGATGCCCCGAGTCAAGGACGAGCTGCAGGCGCTGCTGGCAGCTACCGGCACAGCTGGGGACCAGGACATCAAGCAGATGGGCTGGCTGACTGAGCAGGTGCCTGCTGGGCCTGGGGCTTGTCCTTCCTTCTCATCCCCTCCTCTGGAGCTGACCCCATTCCCATCGGCCCTCACTGTCTCACCCCACTCTGGCTCCCTGACCTCTCTCCTCCCCAGTCCTCCTCACTGGTGTCTTGCCCTCTACAGCTGCCCAGTGGGGGCACAGCACCCACCCTGGCCCTGCTGACCGAAAAGGAGCTCCTCCTCTACTGCTCTCTCCCCCAGACCCGTGAGGCCCTGAGCCGTCCAGCCCGGACTGCCCCACTCATCGCCACCAGGTATCCGTGGGTAGGCAAGGGTGTGTGTCTCACCCAGAGCTTGGGGGGGAGATACTCTAGATAGGCTTCAGAAGCTGGAGACTCCAGCCCCATTCTGCCCTGAGTTATGCCCCAGGTGGCCTAAAACAAATCTCTACCCTGTCTGGGCCTCGGTTTCCTCATCTGTAAAATGAAGGCTTGGAACAGAAGGATGTGAGGTCCCACCAGTCACTCCTTCATTGACACCTACTCTGCTCGACCTGGTGCTTCATGGTTCCGGGGACAGAGAGCTGACCCCAACAGTCTGCCTTCAGAGAGCACCCAGTCTGGTTGGGGAGACAGACCGAGGAACAGCCTTCACAATGCAGAGTTGTAGGAGCCACTTAACTCTGCCTGGCTTGGTGGGGGAAGGCTTCAGGCAGGAGGAGATGTTTGAGCTGACCTGTGTCAGATGAGTAGCAGTTTGCTGTTTGAGCAAGGGTGGAGGAACATCTCACATAGAGAATAACGCGGTCCAGGGTACAGAGGCGTGAAGGGCTATGGCATGTTCCTGGAGCGGTGAGAGTGCTGTGACCAGCATGCAGAGTCTATGCAGAAAGTGGGGAGTAATGACACAGGGAGTGGGCAGGGCCTGATCTTGTGGAGCTTCTGTTGCCTGGTGAAGGAACACTACCTTTATCTTAAGAGTTGTGACAGAGTGCAAGGGTTTTAGCCTGGGAGGGAGGTGACTTGGGTTTACAGAAGAACTTTTTAAAAGAAAAAGTGTTTTAAAAGAATCCTGGTGGCTGCCACGTGGAAAATGCCCCAGAGGAGGCAGGATGGAAGCTGGGAGGCTGCTGCAGTCAGGCAGGAGAGGTGGTGGTGGCTGGGGAGGGGGAGGTGGGTGGAGGCAGCAGATGGAGGAGAAAGGCCACATTTGCATTGGAAAACACATGGGTGGTAAAATTAGCTGGGTTTAGAATTTGCCAGATGGGGAGGGTGAGGGAGGTGTCCCGGATGAGCGGATGAACGGGAGGTTTGGAGCTTGTGTCTGGGCAGGCAGTGGGACTAGGGGTGGGAGGAGGCCACAGCAAGATGCTGAGTTGGGTTCAGTGTGTGGGGGACAGATAGGGAGCTTGGCTGAGAAGCTTGGGGACTATGTGTCTGTAGCTCAGGGCTGGAAAGTAGGGGACTGGGTATCAGCAGCAGCTCCAAGGGGGAACTGAGGCTACAAGAGAGAGTGTGTGGAGTGAGGAGCAAAGAGAGCTAAGGGCCAGATCTCGGAGGTCTGCTGCCCAGAGAGGAGCAGTGAGCTGCTCAAGGTTACACAGCAGGTGGGAGTCAAGCTGCAGGGTCTAGGCCCTTGTGGCTCATGTCTCCTCACTCCAGGCTGGGCTCTGGCCCATGTGTCAGGAGCCTGCTGGCTACTAAGGGTAAGCAGGTCATGGATTGCCCACCTAATCCAGTGACTCATTAATTCAGGCCACAAGGGTTTATTGAGCACCTACTGTATGCCAGTTGTTTTAGTTGCTGGAAATATAGTGGTGAACAAATTAGACAAAAATTTGTACCCTAGATGATATTCTAGTGAAAAAGACAATCAAAAACCAACTGAAACAAATAAAAAATAAGTATAATTTCTGGTACCATGATGAAAAGTCAGGCTAGTGAGTGACAGGTGTGCTGTTTTAGACAGGGAGGTCAGGAAAGGCCTCTCAGAGGAGATGACATTTGAGCAGAGATCTGAAGGAAGTGAGAGAATGAGCAATGCAGATAATCAGGGAAGAGTGTACTTGGCAGAGGGAACAGCATGTGCAAAGGTACTGAGGCAGGAGTGTGCTTGGTGTGTTTGAAGACACCAGTATGGCTGGAGCCAAGGGAGCAAGGGGGAGGGTGGCAGGAGATGGTCTCCTGTGAGTCCATCAGCGCCTGTCTCCCCCCATTAGGTGGTGAAGGAGTCACAGAGTCCCTACCCAGGTTACTCCTCTCTTGGCCCAGACCTATTTCCCTGTTGCCTGAGGCCTCATGCTTAGCCCTCTGCCCCCCCACCCCCAGGCTGGTGCATTCAGGCCCCTCCAAGGGCTCGGTGCCTTACGATGCAGAGCTCTCCTTTGCCCTGCGCACGGGCACACGCCATGGTGTGGACACTCACCTGTTCAGCGTGGAGTCACCACAGGAGCTGGCTGCCTGGACCCGCCAGCTGGTGGACGGCTGTCATCGGGCCGCTGAGGGTGTGCAGGAGGTGTCTACAGGTGGGCTGGGTGGATCTGGGAGTGCCTCTCCGATAATGGGCCTCTAATCCCCAGGGGCATTCAAGCTTCCTTCTTGAGGATGCTTTAGGAGGGGGATAGAAAGTTGGGTTTGGGGTCTCCGAGGGCCCTCTGGTTTGGATGTGCAGGTGTCCTGGAAGGTAGGTAGGGAGGGAGACTCTTTTCCTTGGGTTTTCTTGCTCTGGCTTTGTGATTCTGCTGGTGAGAGGTGGCTCTTGGGATAGGGTGGCCAGAAAAAATTCAAGACACCCACTTAAATTTGAATTTCAGATAAACAAAAAATACTTTTTTAGTATTAGTATGTTCAAATTATCCATTGTTTATCTGAAATTCACATTTAAGTGGGCAATTCTACAGGTCTCTAAGATCTCCAAAAGCCGTGCTTGGTGGGTTTGCTGATGCCTCTACAGGGAGTCGGCCACCTGTCCATGGCAGAGTTTAAGCTCCCCTTTTCCACTTTTGGTGCTGCTGGAAGTGGGCCTAGAAGTGGGGTGTAGGTTCTTTGTGGGCCCATCTTTCTGTTTTTTAGGGTGGGAGTGACTCTGTGCAGGGTGGATGTACAGATGGCATAACAGACAGTGAGCCTCCCATCCCTGGTGGTATTCAAGCCCCACTTCTGGAGCTGCCAGTGGGGGTTGGAGGTGGGGCTTGAGGTCTCTGAGGTGCCGGCTGTGCCCATGCCCATGCCCACGCCCCCTCCCTGTGCCCACGTGCCCTCCCTGCAGCCTGCACGTGGAATGGCCGTCCCTGCAGCCTCTCGGTGCACATCGACAAGGGCTTCACACTGTGGGCTGCTGAGCCAGGTGCAGCCCGAGCTGTGCTGCTTCGACAGCCCTTCGAGAAGCTGCAGATGTCCTCAGACGATGGTGCCAGTCTTCTTTTCCTGGACTTCGGGGGCGCTGAAGGAGAAATTGTGAGTGGAGGGGGCCGGGGCCTATGCTCGCCTGGAGGCCAGGCTGGACGGGGCTCCTGACCCTTCTCTCCATCCACCCCACAGCAGCTGGACCTGCATTCGTGCCCCAAAACCATGGTCTTCATCATCCACTCCTTCCTCTCCGCCAAAGTCACCCGCCTGGGGCTCTTGGCCTAGAGGCCTCCGGATGCATTAGCCCTGAAGAGGGCGTGTCCACAACATGGCGTGACCTGGCCCTCCGTTGACTACCTGCTCACTGCTGCGCTGAGGGAAGGGAGAGGAAAGGAACAAAGATGCAGAGACCCAGCCCCTGAGGGAAGCTGGGATAATCTTGGGAACCGGGACCCAGACTCAGCACACAGTGGATCCTGCTTGTGACGAGGTAGCCTCTCTGCTGCCCCCCACACCCCCCACCAGTGCCTTTCACAGAGAGATATTTTGTGTACACAGAGCCATTCCGAGCCTGGGACCTGCCCCTGTGGGGATCTTGACCCCAGCCAACAACTGCCGGGCCTGCGAGAGGCCCCTAAGCCACCACCAGAGGCCCCATCTGACGCTGGAGCTCCCTGGGGTCTGAGGCAAGAGAAAGAGGAGGAGCCTTTCTGTTCCCTTTGCCCCTCAGCTCCCCACCTTGGGGCATCTGGTTTTCCTTTTCATCCTCTCTCCTCCTTACTCTTGGGTAAATAAACAGCCTGTGAGCATGTAGGCAGCCTGGCCCCGTGTCTGTGGGTTGTGCCTTGGTGCTTGGGTCCTGTGGTAGCCCAGTAGTCCCAAGAGGGACCAGACCCAGGATGGGGGCCCCTTTCCCTGGAGAAGAGCAGGCCTTTAACCACAGGGCCCAAAGGAGGATTTATTGATGATCTATTATTGCACAACAAATTACCCCCAAATTTAGCAGCTTAAAAAACCAACATTTATCATCTTTCAAGTTCTGTGGATTAGGAATTTGAGAGGGGCTGAGCTGAGTTGTTCTCGTCTCAGGGTCTTTCATGAGGTTGCAATCAGGATGTCGGCTAGGGCTGTGCTCATCTGAAGGCTTGACTGGGGCTGGAGGATCTGTTTCCAGTGTTGCTCACTCATGGCTGCTGGCAGGAAGCCCCAGTTCTTCACCACCTGGGCCTAACCGTAGGGCTGCTTGAGTATGCTCATGACAAGGCAGCCGGCTTCCCCCAGAGTGCGTGACACAGAAGAGAGAGCCAAGAGGAATCCACAATGTCTCTTATGATCCAGTCTTGGATGTCACATATTGTCACTTCTGCTTTATTCTGTTCATCAGAAGTGAGTCACTAAGCCCAGCCCACACTCAAGGGGAGGGGAATTAGGCTCCACCTCTTGAGGAGAGGAATCTCTGAGAATTTGTGCATCATAGACAGCCTAAGGCCCCTTTCCTGCAGAAGGGAGACCACTTGGAGCGTGCTTCATGGAACATTCTTTGGAAGCTGTACCGTGCTGGCTGGGTGTGAGTTTGCCATGTTCATAACTCCCTACTTGCTTGTGTTGTCCAGAAAATCACAACGACAACAGTGATGGTAGCTTACATTTAGAGAGTGCTTGCTCTCCGCCAGGCACTGTGCATCCACTTCCTCATTGGAGCCTCACCACACAGCTGTGTGGTAGGCATGATGATCTCCATTTCACAGGTAAGGAAACTGGGGCTCGGAGGGGGAGAGTGACTTGCCCAAAGACGCAGCTGTGAAATGTCTGAGCTTAGATTCAAACCAGGTCTTTCTGACTTCAGAGCCCCTGCTCACCTTAGATACTTTCTGGCCCTGCACTATCCATTAGAGATATAATGTGAGCCACGTATGTAATCACAAATTTTCTAGTAGCCACATTAGAGAAAGTAAAAAAAAAAATAGATGAAAATAATTTCAATAATATGTTTTATTTAACCCAATACATCCAAAATATTATCACTTCAACACATAATATAAAAATTTATTGAAATGTTTTACATTCTGTTTTTCCTACTAAGTCTTTGAAATCTGGTGTGTATTTTACATCTACAGCACGTCTCTATTCAGATGCCAAATTTTCATTGGAAATATTTGATTTGTATTTAGATGTCATAAAATTTGCAGTTGAAAAACATAGATTCATATACCCAAGTTTTTCCAAACGTACTAGTTTTCCAGTAACCGAATTGCATATCAGTTTTTAAATTAGAATTAAATTAAATTCAGTTCCTCATTCACACTAGCTGCATAGCAAGTGCTCAGTAGCCACATGTGGCTCGTGGCTATTGTGTTAGACTAAGCAGTTCTAATCGAGCCTCCACATGAGGAAATTGAGGCCCACATGAAGCCACATAGCAAGCCAGGGCCAGAGCTGGTTCTACAAACCTGAGGAAATGCAGGTCAGCAGAGATATTACAGCTTTTCCCCACCCACCCATCTGCCCATCCACCTGTCAATCCACTGTTCATTCGAGAAATATCTAGTGCATATCTACTCTGTCCTTGGGGCCAGGGCCTGATGTGCTGGGAGGGGGACTGACAGGTCCCTATTCACTGGGGAAAGAAATTCAGCAGACGCTCTTATAATCAAATGTGTGACTCAGATTGGGCAGACACATGGAAATAGCTGAGGCCAGCAGGGACCAGACCTGCTCTGGGGGATTAAGGGAGGTTTCTCTCAGAAGGAGACCTGAGGCTGATGTCCATCTGAAGGAGCATGCTAAAAATCAGCTGCTGCTGCAATAATGTTGTGGGGGGAAAAAGCCCCAATCTCAGTGGCCACAGCCACACACATTTGTTTTCCTGCTCCTGGGGCTGCATGTTGACTGCAAGTTTGAACTATTAGAAGCTGGGCTTGGCTGGGTGGCTTTGGTCCAGGCTGTGGGTTGGGCTCAGGTCTACTGTATGTTCGTTCCTTCTGGAGCCCAGGATAAAGGGGCATCAGCTCCAGGGCATGCTCGTCTCATGGCAAGTCACTGGAGTTCAAAGACAAGCAAATTGCACAAGAGCATCTCTATCCCCTGTCTGCATTATGGCCACTCTCGTTCCAGTCACCAAAACAAGTCATGTAGCTGGGCCTGACGTCAGTGGGGAAGGAGGAGGGGAGGAATAATGCTCGATAACAGAACTATCACCAACGAGGAGCAGTAGTAGTTAGGTGGAAGGGAGAAGAGCATCCCAGGTGAGAGATCCGAGGTGGGATGGAACATGGGGCTTCCAAACTCCTGGATCTGGGGGGTTTGTTTTCATCACTTTCATTGCCCAAAACACAACACCGTCCAAGACTCCACAACATGGCAACTGCGGGTGGACCCTTGTGGTTGGAATGTGGTGGGTGATAGGGAGGGTGGTGGGAAATGGTCCCTGGCTCCCATGTGGGCTCGTATGTGTAGTATGGTATGTGGGCAGGATAGTAGGGGATGTTGGGAATGGCTACTGAGTGTGGGGTAGGTGGGGGCAGCATAACAGGTACCAGAGAACACCCCTCATGCTGCCAGCTTTGTCCTATGGGCAATCAAAACTGGCAAGGGGTAGCTCTAACCGCCCCCCCACCTGCTGTCTCCTTCTCTGGCCACGGAGGAGGGTGACACTGCCCTGTGGGGCTGCTAGGAGAAGGTCCAGATTTGAAAGAGCGCAGTTCTAAGAGGCCGAGAGACATGGGTTCAAATCCTGGCTCCTCCCTGACTCCCATGTTGAAAGTCCTAAAAGTGGCTTCTTTCCAGCTGTCAAATTCCTCTCTCCTGTGATTCTCAGAGGACGACACTGAGAGTAAAGGGGGAAGGGCCATGGTGAAACAATAGGTGGGACCTGAAACAGGGAGTTGGTGTGCCTGGAAGGACAGGGTCCGTGCTTGGGGGTCACCAGAGAAGGAGGAGGGGGCGTCGTCTGCCTGTGGCAGGGTGGGTGGGCGGCTTCTCCCCTTGACTTAACTCCTGTCGGGAGGCAGGTGCTGCCACCGTGATGGGTCTGTGAGGCACAGGTTCTCCCCGTCCATGGCCAAATTAGGGCAGGACATCTTCCCTTTGCACTAAAAAATTTGACAGTAAACCTGAATATTTTTCCGGTTGGAGTCTTTAGATCCCAGAGTGTCCAGGAACTCGTCTCTAGAGTCCAAGAGTTTTCCAGGAATTTTGAAGTTTTGTACTTTCACGGTGCTAATTCCTCCAAATGGTCAGACCGCATTATCTGGAGAGCCACAGTAAAAACCAAGAACCGTAATATAATTCTTGGCCCGTTTTTGCCTTTGTATTTTTGACTGAAGCGGCACCCAGCAACCGTCTAAGCATACGGTGTGAACTTTATTGCAGTATGTCTCAAACTCCCGGAATCCGGAGTTACTGCCCCAAGACACCACGCTGGTTCAGGACTCCACAGTCTCTTTCTGGACAACTGCTACAGCCTCCCAAATGCTCTCCTGATGTGCCTCCCCACCCTCCTGCCCCCGAGGCCGTGTGTTCTCCACACAGCAGCCACTGTGTAGGCAAAGAACCAGGGAGTCAGCAGGGGTGACTGACTTGACCATGGCTCTCAGATGGTAAGCAGCAGAGCCGCAATGGGAGCTCACCCAGTCTGACCTTGAATTAATCAATCAGTGGTAAGAACAGGGCTTTGGGATCAGACTGGCCTGTGGGTGGATCCCAGTTCTGCCATGCACTAGTTGTGTGAACTTCAGCACTTGACTACCTTTTCTATTTTCAGATTTCTCTTCTGTAAAATGGGCCAATAATAACTCATAGAGTTCTTTTTTTTTTTTTAACATTTTTATTTATTTATGAAGAGATCAGCCCTGTGCTAACATCTGCCAATCCTCCTCTTTTTGCTGAGGAAGACTGGCCCTGGGCTAACATCCGTGCCCACCTTCCTCCACTTTATATGGGACGCCACCACAGCATGGCTTAACAAGCAGTGCATTGGTGTGTGACCGGGATCCGAACTGGTGAACCCCAGGTCGCAGCAGCGGAGCGCACGCACTTAACCGTTTGCGCCACCGGGCCGGCTCCTGTAACTCGTAGAGTTCTAATGAGGAGTCAGAGAGGCCATTTGTAGCAGGGGCTGTCAGGGCCCCAGTGCCTTACTAATTCCTAGTGCTGGGGCCAGTGTCTGCGTCTTGTTGACAGGGGGCTTTCTCACAAACCACAGGCCTCCCTGCACAGGCAGAGTGGAAGCGCTGAGGAATTCATACGGGTAGGAGCATCCTTCCACCGTGACTGGTAGAATATAGCTACCCCAGCTTCCTCTCCCTTTGCGTGAAATAAATCTGAGGCATGTGTTCTACACTGTTTCCAGAGCTCCCCCACAGAATTAAGACCCAAAGGCCCACTGTGGTAACTGCCTTGATAAAATACTGTTTATTGGCTGTCTCCTCTTCCCTGTTTCATTCCCCGACTATAGTATTTCCCGAGACCACCTACCTGCACTCAAATTGTCTCAGGGTCTGCTTCTGGGGAATGCAAACTAAAACATAAAGCAATCATTTATTCATTCAACAGATATTTATTAAGCCCTTCTATGAGTCAGACTGTGCTAGATCCTGGGGAGATTGCAGTGAACAAGACAGAAGGTGTCCCTGCTCTCGGGGAGCTGAAAGTCTGGGGGACAGGCAATGGCAAGAAAACAAATAATGCTATCATTTTGGATCATGATAAGTATTGTGAAGAAAATGATGTGATAGTGATGGGAGCAGTTTACATGGAGTGGTCAGAGAGGGCCTCTCTAAAGAGCTGATATTTAAGCTGAGACATGAAGGATGAGAAAGGGGCGAGCCATGAAACAATTTGGAGGAGCATTCCAGAAAGAGAATAGTAAGTACAAAGGCTCTGAGATAAACGTGCGCTTGGGGCATTGAAGGAGCAAAATAAAATTATGTAGTTGAAGGGTAGTCAACTAGAGAGAACGTGCTAGAAGTAAGTAGTAAGAAGTAAGTGAGTAGGTTGGAGAAATAAAAGTAAGCAGAGGCCAGATCATGCAAGCCCCAGGACACTGTAGAAAACCTGGATTTTATTGCAAAGGCAATGCCAAGACACCGGGAGTTTTCAGCAGACGAGTGATGTGATCTGAGTTAATAAAACTAACAAACTCTCTCAGGCTGTGTGTGGAAAATAGTCTGTAGGAGACAAGGGCAAGGGCAGAACCAGGAGATGGGTTAGCAGGCTACTGCAGTCGTTTTTGATGAGATGGTGGTGGCCGGCGCTCCAGTTGCAGCAGAGGAAGGAGGGGAGGGTGGGAGGTGGATAGATTAGAGACATTTTGGGGTTGGGGCTGACAGGACTTGCTGACAGACTGAGTGTGGAGATGGAGGGAGAGGAAACAGTGACTCCTCGGATTCTCCTAGAGCAACGGGGAGGACGCTTGGGGCACTGACTGAGATGGGCCAGACGGGGCAGGGACAGGTTTCGGCTGAGGATGTGCGTGTGGAAACGGAGAGCTCTGTGTGAAGTCAGAGACGGCATGAGACCCCCAGGAGAGGCGCCCCTGGGCAGCTGAACTAGGGGTCTGTAACCCCGGAGGGGTCCAGGCTGGATGCAGCGATCGCGAAGTCTTGAACCCACAGGGCAGCGCTGTCCAATTGAAATAGAATGCGAGCCACGCAGCAATTTAAAATTTCCCACATTAAACAAGCGAAAAGAAAGAGATGAAATTAATTTCAATAATATATTTATTTAACCCAATATATCCCAAATATTCTTTCCACATGTAATCGATATAAAAATTATCGATGAGGTATTTTGCATTCTCTCTTCGACATCCGTTGTGGTTCACACTTGCAGCACACTTGACTCGCACTCGCCACATAGCCGCTCAGCGGCCACACCCCGGCTGGGGCTCCCCTGGGGTTCGGCGCGGCAGTGCAGGACTTCCAAAGCCAGGAGCCTGGCCGCGCCCGGACTGCAGAGAAGGAGGCACTTCCGTTGAGACAGCCCGGACCGACGTCGCGGCGGAACGGAAGTCGCGGTGCGCGCGCAGCGGCGGGCGGCCGAGCGGGGAGCCGGGCCGCGCAGCTTTGGTTGCGGGCGGTGGGCCGCGGGCTGCGGAGGTGAGCGGCGCGCCGGCGGTGGGCTGTGCGGCGCCGTGGCCCGCGCCGGGGGCGGACGGGCGGCGCAGGCCCGGGAGTGCGCGGCGTTCCAGGGGAGGACGGCGAGGTCCGACTGGCGGGCTTCGCACCCCAGCCCCGCTGCCTGCTGGCTTGTGACCTTGGGCGGGTCACCCCTCTTGCCCCCCGAGCCTTAGCGTCGTCACCTGTGGAGTGGGGATGATCGCAGAACCTGCGTCGCGGGGTTGCTGTGAGGATCAGACACGGCGATCCCGGGAAGCGCTTAGCCCACGCCTGACGCGCGGGAACCGCCCAGTGAAATGTTTGGGGTGCTTTATTGTTTGTGTTTATTTATGCTGAGATGAGACAGTTGTCTCGTGGTGACTGCCGACTACTAGTTAATTTCTGGGCCCCCACAGATTGTGCTGTGCAGGCGTTTTATTTGTATTATCACGTTTGATCCTCACAAAAAACGTGGAGATGGGTACTGGTATTTTCCCCATTTTACACGTGAAGAAATGACAGCACCCAGGTGCCCAGAGTTACCTGGCCAGGCAGCTGTTGGGGCAGACTCTGACTAGGGTCTTAACCACAATGCTCTATACCCACCGTAAGAGGGGTTGTGAGCTGCAAATGTGAAGTTACTGAAAACGTACTATGTGCCAAGTTCAGTTTTTAATATCATCTTTAACTCGCGCAACACCTCTGGGAGGTAGGTCCTGCTTTTATCCTTATTTTACAGATGTGGAATACAGGAATTTGACTTGCCCAAGGTCACACAACAAGTAAGGGGCAGAACGAGTGACTTTAAAGCTCACCTAAAAGTCCACTGTTCTCTGACACTTGAAGGTAGGTTAGCACTGGCCCTGCCTGAAGTGCTGGTGGCGTATAGAGCAGTGATCAGGGAACAGGCCACCTCTGCTCATTTTACATGTATGGCACCTGCTAGAAGGAGATGCTGAGAGTGTAGAAATGGATGAGATTTGTTCCCTGCTTTCAGGGACCTCCCAGCTTATAAGGGATGGCAGAAGTGTAAGTAGTAATTAACAGCAAAGTGTGATGAGTCTCATGAGAGTTAGAAGGAGGCTTTGGGAACCAAGAGGAGGACCCCAACTAGGGTTTGGAGATGGTGGCCAGGACAGGCTTCCAGCAGGAAGCAGAGACCTAAAAGTAGCATGGGAGTTGGCCAAGTCAGTAGAGAGAAGATATACCAGCCAGAGAGAACAGCATGTGGAAAAGCTTAGAAGCTAGATGTCTGGTAGGGCTGGAGTGAGGCAGGCAGGCTGGAGAGATGGGGTCCAGTAAGAATATGTGGTGAAGAGACTGTCTCCATCCCTTGTACTTCGAGTTGCTTAGGTTCCTTCCTGGGAGGCAGCCACTGTTTCTTTTGCGCCTAGAGATATTGTGGGCGCGTTTACAAGTAGGTCATTTTGCACCTGTAAGAGTATATCTGGAGGATAAATACCTGGGAATGAAACTGCTTCAGCGAAGGGTATGTTATGTTTGTAGTTTTGATAGAAAGTGGCAAATCGTCCACTGTAAAGATTGTGCCATTTTCCATCCCCCCAGCTGTGTGTGGTCTGGGTGGGAGGTTTGAAGGCATTGATTTGATACTCTTGGAGGATGGGTGGAGTCACTGATCAGGCATACAATGGGCATGTTAGATACTTTCCTTTTGAAGGAACTCAAAGGAAGGTGCCCTCAGACAGTAAGTGGTTTTCACAGTATGGAGAGGCAGTGTAGCAAGATGGCTAGGGGCACGGACTTTGCAGTAATACAGACCTTCATTTGAATTCTGGCTCCGCTGCTTACTGGCTGGGGGAGCTTAGGTAAATTCGTCAGCCTCTTTATTTCCTCATCTCTGAATGGGAGTAATAATAGTGTCTTTTGCCTGTGTTCAGGATTGCTGTGAAGATTTAATGAGTTAATACACTTAAAAAACCCTTGGAACTGTTCCTGGCACAAGATGCTGCTTTCTTATTTTGTCGGGGCTTCTCATCTCATCTTCACCGTCTCTCTGTTTTGAAAACTGACTGCCTGGATTTGCATCTCATCTCTGGCACTCCTTTGTGTGATCTTGGGCAAGTTGCTTCAGTTTTTTCACCTGTAAAATAAGGGATGATATTATTAAGAGTATCTTCTTTCTGGTTTCTATGAGGATTAAGTGTGTTACAATGCTAGAAGTGCTTAGAGCAGTGCCCTGTACATAGTGTTCAATGAATGTTGGTGATGCCTGTCATTCTTTTGCAGACTGTGGGCTGTTTTAGCGCCATGCATCCTTTACAGCGTGTCCTCCGAGCACAGAGGTGTCTGAGGTGGGGGCCCTTGGCCTCTGTGTCCTGGCTGCTGCTCAGGACCTGCAGGGCGTGTTGCAATCTCTCCAGCACCGCATGTCCCAGTCCAGAGACACAGCAGGAGGATGGAGTTCGAAAGGATTTCAGCTCCAGGCTGGCTGCTGGACCAACTTTTCAGCATTTTTTAAGAAGTGCTTCAGTTCCCCAAGAGAAGCTGTCTTCTCCAGACGTGGAGGACCCGCCCCCATATCTCACAGTGGATGAGCTTTTAGGAAGGCAGAGAAAAGGTTGGTTTTACTTTTCTTCTCTCTTTGGGCTTCCTGCTTTGTTCCTTTCCAGCATCCGTGGCCTGATTCTTTACTGTTTTTTTATTCCAGACCTGGCTTTGGAGGGTTAACAGTGTGGGAAGGCTGCTAAATTATGGAATTGTCAAACTCCATCAAGGAACATTAGTAGAAAGAAACTTACAGTGTTGGTACACGTGACTGGGGATAGGAGTCCTGGGGAGTCCCCTCTTTGGTTACCTTTGGAAACCCTATAATCTCTGTTCTAATTTTTATAATTTTATTTATTGATTTTTCCCCCAAAGCCCCAGTAGATAGTTGTATGTCATAGCTGCACATCCTTCTAGTTGCTGTATGTGGGACGCGGCCTCAGCATGGCCGGAGAAGCCGTGTGTCGGTGCGCGCCCGGGACCCGAACCTGGGCCGCCAGCAGTGGAGCGTGTGCACCCAACTGCTAAGCCACAGGGCCCGCCCTGTTCTAATTTTTAGATTGTCGTAAGTTATAAGGCAGCTTTCACAATTGGTGCTCTAGAAATTCACTGTTTATGCCTAGGCGGAGGTTTTCTTAGAAACATTTTGTGGGGGCTGGCCTGGGCATAGCAATTAAGTTCATGCTCTCCGCTTCGGTGGCCTCTGTTTTGCGGGTTTGGATCCTGGGCGAGGACTGACGCACAACTTGCCAAGCCATGCTGTGGTGGCATCCCATATAGAAAGTAGAGGAAGATGGGCACAGATGTTAGCCCAGGGCCAATCTTCTTCAGCAAAAAGAGGATTGGCAATGGATGTTAGCTCAGAGCTAATCTTCCTCACACACACACACAAAAAAAGAGAAAAAAAGGAAAAAGAAAAAAAAAGAGAAACATTTTGCAATTAGTTAAAATGCCTTAAAGAAAAGTTTGAAGAGACATTAAGGGACAACCAGACCTCTCCCCATTTCCCCTGTTTCAAGAAAGTATTTCCCTTTATAATTCTTAAAGATTTGGTTGTAATCATATGGTGCAAATTATTTGTAACTTGCTATTTTCATTTAACATTTTTCCAAATACTACACTGTTCATAATTAAATTTTAGAAAATTGGTACAAAATATGACATTGTGTTGTACTGTGATGTTTTCCAACCTGTCCCCTATAGTTGGACATTAGGTTGTTTCAAAAATTTTTATATTATAAATAACACTATAATAAGCGTCTCATATATATGTACCACAGACATATATATATCTATATGTATACATATACATAGGTAGATATTGCTTCTATTTTTTTTGTGTGTGAGGAAGATTAGCCCTGAGTTAACATCTGTTGCCAATCCTCCTCTTTTTGCTGAGGAAGACCGGCCCTGTGCTAACATCCGTGCCCATCTTCCTCCACTTTATATGGGACGCCACCACTGCATGGCTTGACAAGCGGCACATCCGTGGGCGCTCGGGATCTGAACCCCGGGGCGCCGCAGAGTGTGAGAACTTAACCGCTACGCCACTGGGCCGGCCCCATAGATATTGCTTCTATTAATGCTTTTTTCCACAATAAATCTGTAGGAGTTGAATTAGTAAATCAAGGAGTATGTACACCTGTGACTCCTAGGTATTTTGCAGTCCTTTATAATTTGTTGTTCCCCTCATTCCCTCTCTGACCTAAGTATTGGTGTTTTCTTTTTTTTTAGACAAGGAAAGTGAGCCAAGGAAGGTTTAAAAAAAAAACCTATTTTCTTTCTTTTTTTTTTTTATTTCCCCATTTTTCTCCCCAAAGCCCTAGTAAATAGTTGTATGTCATAGTTGCACATCGTTCTAGTTGCTGTATGTGGAACGCCGCCATAGCATGGCTGGACAAGCAGTGCATTGGTGCGTGCCTGGGATCCGAACCCCGGGCCGCCAGCAGCAGATCCCGCGCACTTAACTGCTAAGCCACAGGGCTGGCCCCTCTTTTTTTTTTTTTAAATACTGCTATTTTCTTTTGGTTTTCGTATGATTCTTTGTCATTCAGCTTTTAGTTCCATTTGGAATTTATTTGGGTCTGTGGATTAAAGTGTGCTGGTGGGGGCAGGGGTTGATACAGGTTTTTAGTTTGAAGGGGCTTGCCAAAGTGTGAAATTGGTGTTCTTAAAACTTTGTGCAGATGTATTTTATGTTATTATAACCATGCTTGCTTTCATTTAAGATGTTTGAAGTTACTGTAGGAAGTTGCCTCATTTTTATTTTGTGGTTTTATGGGCCCTCTGGCCACTGCCACTCCCTCTAGAGGCATGAGAGCCTCATTTTGAGAAGGAGGAGGGTAACATGGGAATTTAAATTTATTTTTCCCCCAGGTGGATAATCAACACTATCAGCTAGTCCTCCCTTTTCAAATTGTTTTTATAACCATATTTCCTTGATACTTAGGTGCATGTTTTCCCTGTATTTTAAATGACATGGCTTATAACTGGTATGTGTTTATAATGTAGTATTTCTTTTGTTTGTAAAGGCTGTCATTAATTTGGAGGTACATCTGGCAATTAAAGATGTCTTAGATTTGAGGCAACAGAGGATTTAGTGGATAACCAGTTGCCTCAGGTGTTTCTGGGGCATTTGGGAAGGAGACCTTTTGAGACGTGTGGTCCCTTTTTGTCTGCCTACCATGGAATGCCCCTCTCATTGCAGTCTACCTCGAGACCTATGGCTGCCAGATGAATGTGAACGACACAGAGATAGCCTGGTCCATCCTACAGAAGAGTGGCTACCTGCGGACCAGTAACCTCCAAGAGGTACACGCATTTCCTGCTTCCCTTTCTTTCCTGGGCCTCAGTGAAACTCTGCGTGTGTGCCAGTTGTTAGATGCAGTTTCGGGAACAGGGTACAGCCTGGTGAGAGTGAGTTCCTTGAGTAAAGTGTGTAGCATGAGACTGAGGTGTACTTTTGTTCCAGTCATTTTGGAAACTTTTATGGTGGTGCTCACCTTCAGGCAAGGACCTAAGTTAAATATGGGCTATGAGGAGGAGGGGAATGGGGAGTTAGTGTTTAATGGGTACAGTTAGAGTTTTAGTTGGGGAAGATGAAATAGTTCTAGAGGTTGATGGTTGCACAATAATGTGAATGGACATAATGCTACTGAACTGTACACTTAAAAATGGTTAAAATGGCAAATTTTATGTTATGTATGTTTTACCACAGTAAAAAAAGGGGGCCGTGGGCAGTGGTTCTACAAGGCTAATTTCAAAGATCATAATTTTCGTTTTTTTCCTTGCTCTCCACTCAGGCTGATGTGATCCTCCTTGTCACATGTTCTATCAGGTGGGAATTTGTTCTTTACCTAGGGAGCGAATATATCTTATATCATAATGCCAGAGCTCACAGTGCCATGCTGGCCTACTATGGAGCTGAGCCAATGGATTTGCCATTTTCCAGCAGTGGAGATAGTAACGATAGATGTGGTCGCCATTTGCTGAGCACGTACTGTGTGTCAGCTCCTGTGCTGAGCACTGTACATGCACTCATTTAGTTCTCACAACAACCCCATGAGGTAGGTGCTGTTACCAAACTCATTGTATAGAAGAGAGTGTGCTGAGGCACCTGACTTTTCCTGAGGGTTTTCTTGCAGCTCCTGGCACATGCTTATGATGTAGTTCCCATCGTAAGGGCTAGGGTGCAGTCAATGGCTGGGGAGTTCTTCTGAAGAGAGATGGGTGGCGTCATCAGAGGTGAACATACCCTGTTCTTACTTTGTTTCTGTGTACAAGCATAAGCATGTTAGTGTTAGTGTTCCCTCAGCTGGCTGTACTCTCACTGAATTAATCCAACATTTTTGTTCTGAGAGTCTCTGCTGCAAGACACTGAACTCGGTGCTTTGGGAGATTGAGAAAGGAACCCTTCCTCCGTGGAGCCTGGCTTTAAGGAGCATAGTCTGATGTGGGAGCTAGATAGACAAATGGCTCTAACATCTGGCAGAAAGCACTAGGTAAAAAAATCAATAAAAAGGAGAGATTGCAAAGAGCAGGGAAAAGTAGAGTTAAAGCGATAGGGTAGTTAAAAGGAGAATAAACTCTCCAGCAGAGGAGAGTGAGGAAGGCTTGTTGGGATCTGGAGATGTGCGGGAAGGGCGCCATTCTGGGAATGTGAATTATAGCAAGCACTGCTTCCGTTGGCTCCCTGCCTCCCTTCCCTAAGCCTTAGAGGTAGGTATTCATTTAAAGAGTTGAAGGTTATTTTCATTTTCTTCCCATTGTCCTACTCTTTGAGATTGCTCTGCAGTTTATTTTCAGGTTCAGGTGTACCTCTTGATCTCTGTAGGGAGAAGGCTGAACAGACAATCTGGAATCGTTTACGTCATCTCAAAGCTCTGAAGACAAAACGGCTCCGCTCCCGGGTGCCTCTGAAGATTGGGATTCTAGGTATCCGGTAATTTGCAGTTTTTGTGAGTTTTAAGACTTGGGCTCCATGTAGCCTTACATGCTAGGGTTTCCCTTAGGGGCTGGAGTCCCAGGGTGTGAAGAAATCTTATACACGCCATGCAGCTCTTGTACTTAATGTCAGAGGCTGTAGAATTAATGAAGTAAAGCTCATGAAAGGGCTTTTTGTAGTGCCTTGAAGTAACAGGTACTCAGAAAGTGGTATATCCTTCCTAGAGTCTACTATGGCTCGTGGTGGCACAGAGTGATGGATAGGAGCGAGTTTGGGGTCTGAAGGAGCAGCATGAATGTACAGTCTGGGCACCTTTCATCTTGACTCCTGCAGCATGCCCAAGTGAAGATCTAGATCTGCACTCACCAATATGGTAGCCACTAGCCACATGTGGGTATTTAAATTTAGTTAAACGTAAGTAATACTAAAAATTCACTTCTTCAGTCTCACTAGTCGCTTATTGACTGCTTAGTCACACTTGACTAGTGGCTGCCAGTTTGAACAGCATAGATAAAGAACATCTCCATCATAGGAAGTTCTGTTGGGCGGCTCTGATGTAGATAGCTGGGAAGCATATGTATATATTTTTTTTTGGTGAGGAAGATTTGCTCTGAGCTAACATCTGTTGCCAATCTTTCTCTCTCTCTCTCTTTTTTTTTTTGCTCGAGGAAGATTAGCCCTGAGCTAACATCTGTGCACATCTTCCTCTATTTTGTATGTGGGTCACTGCCACAGTGTGGCTTGACAAGTGGTGTAGGTCTGCGCCGGGGATCTGAAGCTGTGAACCTGGGCCGCTGAAGCAGAATGCACCGTGGATTTAGCCACTGGGCCCCCTGGAAAGCATATTTTAAAAATAAATATTCTGTAACCTCATGGTCCCAGAATTTAGTTAATTTATTTAACCTTAAAACAAACTGTGTCCATTGTTGAATAGTTAAATTAATTCCTCTTGATGATGGGTCAAAACATAGTTGGAGCATATCCTGTTACACAGATTAATGTACTAAGTGACACAGGAGGGTGGAAGGATTAGCTGAGGTGTTTTGTTCCATTTCAGCTCCTTCATTCTAGAAGCCCCTGGGTGTATATCTGTTAGGAATTTCAGAAATCCCCAAAGAAGTTTTTTTTGTTGTTGTGGTAAGATATATGTAACAAAATTTACCATTTTAACCCTTTTTAAATGTACAGTTCAATGGCATTAAGTACATTCACATTGTTGTGCAACCATCACCACCATCCATCTCCAGAACTTTTTCATCTTCCCAAGCTGAAACTCCATACCCATTAAACAGTAACTCCCTATTCCCCCCTCACCTCAGCTCCTGGCAACCACCATTCTGCTTTCTGTCTCTGTGAATTTGGCTACACTAGTTACCTCGTATAAGCGGAATTGTACAGTATTTATCTTTTTGTGACTGGCTTATTTCACTTGAATAACATCTTCAAGGTTCATCCATATTGTAGCATGTGTCAGAATTTCCTTCCTTTTTAAGGATGAATAATATTCCATGTATGTACATGCCACATCTGTTGATGGACACTTGGGTTGTTTCCACCTTTTGGCTGTTGTGAATGATGCTGCTAGGAACATGGGTATACAACCAAGAATAGTTCTTAAATAAATGTTTTCAAAGGGTGTTTATAATAAAATGGACTTTTTATTTTGATAGCCTTACTAATAACAATGGTTTTTTAGGATATGGAAGATATCAGCCTAGATGGTTACCTCATTTCTTATAGGTTTTAGCAAGTATTATGGGCAAGAAGAGGAATAAAGGGCATAAGTACAGTTGTATATAAGTAAGTTTTATTTATTTATTTTTTTATTGAAGTATAGTTGACATACAATATTATATTAGTTTCAGATGTTCAACGTAATGATTCAATGTTTATATACATTACAAAATGATCACCATGACGAGTCTTGTAACCATCTGTTACCATACAAAGTTTTTGCAATATTATTGACTATATTCCCTGTGCTGTACACTAC
Organism: Diceros bicornis minor; assembly: GCF_020826845.1. Lineage (NCBI taxonomy): Eukaryota > Metazoa > Chordata > Mammalia > Perissodactyla > Rhinocerotidae > Diceros > Diceros bicornis. The sequence goes on from NC_080758.1 coordinate 26,355,898, forward strand.
TTCCCTGTGACTTATTTATAACTGTAAGTTTGTACCTCTTAATTTCTTTCACCTATGTTGCCCATCTCCCCACCCCACTCCCCTCTGGCAACCACCAGTTTGTTGTTTGTATCTATAAGTTTGTTTTCTGTTTTGTTTGTTTGTTTTCTTTTTTAGATTCCACATATAAGTGAAATCATACAGTGTTCGTCTTTCTGTCTCTGACTTATTTCACTTAGCAAAATACCCTGTACATCCATCCATCCATCCATCCATCCATCCACAAATGGCAAGATTTCATTCTTTTTTATGACTAAGGAATATTCCATTTATATATGTATATGATATATATATCATATCTTCTTTATCCATTCATCTATCAATGGATACTTAGGTTGCTTCCAAGTCTTGGCTGTTGTGCGTAATGCTGCAGTGAACATAGGGGTACATATATCTTTTCAAATTAGTGTTTTCGTTTTCTTTGGATAGATATATGGTATTTCTAGATCATATGGTATTTCTATTGAAATAGCTAGATCATATGGTATTTCTATTTTTAATTTTTTGAGGAAACTCCATACTGTTTTCCATAGTGGCTGTACCGATTTACAAGTAAGTTTTATTTTTAAAAATAAGTTCCTGACACAAAATGTTTTTTGATTGTAGCACCAAGTAATTTTCAGTTGAAAAAAAGGATGGTTCATATCTAGAAAGATTTTTGGGTGGTGGTTTAATTTTTCCAGGCATTTAATTGAATTGCTCTAGGGCCTTTTTCCTGTGGTTTTCTTGTGTAGGAAGATGCAGTTCCAGAGCCGTGGAAGTGTCAGGCAAATATGAGGAATGATGCTAAACGCTTAGAGAAGTTTCTGTGTCCTGGTCTCTGATCCAGCTGGAGATAACATTTACTGAGAAGAAGCCGTGAGATGAATTTGGGAACAAGTGCTTATTTCTTTTTCCTCCCAGGCTGCATGGCTGAGAGACTGAAGGAGGAGATCCTCAACAGGGAGAAAATGGTGGATATTTTGGCTGGTCCAGATGCCTATCGGGACCTTCCTCGACTGCTGGCTGTTGCCGAGTCAGGCCAGCAAGCTGCCAATGTGCTGCTCTCTCTGGATGAGACCTATGCCGATGTTATGCCAGTCCAGACGAGCCCCAGTGCTACTTCTGCCTTTGTGTGAGTCACTGACCAAGAGACAGGGAGTGAAGTTCTCCTCTCTCACTTTTAAAATAATGTTAATTTTATTACATTAAAAAAATTAATACATGCACGTAGTACAAAATACAAAAGACAAAAAATGATGTAGTAAGACCCTCTCACACTTGTCATCCCCATTCTCCTAGGCCACCTCTCAGAGGCAGCCACGTTAGTAGTTTCTTGTATAATCCTTTCAGGGGTATTCTTTGTGTATACATTCATATACATAATATGGGGTCTTTCCTACCCTCCCTTCTATATTCTTATTTTTTTCACTTAAGAAAATATATTAGGCTTTCCTGATCTTTTTTTCCCTCCCCTGATCTTTTAAGTTAAAAGAAAGAAAGATCTGGTGACAAAATAGTTCATATTTGTTGAAGAATATGCGGAAAAGATAGAAAAACATAAGAAAGTAAGAATTACCTATACTCCTACCACCTAGTGATAAACACTATTATCATTGTGGTGTGTGTCATTCCTGTTCTTTCCGTTGTCTTTATGTGTGTATGCTCTGTGTTTGTATTTATTTATAAAAATTGGCTCATGATCTACTTGGTTTTATAACCTTTTCTTATTTAAAATGGGGAACATTTTTTATGTCATTAAATTTTCTGTAACAGAGATTGGCAAATTGTTTTACAACCTGTTTTTGTAAATAAAGTTTTATTGAAATATAGCCATGCCCATTTCTTTACATATTGTCTGTGGCTGTTGGCCACTATGGTAGCAGAATTGAGTAGTTGTTAGGAGGATGAGTCTCTACTGTATGGTCTGCAAAGCCCAAAATATTTACTGTCTGGTTTTTTTTACAGAAAAGGTTAGCCACCTCGGTCATTTTAATGGCTGTCCAATACTCTGTTGTTGGAAATGTTTAATAAAAATAATAGCTGACATTTATTTAACAATTCTTCGGTGAACATCTTTGATACACTTCTATACATAATTATTTCCTTGAGATAAATTGAGGCTTTCATATATAGGATACAAATGAAAGAAAGTGATTTAACTTAGATACTTAGCATTTGGATCAGGAATGAGTGAGAAATGTAGAACCTTGTGTTTTAAAGCCAAGGTCTCCACTTCTTATACATACTTTATAATATTTATTTTTTTCTGGTCTGGATGTAAAAAGTTCAAACAGTATATACATAAACAGTAGAAAGTCTAGGTGTGGTATATTTACACCCGATTCCCTCACCACTGTGGTCCCTCAGGGTAATCACTATATCCACTAATTACAGTTTGGCTTATATTCTGTGATTAGATACTAGTTTTTAAAGATAAGAAATGTCTGCCTTAGTGGTTCTTAGATCTCAGATTGGTCCAGTGTGAGCATGTCGCCAAGAGAATTCAGAGCCAAACGATAATGCCAAGGGGGCTGTGACCTGCTCCTTGGGTTGGACCAAGACGTCCTGCTCCTGTTACTGAGTTCTGGTGCTTTCCTTCCCAGGTCTATCATGCGAGGCTGTGACAACATGTGCAGCTACTGCATTGTTCCCTTCACACGTGGCCGGGAGAGGAGTCGGCCTGTTGCCTCCATTCTAGAGGAAGTGAGGAAGCTTTCTGAGCAGGTGAAAAGTTCTGCAGACTTTCTTCCTGTGAGCGTGTTTGTGGGAGGAGGAGGAGGACAACCTTTCTAGTTTTGCAGCCTGTGCTATTTCTAAGCTGTACAAGTTTAGAGCCATACTTGCCAGAAAGAAATACCTGGGTGTGCATCTTCGATTTGTTGCCCACAAATTATAGGCAGATCCACTGTGAAGTTTGCTTAGGAGGCAGCACGGTGGAATGGAGAGAGTGTGAGTTTGGAATCAGATGATTGAGTGCAAATTCTGGCTCCACCATTCTCTGGCTTGGTGCCCTGGCACAGGTCATTTAATTATCTTCTTCACAGTTTCCCCATCTAGGAAAAGAGGATAAAATAATACCTTCTTTGCTGGATTATCAGAAGGGTTGTTATTGGAAGGATTTAGTAGTTTTTATTAAACGTTTAATGTTTAGTTAAATGTTTTTTTTTTTTTTTTTTTTTTGTGAGGAAGATCAGCCCCGAGCTAACATCTGATGGCAGTCCTCCTCTTTTTTTGCTGAGGAAGACTGGCCCTGGGCTAACATCCGTGCCCATCTTCCTCCACTTTATATGGGACGCCACCACAGCATGGACTGACAAGCCGTGTGTCGGTGAGTGCCTGGGATCTGAACCCGGGCTGCCAGCAGCGGAGCACGTGCACTTAACCGCTATGCCATGGGGCCATCCCCTAGTTAAATGTTTTTAAACCACCTGGCACATAGTAAGTTTTCAGAGAATGATTTATTAGTCTGTCTTTTCTAGGGAAACCTCTCAAATCTCTTGTTCTTTTTTTTTTTTTTTTTTTGGTGAGGAAGAGTACCCCTGAGCTAACATCTGTTGCCAATCCTCTTTTTGCTGAGGATGATTGGCTCTGGGCTAACATCTGTACCCATCTTCCTCTACTTTATATGTGGGACGCTTGCCACAGCTTGACTTAATAAGTGATGTGCAGATCCGCGCCTGGGATCTGAACCTGTGAACCCCGGGCCACCGAAGCGGAGTATGCAAAGTTAACCACTACGCCACTGGGCCAGCCCCTTCATTTTATTTTATTTTTATTTATTTATTTATTTAAAGATTTTATTTATTTCTTTATAGCCCCAGTAGATAGTTGTATGTCATAGCTGCACATCCTTCTAGTTGATGTATGTGGGACGCGGCCTCAGCATGGCCGGAGAAGCGGTGCGTCGCTGCACGCCCGGGATCCGAACCCAGGTTGCCAGCAGCGGAGCGTGCGCACTTAACCACTAAGCCAAGGGGCCGGCCCAGCCCCTTCATTTTATTACTGAGCCAGCTCGCTGGTTGAGGGACAGAGAATAGATGAGGGTAGTGAATTAGAGCAGAGGCCAGAGGGGAGATATCTGCTGCCTTCCCCCTTTTGAGAGCTGGTTCCTCAGCCCTTGAGGAGGTCTCTTCCCTAACCCTAGGCCTGAATGTTCCAGCCCTGCGGAAGAGGACAGTTGGTGGGACGATGGAGCTTTTCTTCCACCAGAGTCGCCCTGTTCCCTTACTTGCGTGGCTCGGGAACCATGGGAGGCTCGCCCCTGCTCCTGTTCTGAGTCAGCAGTTTGCCTTTGTTCTTACGTTCTGGCAATGCCCTCTTCTCTTCCCCTGTCCCCGTGTTCTCAGTTCCTTGATTTGGTCCTTGGCTGCTCACAGGTGCTGTGAGGTATTCTCCATACCCCACCTCTGCAGTGCTTCCTGGTCTCAAGTTGTCTCCTTCCTCTCCCCTTCCAGCTCCCCCGCAGTACTAAAACTCACTCCTTCAGGATAGAGACATTCTGTTTAAATAGATTAAGGTGATCACAGAAACTCCCTAACCTCTAGGTTATTTGCATATAAAAGAAGGAACTTAACATTAAAGTGAATCTTAGTAAATTCAAGGCTATTGACTTGTGAAGAATTATGATTCTGCATTGTTTTAAAGTATCTGTTAGTCATTTATTTTGCTTATAGAGTCACTTTTTAAAAGATTTTTCTTTCATTTAGATTTTTAAACAGCAATTGCAAATAGAATAGAATATTGTTCCTTTATAGAATGTTGTTTATTCATTCAAACAATGGTTATTGATTGAAAGTTGTTTAAGTAAGCAGCCTCTTTATAAAGCCTCTATTATCTTTTTATATAAAAAAAATTTAAATACCTAGAAAAGAAAGAATATTATAATGACCTCTCTTCCCCAACTAACAATAATTTAAATTTAATAATTATTACATTTTGCCTTATTTGCTTTATCTGTTTTTTTTGGTGTTAATAAAGTATTTCAAAATACAGCATGACTTTTCACCCTTAAGTAATTATGCATCTCTAAAAAATGAGGATATTGTCGATACCATTAATTCTAACACGATTAACAAAATCTGCTAAATATCATCTCATCCTAGTCCACCCATATTCAAATTTTCCCATTCGTCCCATGACTCTTTGTGTTTGGTTGTTATGTCTTTTTATATGTGTATGTATTTTACTTAGTTTTATATCTTGCCTTTTTTTTAGTAAACTTTTTGTTCTGGAATAACTTTAAATTTACAGAAAAATTGCAAAGATAGAGTTACCTCTGATGTTAACATCTTACTTAACTTTGGTGTATTTGTCAAAACTAAAAGATTAACACTGGTACATTGCATTAAACTAACTTCAGACTTTATTCTTTTTTTTTTTTTTTTGTCAGGAAGATCAGCCCTGAGCTAACATTCATGCTAATCCTCCTCTTTTTGCTGAGGAAGACCGGCTCTGAGCTAACATCTATTGCCAATCCTCCTCCTTTTTTTTTCCCCCCAAAGCCCCAGTAGATAGTTGTATGTCATAGTTGCACATCCTTCTAGTTGCTGTATGTGGGACACCGCCTCAGCATGGCTGGAGAAGCGGTGTGTTAGTGCGTGCCCGGATCCGAACCTGGGCCGCCAGTAGCGGAGCCTGTGCACTTAACCGCTAAGCCATGGGGCCGGCCCTCAGACTTTATTCTGATTTTGTCAGTTTCCCCGCTAATGTCTTTTTTCTTTGTCAGGATCTAATCTAGAATCCACATTGCATTTAGTATATCCTGTTTTTTAAATTTACATTGTGTCACAACTTGTAAAACTAAATAGTCTTTATGGAAACTAGAGTCATGAAGGTTGATTATGATCAGGAAGAAAAAAGTGATAAAAAAAATATTTTTATGTAGTTGTGATCTCACTGTCCAAGCAATTTTGTATCCTGTCTTTAATAGTGTGAGCATTTTCCCATGTCACTGACAGCTTTTAGCTTTATTTTTACATCAGTGTAGCCTTCCTTGGTGTGGATGCACTGTGATTTACTTGCAGGACAACAGCTTGCAAATTGCTTTCAAGTCTTCCCCTGTTAAAATGGTGCTGTGTAGAAGTACATCTCTATGCATTAATCTTTGTCCATCTTTATGGTTATATCCATAAGATAAGTTCCTAGACATGCCATTATTGAATAAAGTTTAAAAAAAGTTATAAAGGACATTATTTGGACAATTGGTAAAAATTTGATTTATGGAATGTGGATTAGATAGTTGTGTTATATCAATATCTCTAATTTTGATAATTGTCCTGTGATTATGTGGGAGAATGTTCTTATTTTCGGGAAATATATACTGAAATATTTAGGAGTAAAAGAGTCTAATGTTTGCAACTTGTCTCAGAAGGCTCAGAAAAATGTGTGCTTGCATGTGTGTGTATAGACAGAGAGTGTGTATATGAGTGTGTGAATGTGAGTGAAACAAATGGGGCACAATGTTAACCATCAGTGAATCTGGGCAAAGAGTATATGGGAGTTCTTTGTAGTATTCTTGCAATTTTTCTGTAAGTTTGAAATTATGGCAAAATAAAGTTACAAAAAATAGTCTTCATAGCAACTGTTATGCTTTTTCTTTCTGAAATTTTATGATGCAAATTTTCAAACAGGTTAAAAGACTAATACAGTAAACATGATTATTAACATTTGTCATATTTGCTTTATCTACCTATGTCTATAGATGTATAAATATATTTTTTCCAAACCATATGAAAGTTAAGTTGTAGACATCAGACCACTTAACTTGGATAATTCAGTATACCTCTTGTCAGCATAAGAATTTTTCCCGTTGTAACCATAATACCATTATCACATGTAGGAAATTTAACAGTTAACTAATAACATTAGATAATATTATCTAATATGCAGTACACAGTCAAAATTTATTAATTGTCCAAAAATTTCTTATTGCTGTTTTATTTTCAAACCAAGATCCGATCAAGATTCGCATAGTTTTATCTGGTGGTTTTATTTCTTCTGTGTCTCTTGATCTGAAACAACTCTTCCACGTTTTTGTTCTTGTTTTGCTTTAAATGATGCATTACTCTTTTGAAGAGGTCAGCTGTGTGGATTTGTCTGATTGCTGCTGCTTGTTGTCATTTAGAATATTCCCCTGAATTCTGGTAAACTGAAAGTTAGGTGTAAAAGCTTGATTTGATTTACGCTAAATATTTTTGGCAAGACTACTTTGTAGGCGATGATTATATCACGTTGAGCTGACAGAATGTTGTTATAATTTGATTTATGGTGTTATAAATTAACCATTATTATTGAGCATTGAGTTTGCATCTAGCTTTTTGCTATTCTAAAAAATGCTTTGAAGATTGTTTTTTACATAAGGTTTTATTCTGAAGTTCAGTTCTTCAGACAAGATGCCCAAGCATGAAATTATTGGGTTAATTATTGAGGTAAAGACAGAACACATTTATGGATGGCTCTTGGTAGGTTCAGCTAATTTTAATTAGTGATTTGGTGTGAAGCTACCAAACAAGTTTTTAAATTGCCTCCAATATATTTATTTTTTCCAGTATGTTTTGCCTTTTTCAGGGGCTGAAAGAAGTGACACTCCTTGGTCAGAATGTTAATAGTTTTCGGGACAATTCAGAAGTCCAGTTCAATAATGCGGTGTCCACCAACCTCAGTCGTGGCTTCTCCACCAACTATAAAGCCAAGCAAGGGGGGCTTCGTTTTGCTCACCTTCTGGATCAGGTCTCCAGAATAGATCCTGAAATGAGGATCCGTTTTACCTCTCCCCACCCGAAGGACTTTCCTGATGAGGTGAGTATCGACAGTGAACTGTGCCAAACTGGTATCTGTATCCTTAAGCATGCCAAAGGCTGGACCCAGTAGGGTGCAGCAGAGGCCTCGAGTCCTGCTCAGGGGACCCTGTGGTGTGTTGCTGTATTGCCCTCTGAATCTGCGGGCCCTTAGGAAAGATTTCAAGTCTACCAAGGTGGGGCCAGAGATAGGACTGCTATTAATGGGAGGTTAAGACCACCTGTTGCGACCATGAGGGCTGTGCAGAGAGAGGCTTTATTACAAGGTGGTGTGGGCAGGACAGGAAGGGAGGCAGTATGATACAGTGGGAAGCATCCAGACTTTGGCCTCAGACAGACCTGAGTTCATTCCTAGCTCTTCCAGGGCTTTACTGGTAGGGGCAGCCTTTTCGACGTGTCATCTTCATCTGTAAAATGGGGTTAATAATCACCTCCTGCTTTGGGTTGTTAGGTAATAGATATAATGTGTGGCAGGTACTTTGCAAAGTGCCTGGTAAGGAGTATGTAGCCCACATGTGAAACCTTTTTTTTTTTTTTAAAGTTTTTTGTTGTGGTGAAATGTCTTTTGGTCCCATCTCTACCTTTACCCCTCTGGATTATTTGTCTTCTTTCTGAGTTGTAAAAGTTCTTTATGTGTTCTTGATGCAAATCCTTTGTCAGTATGTTTTTTCAAGTATTTTATCCTAGTTTCCATTCTTGATGGTATCTTTTAAAGTAGCTAATTAGTTTGTGAGTTGGATGAAACAAATGCCGTTTTTCTTTTCTTGTCTATGTCAGCACTACCCCTAAATAACCCCATGGCTTGAATCTGACCTCTACTTGCTTTCTTCACTCTTTGAAAGCCGAGGTGCCATCAGGTGAAATGTCTGGGACAGACAGAACATGACTTGAGCAAAAGTAAAGGGTTTGGGTAATTCATGTGTTTGGATTAATCAGCCTCTTAATTACTTGAAAATGAACCTTGGCAGAGAAACAGAGGGAGTGGTATTTCTTTCTGCAAGATTTAGTGAGACTTTGATGACCTTTGATGTGTTCTATTTGATCAGGTGCTGCAGCTGATTCATGAGAGAGACAACATCTGTAAACACATCCACCTACCAGCCCAGAGTGGAAGCAGCCGTGTGTTGGAGGCCATGCGGAGGGGGTCAGACTTGCTTGGGGAGGAGACATCCCACACCTTTCCACGTTTCCTTAAGGACCAACACTTAAAGTGTCTTAAGAACCTAGCATAGTGTGTGGCACGTCGTAGCTGCTCAATAAATGTTTATTAAATGCGTAGACCCGTGGACATTGAAACTTGCTTCTGTTCACCCTCTGAGCATAGACTAAGGACTGGATCACTCATTTCATTTGTTTAGCATGTTTTTTATTAAGCGTCTACTGTGTGGCACACTCTGAGGTTTTAGTCCTTTAGCTTTTAACATTAACGTTTTTTAGGTTGGAATCTAAATGTAGCTCTGTGTGTTCCCTTACACCGGGAATAATAACCATTGCAGGGATAAGACTGAAAGGAGAATGTGACAAATGGCAAGCTGTAAGGACCCAGTGCTTTGCTTTGTTTTCCAGACTGGCAAAGAGTTTGAGAGATCCTCTTAAATATTTAATCTGTCTTCATTTATTAGTTAAATAAAAATATATTTTTTAAATATTTAAAATAATTATCTTCTTGAAGTAAAAAATCATAGGCTCTAGATTAGGTTACAGTACGGGATTTGGATCACAAAGGCTCTTTTGGACACTTTAACCTACTCTTGTACTGTCTTGTGTGGATGAGAAACCATTGCATGTGGTAATTCGTAGAGTCATCTTTCTATAGCATTCATTTAAAGAAGATTGGTTCATCTCAGCCTTTTCTTTTTCTTCTTTGTTGCAGATATTCACGAGAAGCTTATGTGGAGTTAATTCATCATATCAGAGAGTCTATTCCAGGTACATGTGAGAAACGTGTTCTGCTGAGCGTGTTTCTCTCCCAGTGACCGCAGTCGTCTTGGTCAGATACGGGCAACACTGTGGCGGTACCTTGTGACGCCTTTTCCTCTTCTTTTGCTCCTCTTCATTGCTCTCTCTCTCTTTACTTCTTTCTTAGTTTTGCTAGAACTCCTCAGAGGTGTGGATCTGCTTGTGGCCTCAAGGTTAAAGAGATTCCTTTTCTATAGTCTTTGTGTTTCTGAACATATGAGAGAGACCTTGTTCCTTCTCACTAGCTGGCAGAGTTATAGTCTAAATTAATTCTGATTTGAGGGCAATTGATACCTTTAAAAATGTATACTTGAAGGTAATTCCTTTCCTCTTATCTTCACCCTCACTCCCGTTTCTCTTTTCTCTTCCTCCTAATAAAATTACCCTGTAGTCTTTTAGTTTAGATTTGGTTGACAATGTCTACATTTTTTTCCCAAATTTCAAATTATTGTGACTTGTATTATGCACACGTACTTCCATTTTGAGTGTGGAGCTTCTCTGGGCCGCAGTTTCCTCGTCTATAAAATGGAGTTAATAGTTCACCTCATTGGATTGTTGGGATAATTAAATAGATTAAATTAGATAGATACTAAAGTGTAGCATTTAGTAAGTATTCAGTAACTAGTAGTTACTGTTACTACTGTCTTAAATGAACATTGTGATAAACTAACTTCAAAAGTACGTTTGGGGGCTGGCCCAGTGGTGTAGAAGTTATTGAGTGCTCCGCTTTGGTGGCCCAGGGTTCGCGGGTTCAGATCCCAGGCGCAGACCGATGCACCATTTATCAAGCCATGCTGTGGCAGCATCCCATATATAAAGTAGAGGAAAATGAGCACAGATGTTAGCCCAGGGCCAATTTTCCTCAGTAAAAAGAGGAGGATTGGCAATGGATGATAGCTCAGGGCTAATCTTCCTCACAACAACAACAAAAAAACAAAACAAAAACGTTTGTATGAGGCACTGCAAAGTTTTAACCAGTAAAAGGAGAACCAGTTTGAATTTTGGACTCCTACTGTGTCCTTAAATCCAACATTTGAAGTGCAAATACCTTTTCTTGTGCTGAGGGACTGTGCCTTGAGAAGCCACGCTGGGGCGTGGGAACATTGAGGATAAGCAGGCCTGTCTGCCCTACTCTGTAGTGACTGTTCTGTTTCACATGGGCTGGGTAGCTCCAGGGAAAGCCTTACAACTGCTGTCCCTCCCTCTGTAACCCCCAGGTGCCAAAGGCCTCTCTTGAAGGTAAGCAGCACTGACATGCTGTCCTTGGTCGTGTGTCACAGGTGTGAGCCTCAGCAGTGATTTCATTGCTGGCTTTTGTGGTGAGACGGAGGAAGATCACCTCCAGACCGTGTCTTTGCTTCGGGAAGTTCAGTACAACATGGGCTTCCTCTTTGCCTACAGCATGAGACAGGTGAGCCCTGGGATGGGGGAGGAGCTACCTCTGTGCTGATACTGATGTCGTTCCCGACCAGTTTCTGTTCAAATGTAGACAACTGGGAAGAAAAGAAAGTGACAGCTAGGCAGTCCTTGAGAAACCACAAGGATCTTACCATTCATTTCTTTACTTTTTCTAATCAGCTTGTCTACTATTTTATACAATTCAGCAACTTGAGATGAAAAATGATTACTTGTGCCAATATTCTTCTTCATTAGAATATTTTAAATTAGGGTTAGGTTGTTTAAAATTTGAATGTGGAGGGAGAGGCACCATTCTTTTTACAATAAACCTAAAATCATATCTTAATATGCGGAACTTCTTTTTTGGCCTGCAGATGTGATTTGTTTTACAGAGGCCCCTTGTTGCCTTCCCAGCCATCCTCAGCTATTTTTAGTTTTCATTTTCTAGGCCAAGTGAACCCACGGATACCCACTTTAGAGATTGTCCTATAACACAGATTCCCAGGAAAACAAAGCAGAAGGAGATGAGAAAGGAAAGGGAGAGTACTGCATATTTCCTGCAGAGAGGGGATAGTCCTGGTCTGCTGCCATTTTCTTGATGGTAGGGATGAATTTGCATGGGTCACTTCTCATCCCCCCAGTTACCTCAGGGGCAGCTTGCCTTGTGTTTGGGCTGGAGGCTGAGGGGCCTCTGTGTCCAGGTGGTTAAGGAAAACTGACTGATGAAGGACTGAACCCATGACCTTAGGCCCCAGTGTCACTCAGCTGCCATCAACTAAGCTAATTCATGTCTTTTGAAGCCCACCGCCTAGTATTCTGTAGGCAGTGTAGGTGGGCCAATGTGTCTATTCATGTCTCTTAAAAGAATTATTTCAGGGATGAAGCTTCAGAAGAGCTGTTGGGTTCCATTTTGCTTCTTTTCCATGGACATCACAAATATGCAAGAGAAATTCTTTATAATGCTAGAGTTGAGAAATGGGTTTGCAGTGTGTGGTAGAAGCATGTCCTATGGGCATTGAATATGAGTGTTCCCTTTGGGATCTAATTCCTAGGTTAGGGTTAAGGTTATAAAGACTTAATCAAGTGGCCTAGTGGATGAGAGCAAGCACTCAAATTGTGCCTCTCTCACTTAATAACTGTGTGACCTTGGGAAAGGTCCTTGGTTTCTTCATCTGTGAAATGGGGATAGCATTAGTACCAACCTCATCGGGTTATTTTGAGAATTATCGTTTTGAGGATGATATGTAAAAAACACTTAGAATAGTGCTTTGTAGTAAGTGCACAATAGAGGTAAGTTGTTATTAATAGTAAAACAAAATAGAGTAAATCCTGTAAGAGAATTCTATTTTAGAATTCTCTACCCATTCTGTTTTCCTCTGTGGATTTGGTAGTTCTATCAAAGGCAGATTGGTTTGAATGTCCGGACTTTGGTGTATAGATTTTTCTCTTATTCCATACTTTTGTCTAGCTCACTGGTTCTCCAACTATATTATGAGCTCACATACATAAAGTAAAGATATACATATATACATATATATATATATATATATATATATATATATATAAACATGTATGCACGCTGTGGTTTGGGATGATTTAAAGGCTTTTCAAGGATAAATTTCCTTTTTTTTCTGGACTAGGTAGTAATGCTCATGGTATAAAATTCAAAACGTCAAAGCAGTATGCAGTGAAAAGTAGTTGTTCTTTCTTCTTGCTAGGTTGTGTAGTTTTTCAGTTCCTTCCCTGAAGGCAACTGCTCTTAGCAATTTCTTCTGTAACCCTCCAAAGATATTTCATGTATTTATAAACATATTTATATGTATTCTTTCTACACTGAAGTTATTATACATGTTAATCTGTACCTTGCTTATTTCTGTTGAGTGTATTTTGGAGGGCCATCATATCAGTACATAGAGAGCTAGCTCATTCTTTTTAACAGCTGTGTAATATTCTATTGTGTAGATAAACCATAGTTTGTTTTACTAGTTATGTGTTGATAACCATTTAGGCTGCTTTGCATCTTGTGTCTTTATAAACACTGTACATGAGTTATTTAGTATATGTACAAATGTAACCTTTATCCTTAGGATAAAGAAAGGGATCCTAAGGATAAAGATTACATTTGCTTTTTTTTTTTTTTTAATTTTTTGTTTACTGCAGTTTATAACATTGGTTTATAACATTGTATAAATTTCAGGTGTATATCATTATACTTCTATTTCTGCATAGATTACATCATGTTCACCATCCAAATACTAGTTACAACCCATCACCACACACATGTGCCGAATTATCCCTTTCGCCCTCCTCCTTCCCCCTTCCCCTCTACATTTGTATTCTATAAAAATATCAACAGTTTTGAGTCTATGATTTTCATGTGCAAAATTTAGAATTTAACCCTTGCAAAAGTGTGATTCCACTGCATAGTTACCTTTTTCTCTTAGAAGGCTCCCAGAGCTAGAGAACCCTCATGGCATGGCTGGGGTTCTTGTACATATGTCTGTAACTTGCAAGTAGAATGAGCGTGGTTGCCCTCTGTGCCTCAAGAAGGGATTCTACAAGTCCTTGGTGACCTCCATCTTTTTTTTTTTTTAATAGAAAACACGGGCATATCACAGGCTGAAGGACGATGTTCCGGAGGAGGTAAAATCAAGGCGTTTGGAGGAACTCATCACTGTTTTCCGAAAAGAAGCAACAAAAGCCAATAAGACCTCTGTGGGTTGTACCCAGCTGGTGCTGGTGGAGGGGGTGAGGCCATATATATATTTTTTGTTTGTTTTTTATTTTTTAAGACACAGTATGTCTCACTTTATTTAGATCTGCTTTGATTTCTTTTATCAGTTTTTATAGTTTTCAGCATACAGATCCTGTACATGTTTTGTTAGATTTATACCTAAATATTTTGAGTTTTTTTGAGCTATTGTAATTGCTATTGTATTTTTAATTTTGAGTGTCCATATGTTCGTTGCTATTGTATAGAAATAATTGATTTTTGTATGTTTATCTTGTATCCTGTGACCTTGCCGAATCCACTTAATAGTTCTGGGAGGTTTTGGATAGTTTGCTTGGGATTTTCTATGTAGATAATCAGGTCCTTGCAGTTTTTCTTCCTTTCTGATGGTCCAGGGTTCCTTCTTTTATTGTTTTCTTTCTGTTTAGAGAATTTCCTTTGACATTCTGGCAGCAGATTCTGTTTTCCTTCATCTTAGAATGTCTTGATTTCTCCTTCATGCCTGAAAGATACTTTTTTTTGTACTTAGTGGAAGGATTTGGGAAAAGTATGTCTGCTCCATCTTTCTGGAAGTAGTATTTTATGTGTATTTTTAGAATCAATTTTATTGTCTGTCTTCAATCCTTTTTTTAATCACACTGTCTTAGAAATGTACTACATTTCAGGAAGTTTGGGGTTCTGGTAGCTTCTGTGGGAACCTGGTCATCATTTAGAGCCCTAAACAGGTGGGAGATGGGGTGAATTTGGGAACCTGACCTTTTGTGAAGCTGCATGCTGCAGCCAGTGGAGAGAAGGGGAAAGAGAGAGACGGGCCTTTCTGTGCCTCCTCCCCAGTCCTGGTTTGAGACAGGAGAGTCCTGCTTCCTTCCTTAGGCTATGGCAGCAGCAGAGCCACCAGTTGCCTGGTAATTGTGTCTGTTAGGTTCTCTAGTAGTGAGTAACCATGAGAAATCTGTTCACGCCATTCAGCCTAAGCCAGAAAGAATTCCTTTTTGTATAAGACTTCAGGGGTGTCTTGTGGAGCCCATGTGCAGGAATACTGCCAGGTGTCTGGAAGGGACTACACTCAGCCTGGGAAGCCCTTGAAGCTCAGACTTTCTTGTCTCCTCCTCAGACCAGCTCTTCCTGCTTCTTCATCTCTGTGGCAGAGTACAGCGCCCTGTAGTTCCTGTGTTTCATGTTATACTTCCAGCTACTCACAGATCAAAGTTGTGTCTCTCAGCCCCAATTCAGATTTCCAGGAGAGGGAACCCGATCAGCTCAGCTTGAGTTAGGGATCTTCCTGTGGTCTGGTGCAGCAGTGGCTGGTGGATGGTCATGCTGAGCTGGTGGAATACTCCAAAAGGTGTTTGCTTTACTAAATGCTTTGTAATTTAGGGTGTCAGCTGTGATTCTGGAGGTCTGTACATGTCTATTCGCAATCTACATTTTATCCAGTAGAAATTAGGTCTTCTTGTATTCCCCGCTCTCCTCACACAGGGTCTGTCTTTTGAATGAATGAGTAAGTACTCACAGGTTACTAATCTTTGTCCATGACTTCATCAGCCCCACAGAGAGCCCATGGTAATTAAATGAACCAAAGCAAGGTCTTTTCTTACACATCCAACATAAGCCATTACTCACTTGGGGCTAGAGAATAAATGGATTATTTATTTATTTATTATGTGGGGAAGATCAGCCCTGAGCTAACATCCCTGCTACTCCTCCTCTTTTTGCTGAGGAAGACCGGCTCTGAGCTAACATCTATTGCCAATCTTCCTCCTTTTTTCCCCCAAAGCCCCAGTAGTTGTATGTGATAGTTGCATATCCTTCTAGTTGCTGTATGTGGGACATGGCCTCAGCATGGCTGGAGAAGCGGTGTGTCGGTGCGCGCCCAGGATCCAAACCCGGGCCACCAGTAGCGGAGCGCGCACACTTAACCACTAAGCCACGGGGCCGGCCCAATAAATGGATTTTTTAAGGCTAGGAGTTGATGTCTTTAGTTTCTCTTAGACTTTCTTTGCTGTCATGCCCAGTTTAAAACACCAGGTTGCTGTACCCAGAGTGGCAGAGGAGATGATGATAACTCAGGTATACTGAGCGTTTACTGTCTGCCGGGACTGTGTACTCTTTGGTCATTGGCACATTGAGTCCCACCATTGTCCTTGGAGGCAGTTCTGTTATTAGGCCCCTTTTGTAGATGAAGAAATGGAGACTTAGAGAAGTAGAATAACTTCCCCAAGGTCACACAGCTAGTGTGGCAGAGCCAGAATTTGACCCAGGTCTATCTCATTGTAGAGCCTATAAGCTCCCCCCGCCCTTTTTTTCAAATTAGGGAGAATTTTAAAAATATATAGATGTGGAGAGAGGAATGAATGCCCACATACCCATTAACCGGCCTTAACAATTGTCAATACAATGTTAATCGTGGCTAATCTTGTTTCATCTTTACTGCCCCGCGAGTTGTTTTGAAGCAAGTACAAGACATCATATTGTTTTGTCAGTAAATATTTCAGTATATATCTCTAAAAGATACTCTTTTTTTTTATTTTAAAAAGACATAATGCTATTATCATATCTGAAATAATTGGCAGTAGTTTTTTTTTTTTAAGGTCACCCAAATTTATTAGTAGTATCTTAATATTATCAAATATCTAGTCAGTGTTCCAATTTCCTGTTTGTCTTATGTGTATATATAAGATCTGTTTGTCTTATAAATGTTCTTTTACAGTTGATTCGTTCAAATCATGGAACCTGAACATACTCTTTTTAAAAATTTATTGTAAAACAATCACAAACTAATAGAAAAGTTGCAAGTACAGTACAAAGAACTTCTTTTTCTTAGAATCATTTGAGTGTAAGTTGCTGACTTGATGCCCACAACCCCCCAAATACTGTAGTGTGTATCTCATACAAACAGGGACATTCTCCTATATAGCTATAGTACAACCATCAAAACCAGGAAATTAACCTAGTTCGATTACCACCATCCAATCCTCAGACCCCGTTTAAGTTTCTCCTCTTGTCTCAGAGCTGTCCTTTGTAGGAAAAGGATTCCGATTCAGTATCGCACGTTGTGTTAGTTGTTGTCTCTCTCTAGTCTCCATTAGTCTAGACTAGCTCCTTAGTCTTTCCTTGGCTTTCATAACCTTCACACTTGACGATTGTAGGCCAGCTATTTTGTAGAGTGTCCCTCAATTTGAGTTTGTCTGATGAATTTCCTCATGATAAGATTCAGTTGATACATTTTTAGGCGGGAATACCAGAGAAATGTTGTGTTCTTCTAATTGTGTCCTATGAGGTGGCGTACAATTTTGATTTGTCTCATTACTGGTGATGATAACTTGGAAAATTTCATTAAGATGGGATCTGCTAGTCTTCTTGACGGTAAGTTATTCTCCTTTCTTTTGTAACTAATACGTATTTCGTAGGGAGGTATGGAGGATCTCTAAATCTTACCTGACTGCTATTTGCTGAAAGCAGTGTTAGTTTAAGGACTAAACTCCTTCCTATGTTTAATCACTTAAGAATTTGATCACTTAAGAATGATCACTTAAGAATACATGTTGGGGCCGGCCCAGTAGCATAGCAGTTAAGTTCGCGTGTTCCACTTTGGCGGCCTGGGGTTCGCTGGTTCGGATCCTGGGTGTGGACCTGCTCGCTGCTCATCAAGCCATGCTGAGGCAGTGTCCCATATAAAAGAGCTACAGCTCTATAACTATGATACACAACTACGTACCGGGGCTTTGGGGAGAAAAAAAAATGTACTTTGCTCAGGAATATCTGACTTCTTGCAACATTTAATTATCCACTTGGTCGTTAAAGAAATTTCTCAACTGTAACTGATGGTTGTTGCTATAATAGTATTAAAAAAAAAATACATGTAGTCAGAGCTCCATTTTGTAAAAGTGGATTATGTGCCCTTGGGATTATTTCAACTCCAGACAGGGCATCACTCAACATGTATAGTGTAAGACCCTTATGATAATATACTTCTATCCTTTTCCCTTATCTTTTGTGCTATTGTTTTCATAGATTTTTACTTCTGTATCCCAAAATATATTGATATTTTTTGCTTAAACAATCAATTATTTTTTAAGGAAATTATTTTTGTCTTTGTGAGGAAGATTAGCCCTGAGCTAACACCCATTGCCAGTCCTCCTCTTTTTGCTGAGGAAGATGGGCCCTGGGCTAGCATCTGGGCCCATCTTCCTCTAATTTATATGGGACGCCACCACAGCATGTCTTGACAAGTGGTGTGTTGGTCCGTGCCCGGGATCTGAACCTGTGAACCCTGGACCACCAAAGCGGAGTGCGTGAACTTAACTGCTACACCACTGGGCTGGCCCCAGGAAAGTTTTAAAATGAGAAAAAAATCATCTATATGTCCTGACTTATTTACTGTTTCTGGCATTCTTCATTCCTTGTTTACATTCAAGTTTCTATCTGGTATCATTTTCTTTGTGCTTGAAAAACTTCCTTTGACATTTCTTGTAATGCAGGTCCTTTGGTGAGGAATCCTCTCAGCTTTTGTTTGTGTGAAAAAATTTTTTTCATCTACCTTTTTTTTTTTTTTGTGTGAGGAAGATCGGCCCTGAGCTGACGTCTGCCAATCCTCCTCTTTTTGCTGAGGAAGACTGGCCCTGGGCTAACATCCATACCCATCTTCCTCCACTTTATATGGGACGCCGCCACAGCATGGCTTGCCAAGTGGTGCATTGGTGCACGCCCGGGATCTGAACCGGCGAAACCCGGGGTGCTGCAGTGGAGCGCGCGCATTTAACCGCTTGCACCACTGGGCCATCCCCTCATCTACCTTTTAAAAATATATTTTCATTGGGTATCAAATTTTAAGTTGATATTGAAGATATCATTCTCTTGTCTCCTGACTTACATAGTTCTGACAAGAAGTTTGTGATCATTCTTGTTTTTCTTCCTATATACATAAAATACCTTTTTCCTCTGGTTGCCTTTAAGATGTTTGTTTTATCACTGTTTTTAGAAATTTGATGTGTCTTGCATAGCATTCTTTTTATTGACCCCTTTGTGTTTTCTTTGGGGTTTGTTGAGGCTTCTTAGTTTGTGGATTTATAGTTTTCATGATATTTGGAAAATTTTCATTGTATTCTTCAGGTATTTTTTCTGTCCTCCTCCCACTTCCTGCCCCATCCCCACTGTTTCTCCTCTCCTCCTGTGACTCTAGTTACTGTGGGTCCAACCGCTTCATATGGTCCTGTAGGTCACTGAGACTGTTGATTTTTTTTCTTTTTTTATCTCTGTGCTTCGTTTTCGATAGTTTCTATTGCTCTGTCTTCAGATTTATTGTTCTTTTTTTTTCTTTATTTTATTGAAGTCATATTGGTTTATAACATTAGGTAATTTCAGGCATACATTATTATATTTCAGTTTCTGTATAGACTGCATTGTGCTCACCACCAATAGTCTAATTTTTATCTGTCACCATATACATGGGCCCCTTTACCCCTTTTGCCCTCTCCCCCACCTCCTTCCCCTCTGGTGACCACCAGTCTGTTCTCATCCATGTGTTTGTTTTTCTTCCACATGAGTGAAGTCACATGGTGTTTGTCTTTCTCTGTCTGGCTTATTTTGCTCAGCATAATACCCTCAAGGTCCATCCACGTTGTCGCAAATGGCACAATTTTGTCCTCTTTTTATGGCTGAGTAGTCTTCCATTGTATATATATACACCACATCTTCTTTATCCATTCGTCTGTTGATGGGTACTTGGGTTGCTTCCACGTCTTGGGTATTGTGAATAATGGTGCAGTGAACATTGGGATGCGTAAATGTCTTTGACTTGTTGATTTCATGTTCTTTGGGTAAATACTCAGTAGTGGGATAGCTGGGTCATATGGTATTTCTATTTTTAATTTTTTGACAAACTTCCATATTGTTTCTCCTAGTGGCTGCACCAGTTTGCATTCCCACCAGCAGTGTATGAGGGTTCCATTTTCTCCATATCCTCTCCAACGTTTGGTATTTTTTGTCCTGTTAATTATAACCATTCTGGCAGGTGTAAGGTGATATCTCATTGTAGTTTTGATTTGCATTTCCCTAATAATTAGTGATGTTGAACATCTTTTCATGTGCCTGTTGGCCATCTGTATATCTTCTTTGGAAAAATGTCTGTCCATATCCTCCGCTCGTTTTTTGATTGGGTTTTTTTTTTTTTCCTTTTTTGCCGAGGAAGATCTGTCCTGAGCTAACACCTGTGCCAGTCTTCATCTATTTTGTATATGAGTTGCTGCCACAGCGTGGCTGCCACTGAGTGGTATAGGTTTGTGCCTGGGAACTGAACCTGGGCCACTGAAGCAGAGCGTGCTGAACTTAACCACTAGGCCACGGGGCTGGCCCCAAGGGTTGTTTGCTTTTTTTGTTGTTGAGTTGTATGAGTTCTTTATGTATTTTGGGGATTAACCCATTGTTGGAGATATGATTTCCAAGTACTTTCTCCCAATGGGTGGGTTGTCTTCATTTTGTTCGTAGTTTCCTTTGCCTTGCAGAAGCTTTTTAGTCCAGTGTAGTCCCATTTGTTAATTTTTTCATTTGTTTCCGTTGCTTGAAGAGACATGGTATGCGAAAAGATACTGTTAAGGCTGGTGTCAAAGAGCATACTGCCTATATTTTCTTCTAGGAGTTTTATGGTTTCAGGTCTTAGATTCAAGTCTTTAATCCATTTTGAGTTAATTTTTGTGTATGGTGCAAGATAATGGTCTACTTTCATTCTTTTGCATGTGGCTGTCCAGTTTTCCCAACACCATTTGTTGAAGAGACTTTCCTTTCTCCATTGTGTGTTCCTGGCCTCTTGTCAAAGATTGGCTGTCCATAGATGTGTGGTTTTATTTCTGGGCTTTCAGTTCTGTTCCATTGATCTGTATGTCTGTTTTTGTGTCAGTACCATGCTGTTTTGATTACTATAACTTTTTTTTTTTTTTGTGAGGAAGATCAGCCCCGAGCTAACATCCATGCTAATCTTCCTCTTTTTGCTGAGGAAGACTGGCTCTGAGCCAACACCTACCGCCAATCCTCTTCCTTTTGTTTTTCCCCCAAAGCCCCAGTAGATAGTTGTATGTCATAGTTGCACATCCTTCGAGTTGCTGCACTTGGGACGCGGCCTCAGCACGGCCGGAGAAGCGGCGTGTCGGTGCGCGCCCGGGATCCGAACCCGGGCCTCTGGTAGCGGAGCGCGTGCACTCAACCGCTAAGCCATGGGGCTGGCCCATGATTACTATAAGTTTGTAGTATATTTTGAAGTCAGAGATTATGATACCTCCAGCTTTGTTCTTTTTTCTCAGGATGACTTTGGCTGTTTGGGGTCTTTTTTTGTTCCATGTAAATTTTAGGATTCTTTGTTCTTAATGTTCTTTTTTTTGGCAGTGTCTAATCTGCTATTAGCTATTGAATTTTTAATTTTAGATATTATATTTTTCATCTGTATAAGTTACATTTGGTTCGTTTTTAATATCTTCTATTTCTCTCACGTGTTCCTGTTTTCCTTTGAAACTTAGTTTCATATTTGAACTTCATTATAATGGCTGGTTTAATATCTTTGTGATAATTTCATCATTGCTATCATTTCTTGGTCTGTTTCTATTGACTGACTTTTTTTCTGATTATGGGTCCTGTTTTTTTTTTTCTGCGCATGTCTAGTTATTTTTGATTGGATCTTGGACATTGTGATGTTCATTTTTGGGTGTCTGGATTTTGTGTTGCCCTTTGTTCTGATAGGCAGTTAGGTTACTTGCAGTTCAGTTTGATAACTTTCATGGCTTGTTTTTAAGCTTTGTTAGAAAAACTTTTTTACTCTAGGGATAGGTTAGCCTCATTACTAAGGTGTGCCTTTTCTGGAGTCCCTACTGTGTGTCCCAAGGAATCAGTGAGGACTGTTTGGTGGTAGGTCACATGATTCCCAGCCCTGTGTGAGCTCTGGGAGCCGAGGAGCTGACAGTTCCCAGGCTGCTTTCTTCGTCTGACTTCATGGGGTTTCGCTCTACACGAGCATGTGTTGGTATTCAGCAAAGAATCAAGGGACCCCATGCACATTTCTGCAACTCTTTTTCTGCTTAGCTCCCTCCTCTCTAGAACTTGCTCCACAATTTCTAATTATTGCAAGCTCCCTGAACTCTGATCTCTCTTTTTTCAATTCAGAGAGAACCACCATGCTCTACCTTGAGATCTCCCTCCCTGCTCTGCATGCTCTGGTCTGGCATGCACCTTCTGGCAGAATGCAGAGATGATTGGAGGGCTCATCTCACTTGTTTTCCTTCCCTTAGGGATCACAGTCTTGCATAATCTGTTGTCCAATATCTGGAACTAGTTGTTTCATATATTTTTTCCATTTTCCTGGTTATTTAAGGCTGGAGGGTAAATTTGGTTCTTGTCATTTCATCATAGCTGGCAGAGAAAGACTTGTGTATATTCTAGAAGAGAATACTCTCATACTGGTTTTATTATTTTCCTGGCCCCATCTTCTGCATATTGTGATGGAGAGTCTGGCTTCGAGTCTGCCTATTCATTAGGGACAAGTAACCCAGGCCAAACAACCCCAGAATGTTACTGAATGATTACTGTGAGACTGTGTAAAGTGAGAGTTGGTTTGCTAAGTGCATCACCCGTATATCCTTGGCTTCAGGCCTCTTGGAGGTCCATTCCTGCAGAAGGTAATTCTGCAAAGACTCATTGATTAGTTTGTTAACATATAGTCATCAAAACTTGATTGAGTTTCTGTTGTGTGCCATGTACTGCCCTTGTTGGTGAAGCAGCAGTACACACTTAGGCTTCAGTGATTCCTTGGTTAGGGAATGCTCTATGAGTAAGACCCTTGGGATCTGAGAAGGAGAGGGCATAATTTCTGCCCTCCAAGAAGTGATGACCATTACAGATTCATAAACTCTCCTGTTCTTTCTGCAGCTCAGTAAACGCTCTGCCACTGACCTGTGCGGCCGGAATGATGGAAACCTTAAGGTGATCTTCCCTGATGTAGAGATGGAGGATGTCACTAACTCTGGGCTTGGGGTCAGAGCTCAGCCTGGGGACTATGTGCTGGTGAAGGTAAGGTGTACTGTTGCGATTTTGGCTTTCGCTGTGAAATGGGAGTTGGATTGGATAATTTCGGGGGAGTGAATTTTTTTCCTGGAGAAGTTCTTTGGTAAAATAAAAATCTCTTCTCAACCTGAACATTCAACCTGAAGGGCACCTTGAACTGAATTTTAAACTGCTTCTAACTAATTAATGCCTTTTCATTTTTCTTCTTTTCTCTCCTGCCCTGAAAGGGTTTTTTTTGGGAATTTGGTGAGGTTGGAGGACATAATGACATATAGTTGCCTGCTGCAGAGAGGCCAGGAATTGTAAGTGATCGTGAGTGAGTTGACATCCCTCTCTGTCAGAGATCAGCATGCCCTTCGAGGTCTGTCATGCCCCAGGCATCCCTAAGTTACTTGTGCTCTGGTTGCCTGGGTTCCTTCCCTGGACTAGCAGATCTAGCTGAATGGCTGTGGGATTTCTCCTTTCTTCCTTTCCTCCTTTCTTCCCTCCTTCCTTTACTTTCTTCCTTCTTCTTTTTCTTCTCACACTGCTGTAGGTCTGCTACTGCCATCTTCCTTTCTCTGGTCCACTTTGCCCCAGAGCAGAGGCTAGCAGGACATGTACTGATGAGGTACGCAGGAGCAGAGCTGCTTCTCCAGCGCTGAGCTCTGGAGCATCTGCAAGAGAAGGATGGAGAGGGGGGATTCTTTTTCTGCTGATGTTGATCGGTGTATGTCCTCCTCCCTGGTCCTGAGTGCCTCACCCTCTACTCTGCTTTCTTTCCTTGCTCTTACTGTCACCTCTGTCTTGAGTCGTGGGAGCCACAGTCCATGGCTTGCAGCTGAGGAAGGCTCATTCCCCTGGTATGTAACTTCCTTGGGTTAGCCAAGAAGTTTTACCACCACTCAGAACTTTTCTGTTCTGTCTATCTGACACAAACTTAAAACCCGATTTGCAGGTTGGGAACCTTATGATCCCACTTCCTTCTGGCCTTGTCCTGACTGAGGATTGTCTTACTTTAAATATTATGTCTTACTTTAAACATTATGTAAGAATTTCCTAAGTGGGGTAATTCCTACTGGGCAACAATGTGATTGATCTGGAAGCAATTCCTCATAGGCTTCTCCATTTGTTCCTTTTTTTTTGGGGGAACACTGTCTTGTTTTCTTATTTCTCTGTCTTCTGAATGTTTGCTTTGATTTTTCTTTGCTTTCCCACACCTCCTCCTTTCTTTCTTTCCACTGTAGCTAAGGGTTACTTGAAAAATGGGATGAGCTTGGTGGGCTGGGTTGTACTGTTAATATCATGTTCTTTTGTAAAATGGAAAAACTTCATTTGTCAAGAAATATAGAAGGGTGATGCTGTGTTACTTGGGACTCTTTTTCTGTTTCCAAGTGACATAAACCCCACAGGTAAGATTTAGTGGAAGGATCAGAATGAAGGAGGAGCTGTGGAACCACAGAGGTCTGTTGGCTCTCTCTGTCGCTCATCTCTGCTGTTCTCATTTCTCTCCACTCAGAGTCTGGGCTGTGCAAGAAATAAATCATAAATTTCACTTTCTTGTCTCCCTTTCTTCTATGGTGCTTATTTGGCTAACCCCAACACTGGTGAAAGTGGTTAACTGCTTACTTTGCATCTGCACCCTAGCAGCTGAACATTGTGGGGGGGGGGAGGGTGGGAGGAAGCACACAGTTAATTTGTATTACATAGATTAGGTCAGATGATGGTGATTGAAGACTCAAAATACTGTGGCTTAAATAAAGTAGGAGTTCTCTTTCTCATAAAAATCTAGATATGGAAGCTCCAGAACTGGTGATTATGATGGCTCCGTGATCATCAGGAGTCCAGGCTCCTTCTCTCTTTTGCTCTGCTGTGTGTGGCCTCCATTCTCAAGGTCACCTCTTGATCCAAAATGGTTGCTCCAGCCACCATAACCGTATTCTATGTAGCAGGAAGGAGGAAGAAGAGAGGGGAGGGCATGGCTTCTTCCTTTCAGGATATTTTGCAGGAGTTCCACATGTTATTTCTGCCATAGTAACACACCACACCGGGCTGCAAAGATGCTGAGAAGTGTGGTCTTCACTCTGAATGACCAGGTGCCCAGCTAAAAATTGGGAGTTTTGTTACTGAGGAAGAAGAGGAGAAATGTTGGGGATAAGTAACAGTCTCTGCCACGTGAACCCAAATGCATTCAGTTCAAATTCATGTTCATGATGGTAAAACTCAGATGAGCGCTCAGCATGGCCCTGAAATCCTTATCCTACTATATTTCCCTAGTAAATTGACTTTCTCACTCTCTTTCTACTTCAGTCTTCACTCACCTATCCAAATGCTAGTCTCAACTGATACCTTTGCCTCACATTTCATGAAACTTCATTGTCACATCATTATTTCCACCAGCTGACTCATAGCTCTACCCACACATGCTGTCTGCTCACACGGGACTGTGTAGGAAGCGTTTTCATCTTCTGTCACGCTGCCCCTTGTGCCTTCTCTTCCATTCCTTCCCATCCTCTCGAGATTTGCATTTATCTCCTTTCTCTCTTACATCTTAAACTTAATGTGGCCAAAATAGAATGAATTCTTCCCACTTTCCTGCAATTTTCTTCTTTTTAAGCCTTTTTCATGGCACCTATTCGGTAAATGGCACCACTCAGTTGCTCAAGCCAAAAATATAGGAATCGTCCTAGATACTCGCTTTCCTGTACTCCATCAGCAGTCCATCTGTTTCAGCTCTACCTACAGAACGCATCTTGAACCTGCCCATTTCCTTCCATCTCCAAGCACCATCATTTCTTGGCTGGGAGATTGCAGCCTCACTGGTCTCCTGCTTCTATATTTAAAAATGAATTATTTTATTAAATCATATCATAAATGTAGAGAATTTCTCACATTGTAAGTGTACTACTTGATGAATTATTACAAAGTATTATTATTTATATGGTATTTCTAATACCATAGTTCAGTTTTGCCTGTTTTTGACTGTTATAAAACTGAATCATACTGTATATATTTTTGGTGCCTGTCTTCTTTCCCTCAATCTTAGGTTGTGCAATTCATGCATGATTATATTTGTCCATATTATATGAATATACCACAGTTTATTTATACATTGTACTGTTGATGGCCATTTTGATTGTTTCTAGTTTGGACCTATTATGAATGGAATTGCTATGAATATTCCTGAACATATGTTTTAGTGCACATATGTATTCATTTCTGGTGGGTATATGGCTTGGAATTGCTGGGTCATAGGGTGTGTATAATAGAGATAGCCAAAGGGATTGTACCATTTTACACTCCCACCAGCAGCGCATGGGAGTTCCAGAGGCTTCATATTCCCTGCTTCCATTCTTGCCCTCCTCTAGTCTGTCTGCCCCACGGCAGTCAGTGTGCTCTTTCTAAATCAGATCACTCACTCCTCTGCTTAAGCCCTCCAGTGGCTTCTCGCTGGAGCCAGATGCAGGGTGTGCAAGGCCTTATATGATCCGTCCCAGCTACCTCTCCAACCTCCTGTCCCCTCCACTCTTCTTACTCTCTCTCCTGGAGCCTTGGTGGCCTCCTTTCTGCCCCTCAGACCTAGTTCTGGTGTCAGGGACTCTGTACATGCTGTGTTGCTTGGGAGGCTCTTGATCTTTGCCTGGCTGTCTTCTTTTAACCCTTAGGTTCTCTCTCAAATGTCACCTCCCCGAGAGGCCTTCTCTTTACAGAAGCTAAAGCAGCTTCCCTCTGCCTTGCTCTTGTCACTGTTTACCCCATTAGCCCATTTTATCTTCGTAGCACTTTTCAGTGCCTGAAATCATCTTTGTTTTTTTGTTTACCTATTTCTTGTCTGTCTTCTCCTGAAAGTGCCTTTGAGGGCAGGGAAAACATCTGTTTTGTTCATCTGATATCTCTAGCAGCTAGGACAGTTCCTAGCACGTAATAAGCACTCAGTAAATATTTACTAATGGACTGTCTTGTTCTCATGGTGAGAAATGAGACTACTGGTAACTTTGGGGTCACATGCTTTCACCTCTCAATTAGAGAGAAAAGAGAACCTTTCTCACCAAATTTTGGCCATAAATAACCTAAGGAAGGGTTTGACTGGTACAGCCTGGATCACAGCTTACCCCTGGAGTTAGGAGGGCAGGGTCTGTGATGGGCAGTTCACACCTGAAACTTACCACACTAGTTGGTGCTGGGGAGGAGCCGTCTCCCAGGAGAAGAGGGAGAAGTGGCTGTTTGGGACTGAACTATTTTGGACTTCTTAAATTATATGCATTACCATTGTGTCAGATGTCTCTCTTCCCAGTATTGGGGGCACAGAGGAACCATGCAGCCTCTGCTAGCCTGTCACCTCCCTCAGATCCCTTTTGGTGGCCTCTCCTCTGGAGGCTCCGCATCAAGTCCCTAAGGTGCAGTCCTGGTTACCTCGCGTTCTTCTGACTGGTTTTCTTTCAGATCACCTCCGCCAGCTCTCAGACACTTAAAGGGCACGTTCTCTGCAAGACCACTCTGAAGGACTCCTCAGTGTGTTGCTGACCTGCGTGGATGGCCTCGGAGTTGATGTGAGAAGTCCCTCCCAACAGGAAGGGGGATATGACTGGTCACTAGTGAACGAGGTAGTGAAGCTTTGCAGATAAGCTGCAAGTGGTGAAGCAACTTAGTGTCAAATGGAAAATGAATCTCCTTGCTGCTATGTGAACAGCTTTTACAGTCATTAAATTTACCTAAAATGGTCCCTTTGTCTCTCTACTTTTATTTCATTTTTGCCTTGGTTAGTGTTTTTGGAATTTTCCCTACAGTCTCTGTGTTAAGTGTTTCCCAACCCAGTTTCTGCTGTAGACACTGCTAACCACTCTGGTTTTCTCCCCTGGGCCCTAGGAGTTAGAGACTGAAGGAGGGAAGGTGGAGAGGACCATTTGCTTGGAAAAAATTGCTCTAGATCTTTCTAACATTTTGGTTTGATGACAGTGACTCAGCTGTCTTTCTCCTCACTTTGTTCTTATATTTTACCTGAGGGCTTCCCTCACGGACCTCTTTTTTAGCCTGTAAGTTCGTTCTTTGCCTTTGGGTCTGACGGCTCTTGGACCTTGGAACAGCGTTGGAAAACATCAGCACCTGCTGATAGGCCTGAGCGGTCATTCTTGGCCCATGCACCACCAGGACTATGTCATTCTGTGGGTGTCCTGAAAAAACCCCAAAAGATGGTCACAGAGTATTTGGAGTCAGACTTTGGTTGAAGTCCCCACTCCACTGCTTAAGAGTTGTGTAACTTGGGCCGGCCCCGTGGCTTAGCGGTCAAGTGCACGCACTCCGCTGCTGGCGGCCCGGGGCGCGCACTGATGCACCGCTTCTCCGGCCATGCTGAGGCCGCGTCCCACGTACAGCAACTAGAAGGATGTGCATCTATGATATACAACTATCTACTGGGGCTTTGGGGGGAAAAAAAAAAAAAGTTGTGTAACTTGAGTAGTTACTTTATTCTTCTGTGCCTTGGTATTCTCACATGACGTGGGACTAATAGTAAAATGCTTATCTCATATGGAGTTCAGTGAGATTATGACTTGTAAAGAGTTTGGCACAGTCTATGGAACATGGTAAGCTCTTATCAAACGGGAGTGATCCTTGAAAGATTTTGCTTCTAAAACAGACTACGTCTTTTAGGATATGCTGAGGCTCTTATTGTGTGTCTGACCCTGATCTCCTTTAGACCCTTTCCACTGACCTGCATGACAGCCTTTGGGAACACCAGGCTGGGAACCTCTTCCTCAGGTGCTGGTTTGGCCTGGGGAGATTGGTTTCTGCTCTCCAGGTCTATTTTCCACTGAGGAAAACATTTGTTATGGCTCTTCACCTCAGTTCTTTATTCAAAAAGCATTTTAAAAAATGTTTTGATATTTTATTTTACTTTTTATTAAAAAGTAAAACATATATGTGATAAATAATTGAAACAATGCAGTAGGTATCTATAATGGATCAGTTTCCCTCCTACCACTTTCTCCTAATCCCCTAGTTCCCATTTATGAAGGCCAGCACTTTTATTGTTTTCTAATGTGTCTTTTCAGAGATAATCTCTGTATATATACTGACTAGTGTGTGTATTTGTTGTACACAAATGGTTACAGACCATACACATTATTGAGAGCTTTATTGAGGTATGCGTAATTGACATACAACTGACATGCACATATTTAAGGTGTACAATTTGATAAGCTTTAACATATGTATACACTCATGAAATCATCACCAATCAAGAGAGTGAATATACCCATCACCTGTGAAATTTTTCTCATGTCCCTTTGTAGTCTTCTGATCCCCCATCCCCAAACTACCATGGATTTTTCTGTCACACATTTTGACATGTTGTGTTTTCATTTTCATTGATTTCAAAATACTTTCTAATTTTCCTTTTGATAGAGAAAGATAAATGTCATATGATTTCACTCATGTGGAAGATAAACCAACACACACAGAGATAAGGAGAACAGATTACTGGTTCACAGAGGAGAAGAGGGTGGGGGGAGGGCAAAAGAGGTAAAGGGGCACGTGTATATGGTGACAGATTAAAACTAGACTATTGGTGGTGAACACAATGCAATCTATACAGAAACTGAAATATAATAATGTACATCTGAAATTTACACAACGCTAAAAACCAATATGACCTCTGTGGGGGAAGAGGGAGAATCTACCTCTGCCCTTTCCCTTAAGGTTCCTATGGCTGGCCAAATAATTAACAAGACAGGTTAGCAGGAGAAAATAATACCAAGTTTAATAACATGTATACATGGGAGAAACCAGGGACACTGCATTTCTCAAAATAATAGCAGAAATTCTTGTCTTAAATACCATCTACAGCTCAAGACAAAGGATGATGTTGGGAGTGGGGGGAGTCAGTTACAGGAGATTATCACTAAAGCACAGTAAACAAGAGTAAGGTTATTATGCAGATTTAAGGCCTCACCTTCCACATTGATAAGTCTCTAGAAATGAGGCCATCCCCCTTCTTCCCAATAGAGAGGGAGATACGTTTACAAATGGAGATCTCCCTTATAAATGTAAATGTTTGTCTGGCAACTCCTTGCAGGGCCATCTGCAGAATGTGGTTAGAGACAGAACTTCAGATAAGATGGGCTTGTTGGTGCCTTTCCTATTGTAACATCAACTTTACATTGTATTACAGCCATCAGATAGTAACTCCTTCCTGGAACAGATCTTCTATGTCAAATTCTTTGGGCAGTTAGTGGGGGAGGTCAAATGTCCATCAGAGAAAACAATCAAGGTAAAGAGAGAGATTTCAGGGTGGCCAAATCTTGATCTCCCACACCGCAATAAAAAAAGAAAAAATTTTGTCAATTTTGTTGATCTTTTCAAGGAACCAACTTTTGTTTTTGTTGATTCTTTTTTTTTTCTATTCTATATTTCATTTAGGTCTGCTCTAATCTTTATCATTTCCTTCCTTCTACTTGCTTTGGGTTTAGTTTGCTCTTCTTTCTCTAGTCCTTAAGGTGGAAGGTAGGTTATTGATTCGAGATCATCTTTTTAAAAATAGACTTTATTTTAGAGCAGTTTTAGATTTATAGCAAAATTGACTGGCAAGCACAGGGAATTCCCATATACCTCCTGCCTCCACACAGGCACAGCCTCCCTCACTATTAACATCTTGCATCAGGGTGGTGCATGTGTCAACTGATGAACCTACATTGACTCATCATTATCACCCAAAGTCCATAGTTTACAGTAGGGTTCTTTCTTGGTGTTATACATTCCATGGGTTTTGACAAATGTATAATGACTTGCATCCACCGTTATAGTATGCAGAATAGTTTCACTGCCCTGAAATTCCTCTGTGCTCTGCCTATTCATCTCTCCCTCCCCTCAACCCCTAGCAACCACTGAATTTTTTTACTGTATTCATAGTTTTGCCCTTTCCAGAATGTCATATAGTTGGAATCATACATTATGTGGTCTTTTCAGGCTGGCTTCTTTCACTTAGTGATATGTGTTTAAAGTTCCTCCATGTCTTTTCATGGCTTTATAGCTCATTTATTTTTAGTGCTAAATATTGTTCCATTGTATGGATGTACCACAATGGATAAATGTATTTTCCCTTCACCTAACGAAGGAAATCTTGGTTACTTCCAAGTTTTGGCAATTATGAATAAGTCTGCTGTAAACATCTGTGCAGGTGTTTGTGTGGAAACAAGTTTCCAGCTCCTTTGGGTAAATATCAAGGATTGTGATTGCTGGATCATATGGTAAGAGTATGTTTACTTTTGTAAGAAACTGCCAAACTGTCTTCCAAAGTGGCTGTACCGTTTTGCATTTCCACCAGCAATGAATGAGAGTTCCTGTTGCCCCACATCCTCGCCAGCATTTGGTGGTGTCAGTGTTCTGGATTTTAGCCATTCTAGTAGGTGTGTAGTGGTATCTGGTTTTATTTGCAGTTGCCTAGTGACATATGTTGGCCATCTTTTCATATGCTTATTTGCCATCTGTGTATCTTCTTTGGTGAGGTGTCTGTTTAGACGTTTTGTCCACTTTTTAATCAGGTTGTTAATTTTCCTATTGTTGAATTTTAAGACTTTCTTGTATGTTTTGAATACCGGTCCTATATCAGATATGTCTTTTGCAAATATTTTCTCCCAGACTGTGGCTGTCTTCTCATTCTCTTAACTGCATCTTTCACAGAGCCAAAGTTTTTATTTTAATGAAGTCTAACTTATTGATTATCTCTTTCTTGGATTATGCCTTTGATGTTCTACCTGAGAAGCCATTACCAAACCCAAGGTCGTCTAGGTTTTCTCCTATGTTATCTTCTAAGATTTTTATAGGTTTGCATTTTACATTTAGATCTTTGATTCATTTTGAGTTAAATTTTGTGACAAATGTAAGGTCTGTTTCTAGAATCACTTTTTTTGGCATGTGGCTGTTCAATTGTTCCAGCACCATTTGTTTAAAAGATTATTGTATTGCCTTTTCTCCTTTGTCAAAGATCAGTTGATTATATTTGTGTGGGTCAATTTTTGGGCTCTCTACTCTGTTCCATTGATCTATTTTTCAATTCTTTTGCCAGTACCACACTGTCTTGTTTATTGTAGCTTTATTGTAAGTCTAGAAGCTGACTAGTGTCAGTCTTGGTTCTCCTTCAATATATGTTGGCTATTCTGGGTCTTTTGTCTGTCTATATAAACTTAAGAAGCAGTTTGTCAGTATCTACAAAATAACTTGCTGGGATGGTGTTGGGATTGTGTTGACTCTGTCAATGAGGTTGGGAAGAATGACATCTTGACAGTATTGAGTGTTCCTATCCATGTACATGGAATAGCTCTCCATTTATTTAGTTCTTTGATTTCCTTCATCAGCGTTCTGTAGTTTTCCTCATATAGATTTTGTATAAATTTTGTTAGATTTATACCTAAATATTTCATTTTTTGGATGCTAATGTAAATTGACTTTAATTTCAAATTCCAGTTCTTAATTGCTGATATATAGGAAAGCAATTGACTTTTACATATTAACCTTGTATCCTGCAATCTTGCTATAATTGCTTATTATGGCTGAGTTTTTTTTTGTCGGTTCTTTCAGATGCTCTACATAGACAATCGTGTCATCTGTGAACAAAGACAGTCTTATTTCTTCCTTCCCAATCTGTGTACCGTTTACTTACTTATCTTGTGTTATTGCACAGCCAGGGCTTCCAGTATGATGTTGAAAAGGAGGATGAGAGGGGATGTCTTTACCTTGTTCCTGATCTTAGTGAGAAAGCTTCTAGTTTCTTACCATTAAGTATGATGTTAACTGTAGCTTTTTATTTATTTATTTATTTTCTCCCCAAAGCCCCAGTAGATAGTTGTGTGTCATAGCTTCACATCCTTCTAGTTGCTGCATGTGGGACGCGGCCTCAGCATGGCCAGAGAAGCGGTGCGTCGGTGCGTGCCCAGGATCCCAACCCAGGCCGCCAGCAGCAGAGCGCGCGCACTTAACCGCTAAGCCACGGGGCCAGCCCTTAACTGTAGCTTTTTTGTAGATTTTCTTTATCAAGTTGAGGAGCTTCTCTTCTATTCCTAGCTTGCTGAGAGTTTTTATCGTGAATGGGCATTGGATTTTGTTAAATACCTTTTGAGCATCTATTGTTTGATCATGTGAATTTTCTTCTTTAGCCTGTTGATGTGATGAGTTACATTAATTGATGTTCAAATGTTGAACCAGCCTTGCATGCTTAGAACAAATCCCGTTTGGTCGTGTTGCATAATTCTTTTTATACAGTGTTGGATTTGGTTTGCTGATATTTTGTTGAGGATTTTTACATCTATATTCACCAGAGTTGTTGGTCTGTAGGCTCTTTTCTTGTAATGTCTTTGTCTGGTTTTGGTATTAGGGTAATGCTGGCCTCATAGTATGAGTCAGGAAGTGTTCCTTCTGCTTCCATTTTGTGGAAGAAATTGTAGTGAATCAATATAATTTCTTCCTTAAATGTTTGGTAAAATTAACCAGTGAAGCCATTGGGCCTGGTGCTTTCTGTTTTGGAAGGTTATTAATCATTGATTCAATTTCTTTAATACATATAGGCCTATTCAAATTGTGTTTTTCTTGTGTGAGTTTTGACAGCTTGTGTCTTTCAAGGAATTGGTCCTTTTCATCTAGGATAATTAAATTTGTGGGCATAGAATTGTTCATAATAGTCATTTTTTTTTTTTAACGTCCATGGGATCTGTAGTGGTATCTCCTGTTTCATTTTTTTATTTTAGTAATTTTGTATCTTCTCCCTTTTTTTTTCTTATTTAAGCTGGCTAGAGGCTTATCAATTTTATTGATTTCTTGAGGAACAATTTTCTTGATCTTTTCAAGCTTTTGGTTTTGTTGCACTTTTTTTTTTGTGAAGAAGATCAGCCCTGAGCTAACATCCTTTGCCGATCCTCCTCTTTTTGGTGAGGAAGATTGGCCCTGGGCTAACATCCATGCCCATCTTCCTCCACTTTTATATGGGACGCTGCCACAGCATGGCTTGATAAGTGGTGTGTTGGTCCGCGCCTGGGATCCGAACCTGCAAACCTGTGCTGCCAAAGCGGAGTGCACGAACTTAACTGCTACACCACTGGGCTGCCCCCTCATTGCTTATTAAAATTGATTTCCTGTTTTCAATTTCGGTGATTTCTACTCTAATTTTTATTCTTTTGTTTTGGGAAAGGAAAGAAGTTTGGATTACTTTGGAATAATTTGTGCTTCGTTTTTCTAGTTTCCTAAGGTGGAAGCTTAGATTGTTGATTCTACATCTTTCTTCTTTTTTATTATATGCATTTAATACCATAAATTTCCCTGTAAGCACTATTTTTGCTGTATTTCACAAATTTTGGTAAGTAGTATTTTCATTTTCATTAAGTTCAAAATATTTTAAAATTTCTCTTGAGATTTCTTCTTTGAAATCTCTTTCTTCTGTTTTTAATGTAGGCATTTACAGCTATAAATTTCCCCTGAGTGCTGTTTTTACTGTATCTCTTAAGTGTTGGTCTGTTGGGTTTTTGTTTTCATTCATATCAAAGTATTTTCTAATTTTTTGGGGGGGGGGTTGGAAGATTTGCTCTAAGCTAACATCTGATGCCAATCCTCCTCTTTTTACTGAGGAAGACTGGCCCTGAGCTAACATCCATGCCCATCTTCCTCTACTTTATATGTGGGACACCGCCACAGCATGGCTTGATGAATGGTACGTAGGTCCACCTGGGATCCAAACCCACAAACCCCAGGCTGCCAAAGCAGAGCGCTCAAACTTAACCACTTCGCCACAGGGCTGGCCCCAGTATTTTCTAACTTTTTCTTTTGATTTCTTTGGTCCATGGCTTATTTAAGAGTTTGTTGTTTAATTTCACATATTTTTGAACTTTCCAAATTTCCTTCTGTTCTAAAGATTTCTAGTTTCATTCCATTGTGGTCAGTGAAAATACTTTGTATGATTTAAATTATTGAGAATCATTTTCTCATCTCACATATGGTCTATCCTGATGAATGTTGCATGTGCACTTGAGAAGAATGTGTATTCTCCTATTGGTGGGAGAGTGTTCTATATATGTTTACTATGTCTAGTTGATTTTTTTTTTTTCTGTGAGGGAGATCAGCTCTGAGCTAACATCTGTGCTAATCTTCTTCTTTTTTTTTTTTTTTGCTGAGGAAGACCAGCTCTGAACTAACATCTATTGCCAATCCTCCTCCTTTTTTTCCCCAAAGCCCCCTAGTAGATAGTTGTACGTCATAGTTGCACATCCTTCTAGTTGCTGTATGTGGGATATGGCCTCAGCATGGCCGGAGAAGCGGTGTGTCGGTGCGCGCCTGGGATCCGAACCCGGGCTGCCAGCAGTGGAGCACGCACACTTAACCGCTAAGCCACCAGGCCGGCCCCTGTCTAGTTGATTTATAGTGTTCTTCAAATTTTCTATTTTCTTATTTATCTTTTGTCTAATTGTTCTTTCCACTATTGAAAGTAATCTCCAACTATTATTATTGAACTACGTATTTCTCCCTTCAATTCTGTCACAGTTTGCTCCATCAAGTTTGGGGCTCTATTGTTAGGTGCATATATGTTTATAATTGTTAAATCATTTGCATAGATTGCCTTTTTATTGTTATGTTATGTCGTTTGTCTCTTGTAACAATTTTTGTTTTAAAGTTTATTTTGTTTAATATTAGTATAGCCTCCTCAGTTCTCTTTTAGTTACCATTTGAATGAAGTACCTTTTTTCATCTGTTCACTGTCAACTTATTTATGTCTTTGGTTTAAAACAAGTTTCTTGTAGACAGCATATATGATCATACATAGCTCAATGATGGGGATACATTCTGAGAAATGTGTGGTTAGGTGATTTCATCGTTGTGCGAACATCATAGATTGTACTTACACAAACCTAGGTGGTATAGCCTACTACACACTTGGGCTATATGGTACCAGTCTTATGGGACCACTGTCATATATGCAGTTCCTTGTTGACCAAAACATCGTTATGTGGTGCATGACTAGTTGGATCATGTGTTGTTGTTTTTAAATCCATTTGGCCAATCTCTGCCTTTTTATTGGAGACTTCAATCCGTTTATACTTATTATAATTACTGAGAAGGAAGGACATCTGCCAATTTGCTCTTTGTTTGCTATATATCTTATATCTTTTTTGTTCTTTCATTACTGCCTTTTTTGTGTTAGATATTTTCTTGTGGACTACTTTGATTCCCATCTAATTTCATTTACTATGTATTTTTTTGTTATTTTCTTTATGGTTGCTTTGAGGATTATAATAAACATCTTAATTTATAACAGTCCAAATTAATACTTAGTTTTAATAGGATTCAAAAATGTTGCTCCTGTAGCATTTCATCTCACCCCTACCTGTTGTTATTGTTCTAAAATACGTCTTTATATATTGTGTGCCCCTTAACATAGATTTATATTTCTTGTTTTATGAAATTTTCTTTTAAATCATATAGGGATAAAAGAGGAATTACTATCAATTACAAGCAACTTACATTTGCACTCAGATTCAAGTAAAGGGAAATTAGATTTCTCCTCTTAATGGGAAGTAGCTGGGTTCTGGAAGAGCGTGTGGGATGGCAGATATTGTTGGTGCCATCTTTGGAAATATAATCTGCCACAGATCTCATGGCAGGAGAAAGAGCTTGGTGAGTTTATGAGGTGAAAAAACAGAGAGGTCAGCGTAGATAGAATGTTGTGAGAAGAGAGAGACTGATGTGAGATGAGACGGGAAGGGTTGGCTTTGGGTACGTTGTTCAGGAACCTTGAGGCCGGATGGATTTTATTTAAATACAGTGGACAGACATTGGGTGGTTTTTGTTTTTTTAATTTTTAACTTTTGAACATTTTAGATTTCCAGAAAAGTTGCAAAGTTAGTATAGAGAGTTTCCCTAAATCCTTCACACAACTTTCCCTGATGTTAACATTTTACATAGCTATGGTGTACATTTGTTAAAACTAAGAAATCAATATTGACACATTACTATTTGCCTTTTTTTTTTTTTACAGGGAAAAATTTGCCCTGAGCTAACATCTGTTGCCAATCTTCCTCTTTTTTTTTGCCCCTCCCCAAAGCCCCAGTGCATGGTTATTATATCCTAGTTGTAAGTCTTTCTAGTTCTTCTATGTGAGCCGCTGCCACAGCATGGCAACTGACAGGTGGTGTGTGACGGGGAAGTGAACCCTGGCTGCGAAGCGGTGAGAGCGCCGAACTTGAACCGCTACACCCATCAGGGCTGGCTGTGGCACATTACTATTAACTAAATAAAACTATTCTGATTTTGCCAGTTTTTCCAC
This sequence comes from Diceros bicornis minor, assembly GCF_020826845.1. Classification (NCBI taxonomy): domain Eukaryota; kingdom Metazoa; phylum Chordata; class Mammalia; order Perissodactyla; family Rhinocerotidae; genus Diceros; species Diceros bicornis. Next base: position 26,393,126 of record NC_080758.1, read on the forward strand.
TGATGAAGGTACCTTTTATCTTCCAGCATCCAATCCAAGATATCACATTGCATTAGTTGTCATGTCTCCTTTATTTCTTCTGATCTGTGAAAGTTCCTCAGTCTTTCCTTGTTTTTCATGACCTTGACACTTTTGAAGAGTTCTGGTCAGATACTCTGTATAGTGTCCCTCAATTTGGAATTTTTCTGGTGTCTTCTTATGATTAGTATCCTTTTCATCAAATCGTACCAAGGGGTATGTAATATGAATATTGTTGTTGAAGCTAATCTTCCTCGCCTGGTTAAGATGCTGTCTGCCGTGTTTTTTTTCACTGTAAGGTTGCTGTTTTTCCTTTTCTATACTCTTATTCTTTGGAATTGAGTCACTAAGTCTAGTCCACCCTAAAGAATGGTGTGGATTAAGCTCTACCTCCCAAAGGGGGAGTATTTATATGTATTATTTGGAATTCTTCTATAAGAAAAACTTGCCTCTTCTCTCCTGTTTCTTTATTTATTCCATCATTTATTTATGTCAGTACGGACTCATGGATGTTTATATTTTGGTCTATACTATGATGTTTATTTTGTTACTCAAATTAATCCCAATTTGGGCATTGGGAGCTCTTTCAGATTGGCTCTTCTGTCCTTACATTTTTCTTTCTTTTTGTTAATATTTTATTTCTTATTTTTTATAAAGATTTTATTTTAGAACAGTTTTAGTTTTACAAAATTATTAGCATTTACAGAATTAATAGAGAGTTATTCTACACCCACACCCAGTTTTCCCTATTATAACATCTTAATTTAACATGGTTAATTTGTTATAATTAATAAATCAATAGTAATACATTATTTAGTGAAGCCTATACTTTATTCAGATAGCCTCAGTTTTCCCCTAATCTCTTTTCATTGTCCCAGGATCCCATTTGGGATACCACATTACATTTAGCAGTCATATCTCCCTGGGCTCCTCTTGGTTGTGACCATTTCTCAGACTTTCCTTGTTTTTGATAACCTTGACAGTTTTGAGGAGAACTGATCAGATACTTGGTGGAGTGTCCCTCAGTTGGAATTTGTCACGTTTTTCTCGTGATTAGATGTGGCTATGTCTTTTGGGGAGGAAGACCACAGAGATAGAGTGCCATCAGATCATAAGGTACACACTGTTAATGTGACTTATCACTGTTCATGTTAACCTTGATCACCTGGCTTGAGGTTGTGGTTGTCAGATTTCTTCACTGTAAAGTTGCTCTTTTTTTGTTCCTCTCAGTATGTGCTCTTCAGAGGAAAGTCACTATGTGCAGCCAAAACTTAAGGAGTGGGAAGTTATGCTCTACCTCTATGAGGGTGGAGTAACTACGTAAATCATTTGTGATTCTTCTGCATGGGAGATTTGTCTGTTCTCCCCCATTTCTTCATTGAATCATTTATTTATATAAGTGTAGATTGCTGGATGTTTATTTTATACTTTGGGTTACAATCCAATACTGGTTTATTTATTTTGTTGGTCGTATTATTCCAGCTTTGGCAGCTCTTTCAGTTGGCCCTGTATCCCTTTGACGTGCCTCGATCATTGTGGTTTTTTCTTTTTTGGGGGGGCACTTTCTTACTTTCAGTAACTATAAGATGCTCTGGGGTCATCTTTTATATTTCCTCTCCAGTCCTAGAATGACCCTTTCCTCCAAGGAGCCCTGATTACTTTTATAAAGAATGATGTTAGAAACCAACAGCTGGGTGATAGGTATACTTGTTGCTACTGTGATTTGGAAGGTTTTCTGTGTTTTAAGTGGCGGTGAAGTTCACATAACATAAAATTAACCATTTGAGAGGGAACGGTTTAGTGGTAATTAGTACATTCACTATGTTGTGCAACCACCACCTCTATCTAGTTCCAAAATATTTCCATCACTACAAAATATAACCCCATACCTATTAAGCAGTTACTCCTCCTTTGCTACTCCCTGCCCTCCTGGCAGCCACCACTTTGCATTCTGTTCCTATGGATTTACCTATTCTGAGTATTTCATATAAACAGAATCGTACAATATGTGATATTTTCTGTCTAGCTTTGTTTACTGAGCGTCATCTTTTCGAGATTGATCCACATTGTAGCATGGATCAGTACTTTATTCCTTTTTATGGCTGAAGGATATTCCATTGTGTGTATATATCACATTTGTTTATCCATTCATCCATAGATGAACATTTCAGTTATTTATACCTCTTGATTATTGTGAACAGTGCTGCTATGAGCAATCATGCACAGGGATTGTTTGAACACATGTTTTCAATTATTTTGGGCATATACCTAGGAATGGAATTACTGAGTCGTATGTAAATTTTATGTTTAATTTTTTGAGGAACAGTCAACCTGTTTTCCGCAGAGATTGAACCCATTTTTGCATTCCCACCAGCAATGCACGAGGGTTTCGATTTCTCTACATAGTCACCAATGGTTGAAAGGTTTTTAAGTAGGGAGGATTGGTATTTTATAAAAAATACTCTGCCTGCCATGTGGAGAATGGATCATAGGTGGCAAGGGCAGAAACAGGGAGACCAGTTGCCCTGGTGAATGATGGTGGTGACTTGGACTGGGATGGCGATGGAGAGAAGCAGACAGAGGGGAGAGGTGTTCTTGAGGCAGAATCAACAGGACTCGATCTATTGGTGAGAAAGGGAGGAATCAAGAATGATTCCCAGATGTCTGGGCTAGGAAAGCTGATTGGATTGTACTGCCATTTACCGAGATGGGATTGACTATAGGAAGTATGGCCTGGGGAGAAATCAAGACCTCAGGTTTGGACAAAGGGCTGAAGGTGATAGTGTGATTTGGCCTTTATTTTATGGGGAGCTGTCCTTGCTGTGAGGCAAGCCCAGTCTCTAGCTCTGCTTCCCCTATTTGGTCTTCATGTCCACAATCTGAGCTCTTTTGGCTCCAGAGCAGACAGTTATGTAGACGCTGGGCACAGGACAGAGGGTCTCTGCCTGGTATAGAGATCACAGACATGTTTTTCAGCATCCTGTTGTATGTGTTTCTGGGGTTCTCTGCATTCACTGGTTTCTTGACTGCTCAGCTTGGCTTTCTTCTCACAGCTGCTTGGCGTGACTTATAGTCACTGAGCTGGGACCTAGATGCTTTGCTGCCCTGTTTATGGTATTACCAGGCTCTTACCTGCTCTGTTCCATCCAGCTTTTAGCATTTGGACTGTGCCCCTTGATGTTTAACATGTGACGATGAGGAAGTTGGATTCTAGCCCCTGTATGATTTTCATGTTGGGCCAATGGGCAAAAGAAGGCATTGGGAATTAGGGAGGGGAGGGCAGAGATATGGGAAGAGGACTTGTAATCGTTATGATTATCCCCTACATATTAGATAAGTTAATCCCGTGTTTTGTTGCCTCATCATTCATATTATTAATTTTTATATCCCTAGTAAGCAGTGTTTTTACTAGTCATTAATATATGACAAAAAACCTATTTGTAGGAATTGAAGACAAGTGAGTCATTTTTTTGCATGAAAACAGGTTAATTACTAAAGTGATGATTACAAAATGCTAAAAATCTCTGGATCCTTGCTTTTTTTGTACTTGTTACTTCAAAGTAATGTTGGTGAGAGTCCAAAGAATAGTTGACATGTCCAGAATACTATTCTACTTGGCTGCTTAATCATAAGGATGTCCTTGTTCAATATTTCTTAGAGAAGTTTTAGAGTGCTTTCATTCTGGAACATTCTCTGGCATCAGGTGTGCTGGATTTAGTTTGCTGCCTGAAGATCGGTCTGTGAGGAGGCAAAAGACAACTAATCATAATCTTAAATACATAAGCTGGCTATAGGCCTGGGTTGAGCCACGCAGTGTACTCCATCCCTCTGACCACAGTGCTTGCTTCAAGGATGGGGATATGGAACAAGTGAGGCCAATGGGAGCCCCAGAGGTTATTTCTGAGTGCTCGTCATTTGAGCTATTCTAGAAAGAAATGGAGAGTGAAGCTTGTGGTTAGGTCAAGGACCTTGATGTAGAGCCAAAACAGAGCCCACCCAGAAATAGTAGAGGCAAGAGATGGATTCTGGTGTCATGGTTTGGGCCCTGAGTCAAGCCCCTGCTGAAGCTAGCCCTATCCCTGGATGTTCAGTACCTATAATTTTATTGTTGTTGCTTCAACCAGTTTTGGTTGAGCGTTCTCTCACATGTAGCTGAAACACAGTTGGCATTTATCAGAGGCAATCCCTTGACTCAAGGCTGACTTGGGGAGGCTAAGTGACGTGTCCAAGGCCACTCATAGCTATGGAGCCTAAGAGCAGGAAGTAGAAGACTAACACTGAGGCAGGTGCTGATTTTACCACACTTATACTCTGGTAGTTGATTTGGCCACAGACACAGGGATATTTGGGGGGTAAGTGAAAACAGGAATGTACAGCTTCTGAGGTTTGAGCCAAAGTGAGAGAAGTTGATATTTTCCTGGTCAGCTTGCATCCTCATTAAGCTTGTTTACCAACAACAGAACATCTAAGGGCGATGGAGATTCTAAACTTTTAACTCTCTCATATATATTCCCTAGTTCCACCCTCGTCATTTACTGTTTTCCTGGTGACAGATTTCAATAAAAATCTCATTCTTTTAACTTTTTTAGGAAGCAAGTTCTCTTTCAAATTTTCTCTGGGTATAGTGTTCAATAGATGAGAAGAAGGGGGAAGTCTGAGTCAGGGTGCAGAGAAGGAGAGGCCCCAGGAGACACAAGGTGACAGTGTGGATGAGTCAGGCATATGTAGTGGGGATGTTTCCAAAGAAATGATTGAGGTGTATTCAGATAAGTATGAGAGTCCTCATGGGAACAGTAAACAGTTATTTGATTACTTATGATCAAGAGTGTCTCCGTGTTAGGACTTGTATGGTGAGTAAAGGGACAGTAAGCAGCTAATCTGCCTAGGAAAGAGTGGGGAGATTGGATGGAGCTGGTAGGGCAGCCCAGAACAGACTGTGATACCAGGGCCAACTGGCCCCATTCGGTCCTCGGAAGATGGAAGCTCAGAGTGGGCTTTAGCGCAAAAGGAAAATATTTGTATTTCTCTCTCTTACCGATTTAAGCACTTCAACTTTGGCATTGATTAGAGGATTTGAGGTTACTCCTGGCGGAACGTTCCATTGACTTAAATTTTCTGAAATAAAGAAGGAGCATCTTATGAGTTGAAAGAAGCAATGACCAGGCTGGTGTGTTTTAGCCACAGTCAACTGGAGGGATCTCTGGGCGGTGTATGGCTCTAGGAGAAATCTCTCCCCGCTCATTCAACGGAGAGATGTGAGTTAAGACAGTCTCTCCCAGTCTTTTGTGTTTGTAAGGGTGAATTCACAAGGATCAGAAAAGACTGTAGAACTAACTGGAAACCTGGTGGGTATTCTATGTACAGAGAGTCAGTACCAAGAGAGAAGCTGGCATGTCTGCCCTCACTACCTTAAGAAGCCAGAAAAATTAGGCCCTGGTGTTCTGGTGCCATTTGTACTATATTGAACCCTTTTAGAGTTCATCATAAATACGTATAGATGACATTTTGCACCATCATCTCTTGGTGGTCGTAAGGGTTATGACTTAAGACTATTGAATATCTCAGACCCTAGTATCTGTGTGACTAGGTGACCCAGGTCCATGTTTCCTCTAAGTGACGTGATGCTGTTGTCCTGAAGACCCCTAGTGGGCCGGATTTCATTTGGACCTGTAGAAGAAACATTTTGATTTGGTTTTCATGTTTTGTCATCTCAATATGCTGAAGCTCCTATCTAAAGACAAAGAAGTACTTTTTGATCCAGACAGTGATTGGATGATATTGTGCTCAGTGCCATGGCACATGATGCAGTTTCACACCCATGTCCCTTCCTCGTGACACTGACTCTTCTAGGTGTTCATGTCATTAATTCCACGTACCCACAAAGGCAGACAAAAATTTTTTCAGAACTGCAGTCATCACATCTTGCACCTCGACCTTCTGGAAGAGACGGGAGGAGCATTTTTGTCAGTACACCAACCAGCCCCCCAGCTCGTCCTCACGTCAGGGAAAGGAGTCCTGGGGGCCTCTGTCCTTGTAGGTTTTCCTCTTGGTGGAGGAAATCTGTTACTGAACACAGCTGTGTGGGGAGGTGGATCTCTATCTATCCCTCTGGCCTTTCATTCTTTGGAGTTTTCAAAGGCCCTTCAGTAGGTTTTGATGCCTTAGGTGGCTCCTTGACAAATGTTTTTTGGGTTCCTGTTATTTTGCAGCTGCGTGCCCTCAGGACAAACGCGGGATTCAGCATTGGGGAGGATCAGCATTGGGTAGGATCAGGTGTTGCTGAATGCTGCCTCCTTTGGGTCCCATCCGAGTCTCTCCCTGATCTGGTCCTCCCCTGGTGCTCTATTTACCTTCCTTCCTTTGCCTTCCCCTCAACAGGTCTGTGATCCTGTGCTGCCTGCCCTTTGCGCATCCTGTTCCCTCTCCCTGGTACACACTTTTGGTCTGTGGTGAACTCCTGCTCCTCCTTCAAGGCTGAGTTCAGGCATCATTTTCTCAGTGAACTCACTGTCTGCCTCCCCATTGGTGCTCTCTCCACTGTCTTCTTTATGCTCAGTTGACAGCTATTTGCATAAATGTTTGTGTCCTCCATCAGGTGGGTAGTTACATGAGGTGGAGGACCATGCCTTCTATGTTCCTTTCCTTGCACAGAGCCTGGCGTATCACGTAGCTGCCTGGTAAAGATGAGATGCAGGAAGCCTGGGCTTGTAACGACTCCCAGAGTCTGCCTCTTGACTGGCTCCCCATTATCTCAGGGCTGACATAGGGGACCTAGACAGTCCCGTATGTCATAAGGTTGTTCACCTCTGAGAGCCCACTGTGTGCCTCTACTCAGTGTGTGGCTCCCAGGCTCTTAATGATTTGGCTGATTTATTTATGGTTTTAATTTATCCCTGTCCTCCCACTTAAACTAGAAGTTCACTCCTGGAGTCAGGGACCTCATCGCTGTTTCATGTTGCATTTTTAGGGCCGGACACATAGTAGTGCTCACTAAACATTTGTTGAATGAAGGTATGAACGTGCTCAAGATTGGATGTCTTAAATGTGGAGTTGGTCGGTGAGCCTTCTGTGAGTTTCCATCTCTGTGCACAGAGCATGGTCACTAGGGTCTCCCTGACTCTCCCCACTTCCCTACCTCCCAGGTCTCCTCTGATGATCCATGTGCTCACTCCATAGAACATGAGTTGAGAACCACTGATGGGAAGTATGAGGTGACAGGAGGCTGGGTATGTGTCTGAGAAGCTCCCATGAGCTAAGGCAAGATTAGACTCTAGATCACCTTTTCATCCTCCCAAGGGACCCCATAGCCTGTTGGGGGGCCCCTTACCCTCTACAAAAGCATGGGTCAGGCCTCATTCAGGGCACTGACTAAGTGGGGACTGCAGCAGTGGGCTTGGGGAACCGATTTTAAGAGCTCCCCAGGAGAGCCTGGGTTTGGAGCCTGCAGTCCTACTCCACATTGTGTCTGTGATCCAGTCTGTATGACCTTTTCTTTTCCAGAGAGCCCATGTGACTGAGCGTCTGGCTTTAAAATAGTAGCTCACCTATCATCGATAAATATTTTGGAAATTGAATCAACTTACAGCCTTAAGTGGTATCACGCTGTGTTGAATGCTGTCAGGAAACACAGTACAAGGAGAAATTATTTTCCAATAAAAAATATTAACCAATTCTCAAGTAGTATTTAAGTATTAGCTCAGTTCCTTCTTCAAGTCACTTATAAATTGGAAAATACTAAGAAGAATGAGCAAATTTAAGGTGAATAACAGGGTTTGAATTGAAAACTCCATGCTGACTTCCTATAATTATGCAAGTATTCCCAAAACACCTCTTCAGTTATCCTTCTCATGTGATTTGAATCGGGTTCTTGATATTTCTTCCCACACTGACGAATGGCAAGATGATCTTGTAGTTACAGACAGTACCTGACAGCCTGGATGTCTGCTCTCAATTTGTCTTTTGAAATCTTGCACGCGTGGGAGATGATTAAGGTCTGCATTAATATAAAGCAAACGTGAGTTAAAAGTAATACCTTGACCTGGCTACTGAGCAAACACGTCACTTGGTGATATGACCAACAGGTCACAGGTCAGGACTAGAGTGGCGACGACCTGGTCTCATCCTGCCCATCCAACCTGTTTATTCCATCCTTCCCTTGGTGGCTGAGCCCACCAGCCTGGCTGGTCTCCCTTGTGCTAGGGACACCCAGGCCCTCCGGCCCTCAGCGTTTTGGTAGCAGCTTCTCCCAGGGGCGCTCTCTTCTTTCCATGTAACCCCTGCTCCTGCCAGTTCCTCCTCACAACTCAGTCCTGATTTGTTACTCAGCACTTACCGTTTTCCCGGTGGCAAAGCTGTCACCATTCTTTTTCACAGGAACCCAGTAGATAACTTGCATTCTGTTGTCTGGCTGGAAGGAGTAGGATATTTTGTAGATGCTTGCATCCAGGTTATTCCCCTGTTGCAAAGGAGTGGTCATTTAGAGTCTGGGGAAGAAGGACTGCAGAGTGTTGCATTATGAGACACCCATGCATCGTTTAATTCATTTGTTCAAATATTTATTGATCCTCTAGAATGAGTTGGTCACCTAGCTAGGTGCTGGCCTGGCTGATATGACCACAAGAGACAGGGTCTCATTTCAGACATTTCCCTGTATCTCATTTCATGAAGGACAGTGGGGCATTTAACACGTAAAATTTTACTTTTCTATTATACCTCATTCAATTTAAAGTCCATTTCTTTCTATGCGCTTGTAGGGTACAGCTCTGCCCGTGATCATTTTGGGAGACTTTGTTATGGAAACATTGTATGTTGCTGAAACAGAGCCTGGCACATAGAAAGTAGTCACTGATGATAATTTGTTGTTATTACTGCCACTATTCTTTCCATCACTTTTGGGGCCAGGAGCAAATAAATACCTCACATGTAGATAAACCCACTCCCTTGCCCACGCCGTGGCTGTGGGTAAGTTACTTCTCTCACGTTGGTTGTCTGTAAAATGGGGATAAGAATCTTTACCTCCCAGTGCTGTTGTGAGATTGAAATGACATTAATTATGTAAAGACCCCTGGCTTTGTCCCAGGCACACAGAAGGCACTCAGAAAACATTGTCTCCTATGCCCCTGCTCTCTGCTTTTTCCCAGTGTCAGCAAGCGCCCATTTATATGATCATTAAGAGAAAATATGTATCCCGTAGCATTTTTCCATATTTATCTCTGGAAGAATGTTCTGGAATCCACTGCCTTTCCACCTTCTCACTTTTAGAGTTTGACAGACTAGGCTTAAAGCAAAGAGGAGAGTGGTGCCAGGGGCCACGTGGATGACGCTTACCTTCACGGAGCTCCTCTTAGCACTCTGAACGATGATTGTGCTGAGTAGGGTGTGGGACAGAGATAGGGAAACGTTGGCATTTTTAGGATCTGCAGGAAGGGGACTTCCAGGCACGGGAACTGGGTTTGAGTTAAAGAGAGCTTCGCCCTGGAGTAAGAAAAGCAGAAAAATCCCTGTCGTCATGTGAGACTAGCATCAATTTCTGTGCCTTTGGAGGCCCGCCGTGATGTTGGGGGATGAGGTGGCCCCCTGTGAGCGTTGCAGTGGACGAGCAGGGACAAATGGCAGCTGGCCTCCCCAGCCTCCGTATTGGGGGACAGTGGGGATTGGTGAGGTTTATGGAGACTGGGGAGTGGGAGCCGCTTGTAAAGGAAGAAGCGCTGCCCCTCTCCAGTTGATCAGTCCTGATTTGGTGCAGCTCGGGCCCCTAGTCCCTGATTTTCCAAGAGAAGACATAAATCTTCATTTTTCAGGTGAATTCCTCCATTTAAGTGTTACTTCAAGTAACGTATGTGTATGCACGTTTGTACATAACTCATAGTTCCTGCCTTTCCTTACACATTCTCCCCACCTAGAATGACCTCCTTGTCAAGCTCAAGGCCCATCTTGCCTATGAAACCTTTTCTTAAATATTCTGGCCTCCATTCAATAATTCCTCTTCCTTTCATATGCATTTTCCTCTCTGCTTATAAAATGCGAATTCCACATGGCAGGAAACTTGAAAAGTTTAGAGAAGTACGAAGAAGGGACAAGAGATTTTGCCTGATGTCACTGCTATTTCTGCACATTTTTGTTTGCATACCTCATCATTTTTATTTTGCTTTTAAAAAATTAATAGTAAGGGCTGGCCCGGTGGCTCAGGGGTTAAGTGCGCGCTCTCCGCTGCGGCTGCCCGGGGTTCGCAGGTTTGGATCCCAGGCGTGCACCTACGCACCGCTTGTCAAGCCACGCTGTGGTGGCGTCCCATATAAAGTAGAGGAAGATGGGGCCGGCCCCGTGGCTTAGCGGTTAAGTGCATGCGCTCCGCTGCTGGCGGCCCGGGTTCGGATCCCGGGCACACACCGACGCACTGCTTCTCCGACCATGCTGAGGCCTCATCCCACATACAGCAACTAGAAAGATGTGCAGCTATGACATACAACTATCTACTGGGGCATTGGGGGGAAAATAAATAAATAAATAAAATCTTTAAAGTAGAGGAAGATGGGCAGGGATGTTAGCCCAGGGCCAATCTTCCTAAGCAAAAAGAGGAAGATTGGCATCGAATGTCAGCTCAGGTCTAGTCTTTCTCACACACGCACAAAAAAATTAATAGTACCTTTATAAGCATTTCTGTATACCATTACAATCTCATACATCTCATACATGGTTTAATTATAACCTTTCTCTTCTTGTCTAGTTTTTTTCTTTTTCCATCATTAATACCTGTATTTTTGTGCTTTAATACATCTGCACTTAGGATGTACTTAGTACAGATGGATTCCCAGAAGTGGATCCAAAACCTTGCCCTCTTCAGGACTCCTCATGGTGTAGGTTTGCAGTCCTCGGGTGGTTGAGATGGGTGGGTGGGGTGAGTCGGCCCTTTTTGTTTTCTTATGTATTGTCTGTTGAGTGTCTAGACCTGTACTGGGTACATCCTACCTGTCAAGAAATGGTTGTCATTGTTGGAATACCTCATAGTCATGGCACATTGGACTTCAATGGAAGGGGAAACGTGGCTGACCCCTGTGGCAGGCACTCAGGTGTTGTGGTGGAAGCGTGGGAGATTCACCGCGTGGTAAAGGTCTGGGGATGTGAGAAGGGATGAAGGCTGGTGTGTCATGTCAGTGGAGTGCATTTCGTGAGCTGAAGGCTGCCTCCAGCCTTCCTACAGAATCCATCGCAAGCCCAAAGAACACTTACACAGTAGAGGATTGAAAGACCTTCTGCAGAAAGTCCGTAACTTTTAACTCGGTACTTGAACAAGCCAGTAGCTATGGGGGAGAGGAAAGAGAGATCATGTAGAAAACCCCACAAACCCCTGACTGGTGTGCCCTGGGCTCTTGCCTGGCTTTGCCCTCCAAATGGGGGACTAGTGTGGACCCCTCCCTCTTCCTTGGTCCCAGGCAGAAAGCTGGTGCCTCACTGGCTTTTCCACACATGTCTGGGAGTAGGCTTTGGGATGGAGGGTGACACAGAGCTCAGCCCTGTCCCTGAAGTGCCAAAACCTCCAGGAGGAGGAAAGGGTTTGCTGCCCAGGCGCCATATTTTGTCGACTCTGGGACTTGGGGAATATTACCAGTTCCCTGCTTTGGCTGTCTTGGCAGCTGCCGTCCCGCCATGTCCTATCATCCCTGTCTCCTGGATATGTTTAGGGACACTGGAGGGAATTTTTGCTTCTCAGCCTCTTGGCGTGAGGGCCTGGGACTGCTCCTTGCTCAGACCCCATGCATGTATAAACTTTGAAAGCCATTTGGGACTGAGGAGGTACCACAGAGATGTCTAAGGGGCTCTTGTCCTGTTCTGTCCTGGAGAAAGAGTCACAGTGGTTCAGAGAAGCAGGTAAGGTGCCACATTTTCTGCCTGGGTGCTTGGAGGTGCACGATGTTGCAGCCCACAGCCCCATCCTCTCCTGTGTGTCACCCAGTGGAATCCAGGGGAGCATTGACCATCTCCCTCCATTGACTTGGGCAGCCCCAAGGAGGTCAGGTGTTTGTACTCACAGTTCTTGCATTCATTGAAATCACTGAGATCAATGTCACACGATTTTGATTCTTTAATCTGTGAAATCACCACCTGTTAGCTTTGCCAAGGAAGTGCAGCAGGCCCGTCCTCCTCCTCCTCCTCACCCCACATCTTCTGCTCCTTCTCTGTCCTCCCACCTTTCTCCTTATCCTATATCCTGGTCTTCTTTCTGGAAGAACTCATCCTGTCCTCCCCCCAGCCTGAGGCATTGTCCTATCTTGCTGGTCTCTTGGGCCAGAGGGGCTGTTCTCCCAGAATCAGGACTCCTGAAGGCCTGATGTCACCTTCCTGAGCCTCTGCCAGCATCAAGCCATATCTGAGGAAAGGGCTCCTCTGTCTTCCTCACAGTGACTTAAACCTCCAGGATGATGCCCCCCTTCCCCAACACTTACGTTCTCATTTATTGTTGCTGTCAGCACTTGAGGAATGATGTCATCCAAGGGCAGAGGCACAGGTAAAGACTCTGTGATCCTGGGAAAGATATGTGCGGAGAACCGTGTGATTCTTCCATTTCTGGATTTTGCCCAAACATTGGAGAAAACCCATCCATTGATGAAATAGCAGCAATGATGTCCTGCTGCTTAAATTTGTGCAAACACCTGAGCTCCTCACCTTCAGCTTTAGTCATTAAGGAAGATGCAAGGATACCTGGGAAAATTACCATACCCCGCATCTGACCCAGCAATCCCATGTGGAGGAATTTACTCTTCTAATATACTGTGACATTGGTGAACAGACTTGTCTGGGACCTTATTCATTGGAGTTGGGTACAAAAGTTAATAGTTGGAGGGGCCAGCCCGGTGGCGCAAGCGGTTAGGTGCGCGCTCTCCGCTGCAGTGGCCCAGGGTTCGCTGGTTTGGATCCTGGGCGCACACCGACACACTGCTTGGCAAGCCATGCTGTGGCGGCGTCCCATATAAAGTGGAGGAAGATGGACACGGATGTTAGCCCAGGGCCGGTCTTCCTCAGCAAAAAAAAGAGGAGGATTGGCGGATGTTAGCTCAGGGCTGATCTCCTCACAAATAAATAAATAAATAAATAGTTTGAAAAAGTGACTATTCCTTGATAAGGGTCTGTTAAATAAATTATAGTGCATTTTCATAATGGAGTACTAGGCAACCATCAAATATGAAGAAACAATTTATGTACTGATGCCACAGATTACAATCATTTTTTAAATATGAAACAGAGTCCAGAAAAGTGTAAATATCATCTCCTAATTTCTGTGTGTGTGTACATGCACCCATTTGTTGCATATGCACATAATATCTCTGAAAGCCAGTGGAAGAGACTGGATCCATTGGTTGCTTCCAGAGAGGATAATTAGCCAGCTGGTGTATATGGGGGGAGGAAGATGTTTCACTATATGGCTTTTTGTATCTTTTGAATTTTGATTCAGGTGAATGTATTGCTTATGCAGAAAAATAGAACAAAGTACAAAAAGTATGGTTTGCAGAATGCAGGCAGAGTGAGGGAGGGTTATTCTCAAACACAGTGGGTCATTCCCAAGCAGAGACTCCTCTCAGGGCCTCCATTTATTGATCGTTCAAACCATTGGGTTGGCCGAGCTCATCTCTAAGGGTGGTACCACCAGGGACATTCTAGCACACAGGCCAATTGATCCAGAAAATGAGAAAAATAGTCTCACGTACATCTCCACTAGCTGCAGGGACACTTTCTTGACTTTGATGCCCTTCTCCTGGACTTGGAGGTTGACGCATTGGGTGTTGTTTGTGGAAATTCCAATTTTCAGAGTCATATCACTGTGCACTTGAAATCCCAGTATGTTGACTATGGGTCCTGCTAGGCTGTGGAGAACAAGATGCAGGTGAAGCCAGGCCTGTCTGCAGGATGGCGCTCAGCCAAAGCGATAGACATTTTGGGACTCAGCCTCATGTGTTGGTCCAGGTTATTCGAGAGAGGGAAAGTTTGGTGCTTTCCAATGGGCATGCCCCAAGGTTGGCCATCGCCCTGTACACAGGATTCAGAGCCGGGCTCATGGGGGCATTCAATAAACATTGACAAAGTCTCTCTGCTAAGCAGTCTTCAAGAGTCTTCTTTTGTTGGTGGCATCAGGCTGAATGGTAACGAGATGCCCCTTACAGGTTTACTTTTGTGCCCAGCACCCGCAGCTGTCTGTGGTGTGGGTGGCAGCAGAGGAAGAACCCACCATTTACCAGAAGCTGGTCTCATTAAAGTTGGCATTTGGAGAAGACAAATGGCTCTTCCTGACTCCCTGTGGTGGTCACAAACACGGGCTCTGGAGGCAGAAAGCCTGCGTTCAAATCCTGTCGCTGCCATATTTTAGCTGAGTGACTTTGAGCAGTGTTTGTAACCAGTTTTGCTAGTCTAAACTGTTTCCTAGTCTAAGAGCAGGACTGCTCTCCTGATGAGGTTGTCAAGTAGCGTCAGTGGGTTCAGAGTGCCCCAGTTAAGTGCCTTGCTGGAGCTTGGTCAGTGAGATGTATCAGTGCTGTGTGTATTAGTCCAAAAAGTCTTCTCTCCAGGGTAGATTCCCTGCCCTCCTGTGTCTTCCTGTGTGCCTTGGGCCTACACTGTTAACCTGCTCCTCTCCCACATGCTGACGCTCACTGAGGGCAGGGACCGCGTTTAGTCTTCCCTCTGTGCCCAGCTCAGCATCTGGAACAGAGCAACGTTTATTAGGACGACCCATTAGGAGGATGAATGAATGTGTGAATGCATGCAGGTCTAAATTTGTAGCTTCCTCAGGACGTTTTAATCATCTCTATCTCTCCCAACTGCCTAGGACAGTATTTGTGCAGGGTGGGCTGATTCTCTTTGGAGAGTCCAGATTATTTGGAAGGTACATTTCCTGTAATACCAGTGTACATGTCAGTATGAGATGCATTCTCTGTGGTTTCTCTCTTCATTGCCCATGTATAAAATTGTGCAGATTTCACCTGGAAATCTGGATTTGGCTGCGCTTACACTATTTGAGGATGGGACTCCATGGGTCATTCTCCTGCCTTACTCCTCCGGGCTGGAGGGGAGGGGCAGCTGCGCCTGGTTACTCTTTTGCCCCGTCCTCAGCCATCTTGCCTTACTCTGTCTTGCCTTGTCTTGTCTTTGCCTGGCCCTTGGACACTGGATCTTAAGACCTCAGTCCAGGCCAACTCAGCTGACTGATTCTAAGACAGGCTTACCCTTTTCCACCTATGAAGGCGGTAGTTGTTGCATCGATGAGGATCCCGTCGCCTGTTGTGGTCGTCGTCATGCTCTCCACAGCCGCTTTTTGAACCTCTAATCTGCAAAGCGATAGCATCAAGGGTCATCCTGGGCTCCAGGAATCAGCCTGGGCAGCAGGAGAAATACCTTTGAAGCAGGCAGTTAACTATCTACCAACCCATCCGTCCCTGGGACTCCCCAGTCCCCTAGTGCCCAGTTGAAGAAATCATGATCATCTTTCCCCCTGAAAGAGAAGGTTTCAGCACAGAGCTGGAATATTGCTTTGTGAATATGCGGTTGTCCCTTTCCATGGAATTGTTGGAGGTTGAACTTCAGCGTCCCCAAATAGAAGCTTTCTCTTGTGCCAGAAGCCTTAGGGTCAAGGAAGCACTTACCCTATCAAGAGATCTTCCAGGCCAATATTTCCCAGCAGGCCCGTGAGCCCATTAGTGATGCCTGCTGGCACTGCACTGTTTAGCACGCCCTGAGCGGATTCTTTGAGCTTGTCAACTCTGTCATCTCCCACAGCCGGTAGGAGATTCGAGAGACCAATGTCGTTGACAGGTCCTTTTACGGGATTCTTCTCTGCACCGAGGGGTAGTAGGCTGCCCACGAGTCCTTTTACGGGATTCTTCTCTGCACCGAGGGGTAGTAGGCTGCCCACGAGTCCTTTTACGGGATTCTTCTCTGCACCGAGGGGTAGTAGGCTGCCCAGAGTCTCTTGGGCCAGGGGTACAAGGCCACCTACAACACCAGTGGCTTCTGAGAGCAATGGCAATGGGAGATTTGAGGACTTGCCACCACTCCCCTTGCCGAGGACACCACCAAGGCCAGCACCTCCAAGGATATTGAGAGAAGTGAGGTCTAACACAGACAACAGGTTGGAGCTGGACACTGTGGATATCACGTTTCCCAGCACACCAGCCAGATCTAGCTCTGCACACATCAGCATCTTCTCGATCTGCGAGGGCAGGGTGGCGTTCAGATCTGGAAAGGGTTAAGAGACACGTTCCTGTTGTCGGCTGCCCAGCCGGTTCAGCCAGAGGAAACTTCCCAGCTGGAGAACCAGCACCTTTGAATTGAGGGGCCCATAGAAATGGTCTGTCATGCCTCCTGGAAATATTGGTCCTTGCTACTGCGCACCTGAGGACAGCCTGGCCTAACCAAAATATGCCTGTCCCCTTGTTGGAGTTAACATTTATTAGCATCTACCTGAGGCCAGCCTGGGTGTTGAGTATGTTACTCTAAAGCGAATTGGGTATAGAATGAAAGCACCTGGTTTAGTTTTTGAGCCCAGTAGCCCAGAGTATATACAGTCTAGGCTCTGCCCGTTGAAGTCTGAGTGACCTGGGTCAGGGTCTTCTCTTTCCCGAGCCCACATCTTGAACCTGTCCGGGGGTGCTTGGTAGGACCTGCAGCATGGGTCACTGGGTGCAGGACGAATAAGTGATTGCCGATTTTAAGTGCTGAGTAGGACGGGGGGCAGCTAGGGAAGTGGTGGTGGAACCGACAGGTCTGGACTTTTCTGTTCTCCATCTGGTGATTCTGTGCAAGTCCCTTCCCTTCTCTAGGCCCCATTTTCCCCTGTGGGTCGCTGGGAGGTCCTGCCACCTTTGAGAAGCTGCCTCTACTAGGAGAACTGCATCAGCTCTAATCTGCCTGCAGCATTGCTGTCATCAGGGTGCGGGAGGTGCTGACCTTGTCTTTGCCTCCACACTGGGGATAAACAGGACAGGGAGAAGTGGAATCCTAGAAGGTAGTGGGGCAGGAAGGAGGGCACCTTGGAGAGCTGTAAAGTCTTAGGGTCCTGTCCTGTGATGCTGCTCCCAGTGGCTGAGGAAGGACTCGGAAGAAGAGCTATTACATCTGGATGGTGGTCAACCTTGCCCACCTAAGTGAACAAGTTAACTGGGCCGAAGGACAACATTCCTGGCCCAGCAGAGTAGCAGGAAGAAATCCACTAGTACCAGCCCTGTCGGGCTGGTGAGCCTCGGCTTTTGGAGCCTTGCTGCTGCTTCCTGTGCCCAGAGCTCTGCACCCTGGAGAGCCTTTGCTTGCATAGGGTGATGTGGACACACACCCTTCCTATGTTTATGCCCTAGAGAGTCTCTTGTGCATGAGCACCAGGAGACCTATACGTGTTCAGGTCAGTATTGCTCGGAGAAGCACAAAACTGGGAAAAAAGATGCGAATAGATGCGTAAATGATCTAGGATTCATCCGGTAGAATACCGCTGTGAAAATGAGTGGACAGTCTTTCTCATTACAACATGGATGAGCCACCTCAGAAAGCTAAGATTGAGAGACACTGCAAGAAGGTCATCTTTTGGGAAACTTTATAACACGTAGTGCAATTTTTTATATTGAGAAGGAATATCTACATGTCATAAAATATAAAGAAATGGCAAGGGAGAAATAATCAGGCCAGAGGCCACTGGAGGGGAGGTAGAGAGTGAGAGGGAAGGGGATGCAGCCCAGCAGGAGCCCCTGAGCTTTCAGCCCTATTGCCAGGTTTTATTCCTTAATCTCAGCAGTGGGTACAGGGTGTTTGCTATATATGTCTTTTAAGCTTTTTTATGTGTGGTGATGAAATTAACAACCACCACCACCAAATCACTGCTTGAGGGGTATACAACTGTCATTTGTACCACTGTCTGCAGTTTTCTACATATTTGAAGTATTTTGTAATAAGGAAGGATGGTAGGAAGAGTGGAGCCCATGTTCCTGAAAAGGCAAAGCAGTGGATGTGTGAGCTGTGGGGCTGGGTGTTGTGGCCACCAGGCAGGTGCAGAGTCCCCCTCTGTTACCCTGTCATGTCACTCTGGGAGGTTGACCCAGGTCCTGGCTGCAGAAGGCTGTTAAGGGGAGCTCTGCGGGCTTTCCTGCTGGCCTTCATTTGCTGATGAGTCCTACTCCCTTCTTGTTTTCCAAAGGGAGTCATTTCTTTGCCAAGCCTTGCAATTCCTGAGCTCCTCTGCTCTCAGACCCTGGGAGATTGCTGGAGGACAGAATTCCACATCTCCTTGAGGAGGAAGCAGAGGCTCAGAGAGGGAGAGAGAATGGGGCTAGTTGGAGAGCGTGAATCTGGTCAAGGAGTTTGGTGGATTTGGACCCGGATTTCCCATTTCCTGGCTCCTGGTCAACCCAGTTAGTGCTTTAAGCGTCTGTGGGTGCCTGGGATGAGCTGTTGGGCCCGGCAGTGAGAAGCTGTGAGCTCTCCTGTCTCCCGGTGAGAAGAGTCATATAGATAACCAAACAGGTTGCTGGTTTCAAGAGCTGCCTTCTCCAGGCTTGCTTTGACCAGTCCTACCCAACGTGCGGACTGCGGACAAGCAGCCTCAGCATCATCTTGGAGTTTATTAGAAAACCAAGTTCTCAGGCCCACTGTGGTACTGCTGTACCAGAAAGTCTGGGAGTGGGGCCCGGGCATGTGTTTTGTTATCAAACTCTGAGGTGATTCCAATGCCTCCTCCTGTTTGAGAACCACTTGTTCAGAAGGTGGAACTAGACTTTGGGCTAGAAATGAGAAGCGTGTTGGTGAGAGGGTGCAGTCAAAGGTGTGCAGGTGAAACAATTCTTACTTACATTCATTGAGTTTTCTGCTAGACATTAAGTACTTGGCCACGGGTGGACACCTGCCTCTGGAGGTCCCAGCTAAATGTCTTATACGTGGAGAGCTTCCTAGGATTGAGGGATTTGTGGGGGGCCTGTAGACTGGCGGATTGATTGAGAGGCTGCTATCAAACTCCCCAGTGAATATATTGCCAGGAAGTTTTCTCAGCTGTAAAGGTGGGGTCAGCAGGTCAAATGCTCCTGTGTAGACGGCCAGCATGACGACCAGGGCCCAGAGGGTCAGCATCTTGGCGGTTGGTATCTGCAAAGGATGGCTTTGTCAGACCCCACATTCCCAATGGACCACAGGGCTGCCAGTACATTTATACTGGATGTGCACATACAAGGGTCCTAGCTCTTGTAGGAAGATGCCGTTCACGTTGTCAGTGTTCTAGTCTGTGTACTGTATTCATGGGACAACGTTCCAACACATGGCAGTCAATGTCTCGAGGAAGGGCCCCTTTTTCTCCTTCTTTTTCAACTTTGCTTAAAGGTGTCTGTGGACTGTTGGCAACCTTTGAGTACAGGCCAAGCCCTGCCAATGGCCTTACCTGGAGGGTCCACATCTTCCTGTTAGTCTTTCTTTCTCAAACATCCTCGGAGTGGTTTGAGTCACCAACTGGGAGATTAGAGAGTTTTGAATGATCTAGCTACATGTGTTGTCACGCCAGTGGCGGTCAAGGTCTCTCCCTGCTCTGGTCAGGTAATATGAGCAGAGTCCTTGTTGTTGTGAGCTTACCATGTGCCAGTCCCTTTGTGCAGTGTAAACAGACATCAGCTGCTCTAAACTCTTTCCACAACGCTGAGAGGGATGGCCTGTGTCCTCATTTTGCAGATGATGAAATGTGGGGTACAGACTGGGCAATATACTCGCCTGTGCCCATTGTCCAGCCCCCAGCTGATAGTTTTGCCCGGTCAGGACTAAACCACCCAGTGAGTCTGTTCCAGGCGTGGCACCCTCCATCCCTTTGGACATTGGGCTTTCCTGGCATTTTAGCTCAACGTGTAGAGGCCAGAGCCATCTCCATGTCAGTATGAGCATCTCAGGGCTTCTCTTTTCTTTTAAAGCACCTTCCCGTGTTCCACAAGAGCACTGGCATGGTCTGATGGTGGCATTGGCCAGTCCACACTATTGTACTGGTGATGGGCACAAAGTGGGCTTTCCTGTGTGTGAACTGATGATCGAGTTAACCCATTCCCCCACCTTCTGTGGCCCCTCATGTGTGCAGGGGGCTGGGTGGTCCTACTGACCACGGGGCATGTGGAATCTTTCTGTTGTCTGGGGTTGAGCAGCCTTGTTTGCTGTGACTTGTAGTTTGTGTAAGTTTCAGCTCTACCCCTGCTGGTTGGACTGTGTCCATACATGTCTACTTATCGACACTGGTCAATGTACCTACTGGTCAGTGTGCTAAGCACTTCATCTGCAACATCTTACATAATCCTCTCAGCAAATCCAGGCACTAGACAGTATTATTACCCCCATTTCCAGCCAAGGAGACCTCGCCCCAGCAAGAAGGCAGAGAGCTGGGTCCACAGCAAGGCAGGAAAGCCCTGTTTGACAAGCTCAGTTGTGTGACTCCATGAAGGTCACGTCCCTCCTCTGGCCATCAGGTTCCTCCATTACCATGATTCTCTAAATCTTTCTCTCTCTAACGTTTTGGTTAACATGGAGGTGTGTCTTAGGACATGTTTCCTCAGTGAAGCAAGTAGACTCTGGAGTTCCTCTCTGTTTGCATTTCTTAACCAGACAAGTTTTATAGAATTGGGCTTGTTGATCTTTGCTCTTGCCATTTGTAGGCATTGCCCACGTCAAGCTGCCTACCAGTGACTAACACCATGGGAAGAATCACAATTGCAGAAATGCTGGGAAAGACCCGGTGGGAAGCCACTGCCAATCCTTCACAGTGTATAAATTAGGTATTTGAAAAAGCTCACCACATCTGTACTGTTTTTTTCATTTTACCCTCATCTGTGAGAAATTGAAGTTTAGTATTTCAGGAGACATGTCAGTGTCCTGTGAGGAAAAAATAATAAAGCGCTGTGCCTGTGACTGAGTTGATTTTTTAGACAATATCTAACAATATTTAGGCAATATTGTTAGACATTGTCTTGAGTGGAACCACTGAGAATCTCAGTAATAAATTCATCATTTTTAAAAGCAGTTGTGTAACCACGAGCCCACTAGAGTCAGTTTGAACAGACCCCATCTCTTGTCAACAGAATGATTAAGAACTGTCTTTCAGAAAATTTGCAAAGTCACATAGCCAGAGCAGGCACAGAAGAAGAAATCTTGACCTGAAATGACCGAGGAACTGAAGATTCTCCTCCCCATGGAACCAAATGACCAGATATGACAGGAACTTGAAAGTCAGACTCTCATCAGAAGCGAGGGTTCCATCATCCAGGAAGATCGGGTGTTAAAAAATCCCTTCCCCACCTTACCATAAATATTTAGAACCTTACCATAAATGTTTAAAGCCCACCAATCAAAACCTGTCCTGTCAGTGTTTCCGCGTGCCAGCCTGTTCTCCTTAAGCTCTTAAATTTCACCCCAAATCCTGAATCGGGGAGACAGATCTGAGGGCACACGGCCCCCATCTCTCTGCAGATCAATCTCACAAAACAAAGCTACATTTCTTTTCCCAAAGGCTGATGCCATAATAAATTGACTTGTTATGTGGCAAGCCCTTGGTTAGTAACAGTTGAATACCAGGCAATTGTTAACACCTACCATGCTAGGCAGAGTGCTGTGTGTTTCAGCAGGGAGGCGGCATTGCTAAAGAGATTCTAAATGCAAAACCCTGGTTACCCGACCTTTGATGAATTGTCCTGTGCTTGCTCCTGCCTCTGAGTTTTGACCTTTTCTTTCGTTCATTTGATTCAGTGAGTTCTTACCTTGTGCAGTGTTGGTGGGTCGGTGTCAAAGGGCGAAAGTTTTGAAGCTGCCTCTCCTCCTGCTCTTGCCTCCGAACCGTCAGAGGGAAAGCTGCATCCCATTTTTATAGACCAGTGTCTCCCAGAAAAGTTGTCAGACATGAAGGGGCATGATCCAAGTGTGCTAATAAGGGTGACGTGATACAGGCTGACTTCCAAGATCAGCACCTGCTGATAGTTGTGACATTTGTCAGTGTCTTTCCGAGAGGTGTTCAGGGTGCTTGGAACTTTTTCAGAGGGGGCACCCAGGCCAATTATCTGTCCTCTCCTTATTTTATTTATTTATTTATTTATTTATTTATTTATTTATTTATTTATTTATTTATTTATTTATTTATTTTTTGTGAGGAAGATCAGCCCTGAGCTAACATCTGCCAATCCTCCTCTTTTTGCTGAGGAAGACTGGCCCTGAGCTAACATCCATGCGCATCTTCCTCCACTTTATATGGGATGCCGCCACAGCATGGCCCGACAAGCAGTGCGTAGGTGCGCGCCCGGGATCTGAACCCTGGGCCGCCACAGCGGAGCGCGTGTGCTTAACCACTACGCCACGGCGCCGGCCACCCTTTCCTTATATTAAACCTTCACAGGGCTGTTACTTTCAAAGCCATGTGGGTGCTGGGTGAATGGCAGAGGAGAGGGGTCTGTCAGTCTGGCAGGTGCCAACCTGATGAGAGCCCTCTGTGTCACCAGTGCTATGTCCTGGGCATAGTCGGCCCTCAGCACTGAGTGACTACCACTAGGGTGGGGATCCGAGGGAGAGGGCATGGGGTCCCTTTGGACAGGGTGTTCAGAGGAGGTCTCCCTGTCAAGTGACATTTTATATCAGATGTGTGCGATATGAAGGATCCAAACACGCAAAGATTTGGGACAGAAGTGACGGATGCAGGAGGATTGGAAAGTACACAGTGCCTGACGTGAGTGAGAACGTGAGTGCAGGCCTGGGGGACTTTAAACATGGTTGTTATGTAATTTGCTCAGTCCCCTTTCCTTTCTCTAATTGCCCCTGGAATGAGACTTGAATAGTGTCACTAACCTGCTGTGGTGCTCACTGTATTCGAGAATTCCAGTCTCAGGCCAGGTTCCTTCTCGCCTATTATTTCTTTTAATGGCTCCCAAAGTCTAGAACCTGTTCTCTGGGCCTCAGGTTTTTCCTCTCTTTTAGGAGAAGGCCCGGTCATCTGGTAGGTTCCTACCGCTCGAAGGTTGGTGATTTTGTATGTCCTGTCATGATAATGCTATGGTGTTGCCACAGCTTTACAATGCAAGAGTCTGAGAGAGGGAGATGATTTTGACGAATGGGCTGGTTAATGCCAGAAGCGGGGGAAGCGATTAGGCTGGGTCCCTGCCTTAAAGCAGGCTCAGCATATTTGCTTCAGGGCGCTCTCTAACCCCAGGTGGTTCTCATCCTGTGAACCTCAACTGCTGTTCCATTTGCCAAAGGTCCCATTTTGGGCTTTGCCGAGGTGTCAGATGCATAGAACACATGACAGTTGACCTTTTCTTAGATGGCAGAATCTAGAGTTTTATATGTGATGATAAGTAGAAGACAAAGCCCAACTGTCCTGGGTCTTATTTTTCTTGGACATTTGAGGGAAATGGAGTCATCTTTTAGGTGACATTTGTGACGTCTGTTGGTGGGTGTGGCCTTTGATTTCCGTGTGTCTGATGGTTCTCTGGACCCAAAGAATGAACCCAACTCCAGAGGTCGGGAAGGAGCGCATCCGGGATGCAGCCTCTGATGGCCCTGGGGCCTCCTGGTTCTTTGTCTCTCTCTATCCTTTAACTTTAGGAGGTGGGGCAGCTATTGAATTCTGCTAATCCAGGATCCACGTGAAGCTGTTTCACACAGGGTGGCTTAGCAGGCTGGGCACAAAGACCTGCTTGTTCCCAAGCCCTAAGTGATTTGACCTGCTGACTCTTGAGAGAGAGGGTCCTTTCAAGGCTGGCCAGGGCTTGGCTGGGATCACAATTGCAGATGATAAGGTAGGTACTGTTACTGCACAAAACTGGGGTTCTCTGCCCGGTGCTCATAAACAAGCCAATTAATTATGGCATCGGCCTTTGGCAAAAGCGATCAGCTTTGTTCTGTGAGATCAATATGCAGGGAGAACAGGGGGATGTGCCCTCAGATCCGTCTCCCTGATTCAGGATGTGGGGCAAATTTAAGAGGTTAGGGAGAATAGGCTGGCACGTGGAAATGCTGGTGGGACAAGTTTTGATTGGTGGGCTTCAAACATTTATGGCAAGGTTTTAGACATTTACGACAGGGTTCTATACATTTATGGTGAGGTGGGGAAGGAATTTTAACACCGGATCTTCCTGAATGAGGGACCCCTGACTACTGATAAGAGTCTGACTTTCAAGTTCCGATCATGTCCTGGTCCTTGGGTTCCGTGGGAAGGAGGATCTTTGGTTCGCCAGTCATTTCAGGTCAAGATTTCTTTTGTGCGTGCTCTGGCTATGTGACTTGACAGATTTTCTGACAGGCAATTCATAATGACTCTGTTGATAAGAGATAGGGTCAGTTGAACTGGTCCTGGAGGGCCCACAGTTACAAATCCCCCCCTTTTTTTTGTTTACCACTCAATCTTGAGGGACATAGAGTGATGACTGATCTAGCTTATCCTGCTGATAAAGGGCATAGGTTATTCCATCTCATTGAACCAGTCTCTTAGTAAGACGGTGAGGTAGGTGGGCTCCCAAAGTTAGGCTTATATTGTGTAAGCAAGTAACAAGGTATTTAATAAGAAGCATTTCTAGAGAAACAAAAAGTAAGACAAGGTTAATGGTTGGAGCAAATTATAAACCAGTTTTTTTGAGCTCAGGAGGCAGCTAGTCAAAGGATTTCTGGATGTCAGAGTCGAAGCATCTTTCACAGTTTGAATTGTCTCTGATGATGTCATCGGGTCTTCAGGTACCTTTCTGCGTGGCTTACACAGCAACAGACATGAATCTCTCTGAAGTTTATATCAGGTTCTCCAGCTTCAGTTTGCAGGGCTTCAGGGGAAAGAGCAGTTTCAATTCTCAATGATTCCAAATCAAAATGATGGAACAATCGAAAATGATAATTTGGAGATCTGTAGCCAGATGTTAGGTTCTATTTCTGATAATTGTCTTTGAGGTTTTGTTTTCTATCTGTAAACTGGACTGGATCCTGAATCCTTCTAGTCTCCTGAAATATCTGGCTACAAATCTTCAAATTAACATTTTCAATTTTTCCACCATTTTGATTTGGAATCATTGAGAACTGAAACTGCCCTTTTTCCTGAAGCCCTGCAAACTGAAGCTGGAGAACTTGATATAAACTTCAGAGAGATTCATGTCTGTTGCTGTGTAAGCCACTCAGATACCTGAACACCTGATGACATCATCAGAGACATTTCAAACTGCAAAAGATTCTTCGACTCTGATATCTAGAAATCCTTTGACTGGCTGCCCCCTGAGCTCAGAAACTGACTTATAATTTGCTCCAACCATTAACCTTACTTTTCTTTTTGTTTCTCTCTAAATGCTTCTTATTAAATACCCAGTTAGTGGCTTACACAATATAGGCCTAACTTGGGGAGACCACCTGCATCACCATCTTACTAAGAGACTGGTTCAATGAGATGAAACAATCTATACCCCTTATCAGTAGGAAGAAGCTAGAGCATTTGTCACCCTATGTCCCGCAAGATTGATGGATGAATGACATAAAAATGGGGGATTTATAACCACAGGCCCTCCAAGACTGGTTCAACTGACCCCATCTCTTGTCAACAGAGTGATTAAGAACTGCCTTTCAGAAAACCTGCAAAGTCACATAGCCAGAGCATGCGCAAAAGAAGAAATCTTGACCCGAAATGACCGGGGAACCAAAGATCCTCCCTCCCACAGAACCCAAGGACCGGGACACCATTGGAACTTGAAAGTCAGACTGTTATCAGAAGCAAGGGTTCCCTCACTCAGAAAGATCCGGTGTTAAAATTCCTTCCCCACCTCATCATAAATGTTTAGAACTCTGTCATAAATGTTTAAGACCTTACCTAAATGTTTGAAGCCCACCAATCAAAACCTGTCCCACCAGCATTTCCCCATGACAGCCTGTTC
The DNA here is from genome assembly GCF_020826845.1 of Diceros bicornis minor. Classification (NCBI taxonomy): domain Eukaryota; kingdom Metazoa; phylum Chordata; class Mammalia; order Perissodactyla; family Rhinocerotidae; genus Diceros; species Diceros bicornis. The sequence goes on from NC_080758.1 coordinate 26,419,018, forward strand.
TGCATAACCTCTTGAATTTGCCCCACATCGTGAATCGAGGAGACAGATCTGAGAGCACCCCCCTCATTCTCCCTGCAGATCGATCTCACAGGATAAATGTGCTCTCTTTTCTGAAAGGCTGATGCTGTAATTAATTGGCTGTTTATACGCATCAGTCAAGAGAACCCCAATTTTGTGCAGTAACATTTGGCAACCACGAAGGGACGAGGTCCTCTGACAGCCTGCCCAAGACTCTGGAACCCCCCAGTGGAGTGTGGGGTCTTTTATCGACCCTCAGTGGCCGCCTAGACAATTTCATCTAGAGGGTTGACTGATTGGATTCCTGTTTCCTTTCCCACTGTGATGCTCCAGGCTCCAAGACTTTTTTTTTTTTCCTTTGGGAGAAGAAACATCTCAGGATTTGACCTCTTTGGGTGAGTGACCTTGTTAAAATTTGCCTGTGCCTAAAATTGTCTAATATCTCGTCAGAATTGTGGGTGAAAAGCCCCAGTGGTGAGATTTTTCCTGGGCTAAAGTCCCAAGGCTAGGCTTGTGGGTTCAAGGGGGACAATATAGTAGGGTTACAGCTACTTGGGCACTCAAAGGGTCAGGTTAGAGTCCCGAGCTCTGGGGTAGGGTCTCAGAGTACCCTGGGTTAGAGTCCCAGAGTATTGGATTTCTGTGTCTGTTCACGTTTGTGGATGTATGACTGTTTTATTTGTTAAAAGTGCTGTCTGGGGACTGAGTTTCTCAGTGATCATAACAAACTCGCTTTAGAAATTACCTTGTTTGTTGCAGCCACCTTGGGCAAAGCCCCCTAAAATGGAGATAAGTGTAAATAGCTGGCAAGATAACCCAGGATAATTTAGAATTGCAGTGGCCACTTTGGGGCTCCTTCCTAAGAGCCAGGTAATAGGGAAAGTTTTTAAAGAGTTGAGCTTGCCACCTTCCAGAATAATTATTCAAAACCTAAAGGTTCCAGAAGCTGTAAATGTTTACAAAGAACGGCAGAATCTCACCAAGCTTGCTTAGTGTCCTGAGAGCTTGGCTTAATAATCATCAGATTGGAGGTCCTAAAAGACGGTTGGGCAAAAATGTGATTACACTCCATTTTGCAGTCAGAGACGATTGGGCAGAAATGCGGGTGAACTAATGTTTGTGGCTAAGGGTCCTACCCAACTTCCGTCAGCCTCAGGGGAATTACACTGGTTTTGGAGACGCCTGAAATTTTCACATTCTGGTTCTAGCTGAAGCATAAATATACTTTTGACCACGCATGTCTAGATTCTGAAACAACGGGAGATACTAGTTTGATCCCCACCCGTAGCCCCTTAGGCTGCATTTTCCCAAAATTGCACAACTTTTAGCTACAAGTACATTGTACGAGCTACTGAGTACTCATTGGTTTGTTGATCCTTCTTTCAGGGCTGGTCACTATTTTCCCTGGTCTCTGTCTTTTGTGTCATTTGTCATAAAATGGAAAAATCACAGGGTGAGACGCAGGCATCTCCACAAGCCTGTTGTCTGGGCAGGCTCTTGGTAAACTTTGCTGTAGGTTAAGTATGCGCATAAGGTGAAAGCTATTGCTAAGTGGCCTCTTGGAAGCCAAAAAAGGCTGCAAAGTTTGTGGGCATGGGTCGAACAGTTAAGAGCCATTAGGCGCTCGCCACCTCAAGATGACTCCCATGATAGGATAAGTTGGTCACGGAATACGGTAGATGATGACAGGTCCCTCACCAACCTCAAGAGAATGTCCGTGCAGTGAGGTACTCTGTAGAGCACACACAATCTTCAGCCCTGCAGCACCTCCCCACCTAGGTATTAGTCTGGTTCCAAGGGACCCAAAGCATAGCTGAAGCTGTTAATGTGCATATAAAATGAGCTATTTTTTCTTTTGTCTTGTTCCACGTCTTGAGAGCTTGACTTTGTGACCTCTTTGGTCTCTACCATGCGGAGGATGCACGTACTAGCATTCGTGTTGGTGGCCAGCTGAGTAGACTGGGTTTCCGAGATGCACTCTCTTTTTCTTGCTGTATCAGCTCTCAGGGGAGTTTTTCATGAGGGGTCCCAGTCCATCGGAGGCCTTTGTTGTCTCAACCTTCGTTGCTTGTCAGTGCACTACCACCCATGCGGTGGAGGCCTTTGCTTTGTTTGCTTATTTTTGGGAGTGAACTTTCTGGATCTGGTGAAGGCTGCTTCTTTTGCACTCCATTTGGGGACACCTCTTGCGTCTGTAGTTAAGACGTAAATGCTTATTGGTTTGAGTCACTATTAAGATCCTACTCATCAATGGTCAGAGGATGGATCCTTAAGTTGGAAAAATTCTAAATTGGAAAAATGTAGCTGAAGGCTGGGTCTACCGCTTTTATCATTCAGACTGTGATCCAGTTCTTTGGGGAACTGGAAACAACCATCTTTGTCTTGCAAATCCCTGCAGGGCCAGAGGTATGGCTCTAGAAGGTGGTTCAAAGTTCACTTGTCCTTTTTCCAATCCCAAAGCCTCCCCGGTTCCTCTCAAAACGCTTGTAGATATTGGAACGTTAGAAACCGATAAGGCAAATGTTCCCCAGAAACTCCATCTTGGAGAAAACTTGAATAGTTTCTCTGTGCCTTTGTGATGTAGTTGGACAGATAGTACAACCTACAATGTCACTTAAGTTACAACCCAATTTCTAAGGAATTAAGAGTAACCGTCCTTAAAAAAATCCTTGCAAGACTGGAAATGCAGCTCTAGAGGCAGTTCAGACTCCACCCATTTCCATTATCTCAAAGAGCTTGTAACCTCTCCAGGAAATATCTAGCCCATCACTAATTCCTAAGACTGAGAAAAAAAAAAAAAAAGACAAGGAAAAAGGAAAGAAAAATGACCGTAAGAGCACCCTTGGCAAAAATCTAGCATCTTGAGTGTCTTCTCCACAAATATTAGTAAAAAGGCTTGAAACAAAATTTGGATTCATAACTAGGGAGCCTTGTACTACTGTACCTGATTCATGGCAGTAGTTTTAAAACAATAGCTGTGGAGTCTCTGTGTATGTGTGTCTATGTGTATGTTATGCATGTGTGTGATATCTTACCTCCAGATGGTATAATTTCTAAAGAGCTCTATTCAATTGGCTTAAAGTAAGTGCTTATATGAATTATTTCTAAATGTAGTAGCAACTAACTCAAATGTCTTTCAAGTTAACATGAGATAAATTAATCTTTGGTAACTGAAAGCTTATTTAAGATTGTTGGTTTGATTAAAATGGACATGTCCTCAGAGTTATCAGCATTGGATACGATGCAGACATATAGCCTTTATTTTACGTTTATTGGTCAAATAAGCTGATATCTCTATTACAAAATTGGTTAGCAAAAATAATAACTTAAAATGAATGCTAATTTTGCCTAATGCCTCACAAAGTTTTGTATGCAATCTAAATCATCTTGGGAGTGAGCGAACTCAATAGATGTGAAAAAGATGAAAATGTTGGGTGAAGTTTTTAGCAATAATTATGTGTTATGGAATGTATATTTAAGATGACTTCCAAAATGTCTCTGGTAACTTGAAACTTTGGAGTTTTGCTAAGTGAAATTACGTGATAAAAATTCATTGACTATCTGGGTCATTTTCATGTAAGATAAATACTGAAACATTATCGCTAAACATGTCTAAGTTTGTCTCCTTTTGGCTTCTTATTACAGAGAAACCGTAAGATGTTTGGGTCTTTGAGTAAACATGTCTTGTATTTTGTTAACAATTGTACTATGAAATAGCATGTTTCTAGAAATTATGAAAAGTGTTTAGAATGCTAATGTAAAAGACAGTTCATAATTGCTTACTTTCTAGTTTTCACTAAGGTCCGTAAGGGTTAAAAATTCTAATTAATAACATTAATCAGGAAAACATCTTTGTACTGAAGGAAAGTAAGAGGTATGTTTTTAAGAAAGAAAGTATAGAGAATGGAAATATTTTTGTTTGTTTTGTTAAGAAAGATAAATTTTTCCTAAAGTATACTAGAAGGGAAAAAAGAAGGCATGGGACAGATTCTAAGTGTAAAAGGAGAGTTATAGAAAGTTTGTGGAAGAGAAACCCTGAGAAAAGAGTTCTGTACATGGTCAAATTGGCTAAGACTGTGTAAGCTGGTGCAAAATTAGAATTTGGTTTTATCTCTGTTAAAAGGATAATTTCCCTGGACTTTTAGTCTACTCTTGATAATAAGATTATAAAAGGTTTTCCCCTACCTTTGAGTAAATCTACGTAAAAGATAGAAATTCTATGTTTTGTCAAAATAATTTCCTTGTCTTCTAAAAGGATAAAATCTCTCTATTAAGAAAACTAAGGTTTTTTAAAACTGTTTGCCTTTAACATCTGTTGTCACTTTGGTTAAATGGATAACTAAGTGCTGTTTCATAGGGACCTATGATATTATATGGGTAAAGGTTATTGATTTAAGTGTTTTAAAAATTATATAACATTCCTAAAATTCTGGTCTGTCCTGGTTGTCAGCCATGATTCTAGTTATTATCTTGAAGTGTTGTATGTCACAGAAATAGCCATATTTCTTTATCAATTGCCATTTTGAGTCTTTTGCCATTTGCAGATAGTTGCTGTTTTACTCTGATGCTTTTGCAAATATGTTTCATCTTCAGAGAGATTCATGGAAAGGACTCTGACACTTACTCTAGAATACTGATTTCTGATAAACTTTCAGATTGTAAAACTGAGCTGGGTAAGAAATTATGGAACTCTAATGGAGAAACTGATGACCTCATGAACCTGCTAACAGAAATTTAAGATCAAGAATCGATCACACAGGACTGAATGAACTGATGAAGATGGTTATAATTTTTATGACTTTTCATTTGATATATTGCTGATTTGTTAATTTTTTTTCAGATTTAAGGAAATCTTTTTCTCTTTTCTCTGAAGCTAACTATGACTTATAGCAATTTGGTAAATTACACCTTTGTAAGCAGAATTGAAACATTTATCTTTTTCTCCCTACCTGATCCCTCCAGGATTTGGAAACGCTGAGTGAGTGAGTATTGTTTTCATGGCAATACGGTTATTTGCATAAGTTCAATAAGAATCTGTTCTCCTTCTAATAGGACACAATTGGAAATATGGTTATTTTACCAAGGCTTTAACTGAAATGTCATATTTGAGAGAAACATACAGACTCAGATATAACAAGACAGGTTTTGAGGAACAAAGATTGACTTTATGGAATAAAGCCACCTGGAAATATTGGCCTAGTACCTTGCTTACGGGGTTCCTAGCAACCTTGCCAAGTGAGTAAAGAAGGTCACTTCCCTGGCAGGTGCAAAGAACCTCGGGTTATTTCGGGGAACCTCAAGAGAAGAGAGGAATTCACCCAAATCTGTAGGTATTGCAGGTAGAGTCTGATTAAAAGTCCTTGGCTTGGCTTTCCTGGCCTTGAGAGGCCTTTAAAGTTCAATCTGAGATTCCTTATGAAAAGTTCAAGCAAAGCAGATTTAAAAGAGCCCGTATGATCAATTGCTATTCTTGCTGTGCTTGTGTAAGTAATTGGGCGAAGTTTATTGAAACTAGACTTATTTTGACAACCCATGAGTCTTAATTTGGCTGTCTTTGGTAAAAATGAGGGTGATTTTAAAGAGAAAAATTATGTTTCAATAAAACTTATAGCACACATTCATGGATATCAGATTCTATTTCTGACAATTGTCTTTGAGGTTTTCGTTTTCTCTCTGTAAACTGGACTGGATCCTGAATTCTTCTAGTCTCCTGAAATATCTGGCTACAAGTTTTCAAATTAACATTTTCAATTTTTCCAACATTTTCATTTGGAATCATTGAGAACTGAAACTGTCCTTTTTCCTGAAGCCCTGCAAACTGAAGCTAGACAACTGATATAAACTTCAGAGAGATTCATGTCTGTTGCTGTGTAAGCCACTCAGAAAGATACCTGAATACCTGATGACATCATCAGAGACATTTCAAACTGCAAAAGATGCTTTGACTCTGACATCTAGGAGTATTTAGACTGGCTTCCCCCTGAGCTCAGAAGCTGGTTTATAATTTGCTCCAACGATTAACCTTCCTTTTCTTTTTGTTTCTCTGAAAATGCTTCTTATTAAATACCCAGTTAGTGGCTTATGCAATATAGGCCTAACTTTGGGAGACCACCTGCATCACCATCTTGCTAAGAGTGGTTCAATGAGATGAAGCAATCTACGCCCCTTATCAGCAGGAAGAAGCTAGAGCATTCATCACCCTGTGTTCCTCAAGATTGAGGGATGAATGACAAAAATGGGGGATTTGTAACCACAGGCCCTCCAAGACTGGTTCAACTGACCCCATCTCTTATCAACAGAGTGATTAAGAATTGCCTTTCAGAAAATCTGCAAAGTCACATAGCCAGAGCATGCACAAAAGAAGAAATCTTGACCTGAAATGACCAGGGAACCAAAGGTCCTCCTTCCCACAGAACCCAAGGACCGGGACACAATCAGAACTTGAAAGTCGGACTGTTACGAGAAGAAAGAGTTCCCTCATTCAGGAAGATCGGGTGTTAAAATTCCTTCCCCACCTCATCAAAAATGTTTAGATCTCTGTCATAAACATTTAGAACCTCATTATAAATGTTTCAAACTGTGTCATAAATGTTTGAAGCCCACCATTCAAAACCTGTCCCACCATTGTTTCTGCATGCTGGGCTGTTCTCCCTAACTTCTTAAATTTCACCCCAAATCCTCAATCCAGTTGACAGATCTGAGGGCACACGTTCCCTGTTCTCCCTGCTAATTGATCTTGCAGAATAAAGTGATCTCTTTTCCCAAAGGCTGATGCCATAATTAATTGGCTCTTTATGTGCATCGGGCAAGAGAACCCCAACTTTGTGTGGTAACTGTTTTTTTCTCTCATGTAATCAATCTCAGTTCTTTGCAGGTAAGAGGAATTCACAGGGTCCTCCTTTAGGGAACTTGTGTCCCTGATGACTCTTAATTTGCTTGTAAAATTTGGCTTAATTTTTTTTATAGTACATATGTTTCGTGAGATTTTCAGTGGTCCTTTTGACTGATCAAAGGTGAAGAATTAGTGTTTTAGGAGGAGGTAAAGTTTCTGTGCACAGGCTTTGGGGCCACACAGACCTGGCTATTAATCCTGGTTCAGGTACCCTCTGGTGTTCGGCCTTGGGGTCCAACTTTTCTGTGCCTTGGCTTTGTTACCAAACCAGGTTTGTTTTTGCCCATCACCCAGAAAGTCAATCACTGAGATGATGAGGTTGCAGCAGGGAGAGGGTTTTAATCACAAGGCAGCCAAGTGAGGAAGCGAGAGACTGAGTCTCAAATCTGCCTTCCTGAAAATGGGGACTCAGGGGTATTTATTGTGTAGGGGACAAGGTGGTCTGAAGTGTGGAGATAGATGATTGGAGGTGAGGAGAGGTGAGGTAATGGATGATCTGCACAAGTGTAGTCAAATTTCATACCTCTTCATAGAACACACGTTCACAAAATGGTGCTCTTAGCATGATCTGACGGTGGAGATTTTAACCTCTTGACATCAAAAAGGTGACATATGGGCATCTGCGCAGGTCCAGTTGATGGGTTGGTGGTCTCAACTAGCCTTAACTGGACAAGGGGGTCCTAATTCCTGAAAAACAGCTCAAACATCCATTACCATGGTGACCCAGGTGCCCAGGGGATGTTATCTATAGGAACCTAGTGGGAGTCAGATAGCGTATTGCCTAAGCAGCACAGTTAAAAATGGGTGGGTGAACAACTAAAAGCTATAACTAGTATTTACAAAAAATTTTAGTTACTAGCTACCTAACCATCAATGGCTAACTGTTTACCAGTTTCTGTTTCCTCATCCATAAAGTGGGGGTAATATTGTACCTATCAGAGGGTTGCCAGGAGGATTAAATGAGATGAAATATATCAAGTGATTAGCACCATGCTTGGCATAGGTGAGTGTTCCATAATTTACTGTCATCATTGTCATCATCATTTAACTATTGCCTCACTATTTTCAGTTTTTCCCCCACCTTTCTCACAGATTTGATACCATTTCCCTAGATTTTGGCAACTATTTACACCTTGTTTGCAACTAGAAAATATGGATTTTTTGGTTATGTTTCTTTACCCAAAAAATGGATCCTTTACACTGCTTTTACCAGAATGAAGGCAGGTATAGAGACATTTTAGCATCACTCTGAAATTTTTATTTTCAGTGGAAGGGATAGAGTTTTCTTGACAAATTTTACTATGACTATACACATGAATATACCTTGTCACAAATGCATAAGAGCTTTCAAAAGGCTAAGCATTTACGTGGCCGGCCCAGTGGAGTAGTGGTTGAGTTCGCATGCTCTGCTTCAGCACCCAGGGTTTGCAGGTTCGGATCCTGGGCACAGACTGACACACCGCTCATCAAGCAGTGCTGCGGCGGCGTCCCATATACAAAATAGAGGAAGATGGGCACAGATGTTAGCACAGGGCTAATCTTCCTCAGCAAAAAGAGGAGAATGGGCAATGGATGTTAGCTCAGAGCCGATCTTCCTCACAGAAAAAAAAAATGCTAAGCATTGACTTCAAGACATGTTTGCAGATGTCTGTTTTGGTTCTGTTCCTTTTCCATCCACTTGGCTCACGGATGTCAACGTCCAGGGTTAGACCTGTGGTCTCTGCTTTGTAAGTCCAAGTTGAGTATGTCTATGCCAACAGGAGCTTTTCATTCAGTCCCGGAGGGCAAGTGGCTGGGGGAACTTTGCTTTTGCTGCTTTCCCTCTGAGTGCGTTCGGCTACTTTGCCATCCATTGGCTACACATTGCTGTTGGTGGGCATCCTCTTCTGGAAGTGCAACAAGTTGCCTCCATGTATCGTTGTAGGTGTCACTATGGTGGCATTTGCCTGTGGATTCAGCCAGGTTGGGTTTTACGTGGGGAAGAACTAGCTTGGCCTGAGATGGAAAGAAGGATCATGTCATGGAAACCACACAGAAACTCGAGTCATAAGGCTGTAGCCACAACCGCAAACCCCTAGTAATGAGCGCTCAGAAAATGCTTTCCACCCTTACAACACCCTGTCATCACCGTCATCACCACATCCCAATTTAGAGATGAAGAAACTGTAGCTCAGAGAAGTAGAGTTACTCCTCTACTGAAGTGGCAGGGCTGTGATTCAAGCCCAGATGTGCCTGAAACCAAAGCCTTGACCTGGGACACGCCATTCATCTTCTTGGTCCACTCGTCCATGAGATTCTCAAGGGCCGGGGCATGTCTTATCATCTTGTGCATCCCTGTCTCCACCCAGTGTTGAACAAATGAATGAATGAACAAATGAATGGGCCAACTTCTGCAAGCCTGTTTCTCTGTCTCTCAAATAGGCTAACAATTCCTTGCCTGCCTCTGTTCCATGGGGGTTATGGGAATCAGATGAGACAGAGGTTCTGTGTATGTAAAGCGACAGTTGTACACGAGGCAGGGAGTTCCCTCCATCTTTAGCCCTCCTTTCTCCTGTCTCCACCCCTTTTCAGAACGGCGTTGGGCAGAGATATGGGCTCCCTCAGGTGGGCAGTTTGGATGGCTCAATGATGAATCTTCTGACTTCTCATGATAAAGCAGACATTGGATTTTCCCCCAACGCTCTGGGGGTCTGTAGCCTTGTAGCTCTGGCTCAATCTCTTTCCTCTTAAAAATGTTTAACATAATTCAGATCCCATAACTCTCTTGTTTAACTCTCATCAATGATTCACCATTGCACACAGAACAGCACCTTTATTTTTGGCCCTGGCCTGTGAGGCCCTGTGATGTGACTCTGGCCTGCCTCTGACCTCATTCCCCAATACTTCTTGCTAATCTCTTTAGCTGCACTGGCTTTCTTTTAGTTTATAGGATATTCCCACCTCAGGACCTTTGTACATGCTGTTCCCACTGCCTGGACCCCTTTCCTCCACATTTTGCCTCACTCACTCATCCTGTAGGTCTCAGCTCATATATTATCTCCTCTGAGAGGCCTTCCCTGGCACTTCGTCTAAATCAGGCCACCCCTGCATTATTCTCTTTCTCCCAGTATCCCCCTGTAGTTCTCCTTCTTGACCCTCACTGGAATTGTAGTCATGTGTCTTTTTTTTGTTTGTTTTTTTAAATTTATTTATTGATGTCTTAATAATTTATAACATTGTGAAATTTTGGTTGTACATTAGTGTTTGTCAGTCACCATATAAATGCCTCCCTTCACCCTTTATGCCCACCCCTGGACCCTGTTGCCCCTGGTAACTACCATACAGTTCTCTCTGTCCGTGTGTTGGTTTATATTCCATATATGAGTGAAATCATGCAGTGTTTGTCTTTCTCTCTCTGGCTTATTTCACTTGACATAATACCCTCCAGGTCCATCCGTGTTGTTGCAAATGGGACGATTTTGTCTTTTTTATGGCTGAGTAGTATTCCGTTGTATATATATACCACATCTTCTTGATCTAATCGTCTGTTGAGGGATACTTGGGTTCCTTCCACTTCTTGGCTATAGTGAATAATGCTGCAATGAACATAGGGGTACATAAGCCTCTTTGGATTGTTGATTTCAGGTTCATTGGGTAGATACCCAGTAGTGGGATAGCTGGCTCATAGGGTATTTCTGTTTTTAATTTTTTGAGGAATTTCCATACTGTTTTCCATAGAGGCTGCACCAGTTTGCATTCCCACCAGCAGTGAATGAGAGTTCCCATTTCTCCACAACCTCTCCAACATTTGTTGTTTTTTGTCTTGGTGATTATAGCCATTCTAATGGGTTGTCTTGACATGAGTACAGCCATGTTTGGCCGCTCCATTGACCTACAGCCACCAGCACAAAAAAGAAATATAAAAGCTGCTTTCTGTGTGGTGGGAACCGGCCTTTTCCCGGGAACTGGCCTTTCTCCCACGGAGAGAGTTGCAGTTGTAACATTTCAAGGCTCTTGGAGCGTCGTAGCCCGGAATGGACTGGCCATCTGTGCCGGGCTGAGACGATAACCAAAGAGAACAATGCACGTACACAACTACTGGGCTGGGACGTTAGCCAGGGGGCTCGGTGCACGTGCGCCACTGATAACCATTTTGTGCATGGGAACACTAAATGCTTGCTCTGCAAACTCTGTAATTGCTTACTCTGAAAATTACTGATGGTATAAAAACTGCTGGAAACTGAGCCCTAGTGAGAGTTCCACCTGTGGAAGGGACACCTTGCCCAGGACGTGTGATCCTTGCCCAGCCGCGTCGATTGACAGGGCTCTCCCAGCAGTGGGGTGTGGATGTTGTGAGTAACTGATTTGATGTGAAGTAATTGATTTGATGTGTTCTCTTTTCGGTCAACCTGGTGTTTCTCTTTCCAGTTGATTTGTGTCATTTCTCTTCAGCCTATGTGGGTGTTTTCCCTTTCCAGTCGGGCTGATGTTTTTTCCCTCTTAATATTTGACCTATTTGGATCTGTTTGCAGACTGTCGCCTTTACTATTCGCTATATAATAAAATATACCTTCAGTCCATTTGTTTGGAGTGGAAAGTGTCTTTTACGTCTCCGATCGAATCCCCGAACCTCTCATAACATGGGTGTAAGGTGATATGTTAGTGTAGTTTTGATTTGCATTTCCCTGATGATTTGTGATGTTGAACATCTTTTCATATGCCTATTGGCCATCTGTATATCTTCTTTAGAGAAGTGTCTGTTCATTTCCTCTGCCCATTTTTTGATTGGGTTGTTTTTTTGTTGTTCAGTTGTGTGAGTTCTTTATATATTATGGAGATTAACCTCTTGTTGGGTATATGATTTGTAAATATTTTCTCCCAGCTGGTGGGTTGTCTATTCATTTTGATCCTGGTTTCATTTGCCTTATAGAAGGTCTTTAATCTGATAACCCACTTGTTTATTTTTTCTTTAGTTTCCCTTGTCAGAGTAGACATGGTATCCAAAAAGATTCCTTTATGTGCAGTCATGTGTCTTTTTGTTGGCTGAGTTATTGAATGCCATCTCACTCTCAAGCTTCATGAGGGCAGAAGCCATTCTTGCTTTGTTTTGCTTGTGTGGCATGAGTAAGTGTCTGATACTTATTTATTGAATGAATGAGACGGTTTTTTTCCCTAATGATAAAAGTCAACCGTGTTCACCATAAAAAGTTTGGAAAAGATATTAAGAAGAAAATAAAAATTATCTGAAGTCCTACCACTAACGCCATCTGACGATCATAGCCAATATTTTGAGTTAATTTATTTTATATGTATATTCAAATCTGGGATCATATTTTAAATAGTTTTATATCCTGATCTTCTTGTTGAGCATTTTCTTTTGATACCAAATGCTCTTTAAAAGCATTTTAATGCATTTTAAGTCATTAAAAAGTGATTTTAATGTCTGTGCAATATTTCTTATTAAGAATTTGTCAGGGGGCTGGTCCGGTGGTGTAGTGGTTAAGTTTGCACATTCCGCTTCAGCAGCGTGGGGTTTGCCAGTTCGGATCCTGGGCGTGGACCTACTCACCGCTCATCAAGCCATGCTGAGGCAGTGTCCTACACAGGAGAACCACAATTCTTCAGCTATGATAACAACCATGTACTGGGGCTTTGGGGAGAAAAAAGAAAAAGAGGAAGATGGGCAACAGATGTTAGCACAGGGCCAATCTTCCTCAAAAGAAAAAAAAAAAAGAATTTGTTGGGGCCGGCCCTGTGGTGTAGTGGTTGGGCCCGGTGTGCTTGGCTTCCGCGGCCTGGGTTTGCAGGTTAAGATCCTGGGCGTGGACCTACGCCACTCATCAAGCCATGCTGTGGCAGTGACCCACATACAGAACAGAGGAAGATTGGCACAGATATTAGCTCAGAGTGAATCATCCTCACTGGAAAAAACAAAAAAAAAAGAATCTGTCATAGGAAGAATTTGTCATAAAAAATAAATCCTCTATTGGACATTTGGGTTGTTCTCAAATAGTCAACATAAAACCAATGCTGTGGCAACCAGTCTTGCCCTTAAATTTTTCTCTCAGTCTCTGATTATTTCTCTAGGAAGTGCCCAGAAGTGGGAATTTATAATATGCATTTCAAAAAATATGAATATTTTCAAGGTTCCTGATCCATGTGAGATCTGGCTTGCTCTTGCCAACCTCAAGTGTTTGGATTTCTTGTGGGGGAAGGTGAGTGTCAGTTAGTGAAATATGTAACTGTCATGTAACTGTCAAACTAGGTTTTGTTTGTTTTAAGGCATCACCTAGAAGAGCTCTTTGCTCGATAAACAGATAAGGCCTATTTCTCCTTGGAATGTATCTTTATGCAAACGGGAAATCTGAAGTCCTTGGCCCTGGTTCCCCTCTTGTTTCCAGCAATGGCGTGTCTTCAGATGTGAGCGGGGCCTGGATTAGTGGTGATAAGTTCACCCATCCATCACTCATCCTTCCATCCACCCATCCACCCATTCATTCCTTCTTGTGTTCCTCAGATACTTATTAAGCACCTACTGTGTACCAGGCACCAGGGATGCGTCAGTGAGCCACATAGTCTTTCCCCTTATGACTTGTCAGAGAGACAGACACGGAACGAGTAAACAGACCATTCAATAAAATAATGACAGCTTGTGCTAAGTGTTTTAAAAAAAATGAAAGATTGAGATGGGAGTAGTGGCAGGCCTCTCAGATGAGGTAAGTTGTCTTAAAGGATGAGAAGAAACTACGCCATGCAGGAATGGCTTGTGCAAGCCTGCAGGAGGGAAGATCGCAGTGTGTTTGAGCAGCTGGAAGGCCAGTGTGACTGGTGCGGGAGGGGAGAGGAGACAGGAGGGCTGCGGGGCCAGGTTGGGCAGAGCCTGGGGCTGGGGTGGAGACCGTGGATTTTCTTCTGAGTTGGATGGGAAGCCATTGGAGGGTTTTAACCACGAAGTGACATGATTCGGTTTATGTTTTGAAAAGCCTGTTCGGGCTGCTCTGTGGAGCCCAGACTGGAGGCGTAGAGCGGAAGCAGAGAGCCTAGGGAGAAGGCAGGTGGAATAATCCAGGTGAGAGAGGGTGGAGGCCTTGTCCACTGTGGTATTGCCGGTGGATTTTAGAGAGATTTAGAAAGCAGGACAGCAAGATCGGACTGAGGGCCGGCCCGTGGCTTAGCGGTTAAGTGCATGCGCTCCGCTACTGGTGGCCCGGGTTCGGATCCCAGGCGCGCACCGACGCACTGCTTCTCCAGCCATGCTGAGGCCGCGTCCCACATACAGCAACTAGAAGGATGTGCAGCTATGACATACAACTCTCTACTGGGACTCTGGGGAAAAAAAAGGAGGAGGATTGGCAATAGATGTCAGCTCAGAGCTGGTCTTCCTCAGCAAAAAGAGGAGGATTAGCACGGATGTTAGCTCGGGGCTGATCTTCCTCACACACACACAAAAAAAACAAAACAGATCGGACTGAGCGTTGGACTAAGCGTGGAGGAATAGAGACCTTAGCTGGGGGATGGTGGGGGCTTGTTGTGGGTGGGGAAGAGTGAGAGCCTTTCCTTCCAGGCCCCTTTCTTTCTTCCAGTGAATTTCCCCCCACTCTTTAGGTTGTTATCCCAGCTGCCAAAACACACCTGTCCGGTGTCCTCTTCCCGCAGCGCTCTGCTCCTCGGCTCTCAATCGCTCACGCACGGGGGCCTCCCTCCTGGGCAACTCAATGCCTTAACTCCACGGAGCATAGCGGTTCCTCAGAGGGGCCCACTTGGGGGTTAGAAGGTGGAACTAGATGGGGCAGAGCTCCGGCCTCCAGCCTCATTTTAACTAGAGCAGCTCTCTTGTCATCTGTCTTATGTATCAGATTTCTTTGAAAGCTTTTATTTGAAGAAATGGATCATTAGCCTTGAAAAATTTGAAAACGACTTCTTAAAAGGTATATTTCCTTAAGAAGACCTCAGGCGTGATGCCACTGGGGAAGACTTTAGTTCACTGGAACGGGCGAGTGGGAGAGGTATTTTGGGCGGTTTGCTCCCCAGCTGAGCTTAGAGGCCTGGGGTGAGGGTGGGGGCAGCGAGAGGCCATATGGGGTAGGGGGAGGAGGAGGGTGAACTTGGGAGCCGGCATCCTGACTTCCAGCATCAGAAGCAGTGCGGGCTACCCTGCCTGGCCAGTGGGGGTGATCAGGGAAGGATGCTCTATCAGGCACCACCCCACGTTATCATGAGGATCTCACGGGATAACAGATGTGAGCGCCCGCAGACCATAAGGCGAGGTGCACCTGTTAAAGTCGTGGGAGGGGAATGAGGGGCTTCCATGGCCGGTGGGAGAGGCTCTCTCATGCCTGGACAATCATCCCTGCCAGGCTTTCCTCAAGGTCCCGAGGAAGTCTCTGTTCAATCATTTTGTATTCAGATCCACCATGCGCCAGGCAATATGCTCACACACAGGCAGGAAAATTCTGGGCCTGGGGCAAGGATCCACCTCTCCTCTGGGAAGGTGTCTCCTGGCTCCGCCTTGTCTTGGGTGTGGCGCACACACACCGAGGGCCGGGAGACTTCGCAAGGCCCGTGTGCGGGGCGTCCTGCCGTCTTGCCCAGAGCCCTCTTTGGAGGCTGCCTGTTGGGGACGTTCTCCTTCGAGGCTGGGCTTGTGGTCTGTATTTGTAAAACAGGTCGGGGAGCCAAGGAAAGAACCCACAGCGTGGTTTGCGCTGGGCTCCAACCTCCTACAGGACAGGGAGCCTGCACCAGACCCGCGAGGGTCCCTCCATGGTTTGGGCTGCACGTGGAGAACCGGCCTCAGGAGGCCGCCCCACAACTTCTCCAGTTTCCAGAGGCCAGCTGGGCTCACGGGGCTGCCGACCTCTTGTTCACTCCCAAGCCAGAGACTATTCTGAGGCTCCATCTTGCCTGCGGTGGGGATTTTCTCCTCATCTGCATTTTCCTGGGGCCAGGCCTAACTTGCTGTGGGCTTTGGCAAGTGCCCAGGCGTGGGAGGGGGCATCTGTCTGCTTTGCTGTCTGCCCACCCTTGGCAACCATGGAGCTGTTTACCTTTCTGACTCTGCAAAGCCCGCTGATGCCCGGCCTTTCTCTGCACACTGCCCTGCCCTGCCTGGGCCACGTGGGCCTAGGGTGTTGGTGGCGAGGGGGGCTCCTGGCTCTCTCCCTCAATGGCACTGCTCTTGGGCACACGCAAATCACTCTGCTGCGTGCCACACCTTTCGTGGCCAGGGGAGCTCTGAGGGGCGCTGTCTCATAATCACCCCCTGGACCCAGCTCCCCGCTTAAGGGTCTGGCTGCTTCCCTTGGCCCCTTTCCTCTGCACTCAGGGCCTCCCAAATATCCCTGGGCTCCTGTGGCTCTCCCCTCCTTAGGGACCCCAAAACTGTTCTTTCCTGCTTCCTTCCTCTTCCTGCCTCTCGATCAGGGAACCTTTCGTATGTGTGCAGAGTCCCTGTGTCCTTCCTACACCCCATCCTCTCAGGGCCTGGGCTTTTGAAGCTCAAGCCCTTTCTCCATTTTCTGAGGAGGCTCCCTCCCTGAGACACTGAATACAGAGTTCAGAATACCTCCCTGAGGGGCCAAGGAACTAGCAGGGAGGAAAACCCTTCCTTTAAACACTTCAACACAGCCCTGCCACTCCCCACAACCCCTTAGCAAACTCAGAACCAGACTCCTTCTCAAGCAAGAATGATCTTTATTGCGGCTGAGATTTCCGTTGTGACTGGAGCCGTTCTTGGCCTCCCAAGGGTCTGGAGCACTTGTGGTCGAGGGGAGGGACTGGCCCTCGGTAGGAGGCAGCTATTCCTCCGGAACGGTCAGCAGCAGGTAATCCTGTGGATAGAAGCAGGGAGACGCGCCCCATCCATCCTCGCCACTCATAAAACCGGCTCTCCCTGAGGCTGCCCCGCCACTCCCAGAGGGCCCGTGTGTCCTAAGGACACACCGTCCCCCAGTGGCTGGAAGACAGAGTCAGGGACCCACTGGACAAGGGGATAGAGGGAGGGGAAGGAGGGTCTCGGGAATGTTTGTGAGGGAAGGAACAGACCAGTATTTGGAGCTCTTCCTGAAAGCCTGTGTATCAAGGGGCCTCTAATGGTTCTGATTCATTGGGGTTCGTCCTGCTGGGGTCGCCCCGAGGTGGGCCTTTCACCCAGCTAGGGCCTTCCATGTGCTTCTACTCACAATGCCCAAACCTCTGCCACACCTGACCATGCCCCTGGAATCCATCTGCTCCTGCGCCTGTTTTCCCCACCAGAATGGGAGCTCCTGGAGGGTTCAGGCACTGGGCCTAACTCATCTCTTTGTCTTAGCATCACTCAGCACAGGGCCAGGCACAGAGCAGCCAGTGACATATATTGACTGAATGAGTGAGTGAGTGATCAGGGCAGCCATGTAAGGATGTGCAGATTGTGCACTGCCCAACTCTAGGTGGTGTCACTCACGTAAACTACAGTATGAGTGGTGCACCTGGAGTTGTGTGATATGTAACCCACACAACAGTGCGAGGCACCTAGAAGTGAATCAGTGAGTGCGCCACTGAGCCCACCCACCCTCTCTCTCCTTGCCTGCACAGGTCCAGTTATGAGACAGCCAGTGGGGCTGTGCCCTGACTTTGTTCTGTTTGGCATTTAGAGCTATGGGGGGCCCCTGCCCACCTGCTGGGATTTGTGGCATCATTTCCGGAGCAGCCCCAGACCCTGTATTACCTGTAATAGCTCTTCCAGCTCTGACCTGCTGGGGTCACCCTGGGCTGAATCTAGGGCGGGAGTCTGAGGATGGGAGTGGGGGAGTAGCACAGGCCAGGACCCTCTGCACAGTAACTTCTGGTTCTGGAAGCAGATTTCTAGTGTCTCCTGAACGTCAGGACTGGGAACTGGGAGTCCTGGGTCCGGGATTGGGCATAAGCTGAGGGTCCAGAAGTTTAAACTTTATGTCTGGGACGGTGGGTCCCATTCTGTCAAATGCCCGAGAAGCGCTGGTGAAATCAGGGGTCCTAACAGTTCCTCGTGTTTGTGAGGGAACCCTCACTTCCAGCTCACGGGGAGAACTACCTTTACTTCCATTTTTCAGACAGAGACAACAGACTGAGAGAGGGGCTGTGGCTTGCGGGAGGTCACACAGCCGGGAGGTTCTGTCCGATTCTCTCTCTGCCTCGCCCCTGAAGTCCCTCCCTGAGCTGCTGTTTAAGAGTGGGACTCTTTTAAAGGTAGGAAACAAAGACATGCAGGGCATCTCTAAGCTCTGCCCCGTCCCGCCGATACCCCATCAGCCTCCTCTCAGGTTCACCCCACAGAGGGGAGGGAAGAGGGCCGAGGAGGCAGGGCGACTCCAGGGGCAAATTGAGAGCCGGCAAACTCCCCTGGCAGCACCTCTGTGGTTTCTCTGCTGGTTTTCTCTGCCCTCTGGTCTCTCACTGCATCTCTCCTCCCTGGCATTTAGCCAGGCTGGGGCCGGCCCTGGTTCCCACCCTCTGGTGGTTCACAGACAACAGGTGCCAGAGGCAACAGCCCTGTTCTGGGGATGGGGACACCAGAGCTCTAGGGTATGAGTGGTCCAGGCTAAGGATACAGGCTTGGAAGTCAGATGAACCCCAGTTGGAATCCTGGCTCTGCTGCCCTGGGCAAATTTTCTCTGCCTCTCTGAGCCTTAGTTCCCTCATGTGTAAAATGGGAAAAATAATAGCATCCACTTCATGGAGCTGATTGTGAAGATCACCTGTGTAAGCATTGAAGCTCTGGGTGAGCCTAGGGTCTGGCTCCCTGAGGGACTCATGGAGCCCTTTGGAGCCTCAGTTTTCTCATCTGTAAATGGGGCATCACGTCCGAGATGGCTGCGAGGAGTTGGTGAGATAAGGGAGGTACAGGGCTTGCACGTGGAGTGCCTCCTCTGCCCGAGCCTCAGCCTGCAGGATGGGGACAAGGCACCTGTAGGGCCCCGAGGCCCTCCCAGCTCTGACCTCCACATGTGTCTCAGGAAGCTCCTTCTCTTAGTATCTTACCTCCGAGGGCTCCATGTGGGCCTGGCTGAAGGAGATGCCCCTGATGCTGGGCAGCGGGAGGCCTTGTTCTCCAAGCAGCTCTGCAAGAGGAGTGGGCGGGGAGCTCAGTACCCTGGTGGGCAGGGCAGGGGCAGCGTGGGGCCAGGCCAGCTGACCCCGGCTGCTCCACTGCCAGGATCAGGGAAGGGACTGGCTGTGTCCCCCTCCTGCCTCCCCTTCCTTAGGGGGTGCCATCTCCTCCCCATCAGGCAGGCCCCTCCAGAAAGCCAGGTCTCTAAACAGCTACTCTATCCATTTATTAAAAACCTATCTGGTGACAGCTAATCTTTGACAAAAGAGCCAAGAACATACAATGGGGAAAAGAAAGTCTCTTCAACAAATGGTGTTGGGAAAACTGGATAGCCACATGCAAAAAAATGAAAGTAGACCCTTACCTTACACCATACACAAAAATTAACTCCAAATGGATTAAAGACTTGAATGTAAGACCTGAAACTATGAAACTTCTAGAAGAAAACATAGGCAGTACGTTCTTCGACATCAGTCTTAGCAACATGTTTTCAAGCACCATGTCTGACCAGGCAAGAGAAACAATAGAAAAAATAAACAAATGGGACTACATCAAACTAAAAAGCTTCTGCGCAACAAAGGAAACCATCAACAAAACGAAAAGACAACCTAACAATTGGGAGAAAATATTTGCAAACCATACATCTGATAAGGGCTTAATTTCCACAATATATAAAGAACTCACGCATCTCAACAAAAAAAAACCTAACAACCCAATTAAAAAATGGGCAAAAGACCTGAACAGCCATTTCTCCAAAGAAGATATACAGATGGCCAACAGACACATGAAAAGATGTTCAAAATCATTAACTATCAGGGAAATGCAAATTAAAACTACAATGAGATATCACCTCACGCCCATCAGAATGGCTATAATTAACAAGACAGGAAACAACATGTGTTGGAGAGGATGTGGAGAGAAGGGAACTCTCATACACTGCTGTGGGAGTGCAAACTGGTGCAGCCACTATGGAAAACAGTATGGAGATTCCTCAAAAAAGCAAGGATAGAACTACCATATGATCCAGCTATTCCACTGCTGGGTATTTATCCAAAGAACTTGAAAACACCAACTTGCAAAGGTACATGCACCCCTGTGTTCATTGCAGCGTTATTCACAATAGCCAAGACTTGGAAGCAACCTAAGTGCCCATCAAGGGACGAATGGATAAAGAAGCTGTGGTATATATACACAATGGAATACTACTCAGCCATAAGAAACGATGAAATCCAGCCATTTGTGACATCGTGGATGGACATTGAGGGTATAATGCAAAGTGAAATAAGTCAGAGGGAGAAGGTCAAATACCGTATGATTTCCTTCATTTAGTAGTAGATAATAACAACAATAAACAAACACATAGGGACAGAGATTGGATTGGTGGTTACCAGAGGGGAAGGGGGGAGGGAGGAGGGTGAAAGGGATAATTCAGTACATGTGTGTGGTGATGGGTTGTAATTAGTATTTTGGTGGTGAACATGATGTAATCTATGCAGAAATAGAAGTACAATGATGTACACCTGAAATTTTTACAATGTTATAAACCAATGTTACTGCAATAAACAAAAAATTAAAAAAAAAAAAAAAAAACCTATCTGGGGCCGGCCCCGTGGCTTAGCGGTTAAGCGCGCACTCCGCTACTGGCGGCCCGGGTTCGGATCCCGGGCACGCACCGACGCACCGCTTCTCCGGCCATGCTGAGGCCGCGTCCCACATACAGCAACTAGAAGGATGTGCAACTATGACATACAACTAGCTACTGGGGCTTTGGGGGAAAAAAAAGGAGGAGGGTTGGCAATAGATGTCAGCTCAGAGCCGGTCTTCCTCAGCAAAAAGAGGAGGATTAGATGGATGTTAGCTCAGGGCTGGTCTTCCTCACACACACACACAAATCTATCTGAAGGGAATTTCTTCCCGAATGTATTCAGTAGCCGTGAACACGTTCTTATGAAGACAGTCTTAGCAGCATTTTAAGGAATGTTCAATTTGTTGAAAGCTTCTTCGCAATCTATTAATGAATTTTATTCTTCTTGTTTAATCGAGAGAAATGGCTGAAAACGCTACGTGCTCCTGAAAACGCTAAAATGTTGGCAGAAACAGAAAATGTCTCAGAAAAGGATTAGAAAGAAGTCAGTATTAACTGAAAAATTAACCTTAAAACCCTAGAAATTTGGTTATATTAATAAGAAAATATCCATTAAATATATCAAAGAAAGAAAATATTCATGAACATACTCATTTATCAAATATATGAAAAATAGTCCTTAGAGTAAGTTTTTGGTAAATTGGTAAATGTGGTAAACTTGGAAAATTGGGCATTTTGCAAATTGAGTTTCAGAGAATTAACCCTTTGGCCAGCTGATTTTTGGCAAACTGCGTTTCTGAGATTTGCCCTTGAGGGCCTGGCCTGGGCCCTCCCGCGCCCCCCTCTGCACTGACCTGCACCCCACCCCCGTCCACCCCGTCATCACTCTGGGCTCAGGGAAAGGTCTGATACCCCCCTGCTGGCCTAATGTGTTGTTCCGGCCCAGTTAGGTGGGGGGACGGGATGGAAGAAGAGGGACAGGTGCCTCTGGTCTCCTGTCTGTCCTCTGATCTTCAGAGGCCTCCTCACCAGCCTCTCAGCTCCCAGCCTCTCAGCTCCCAGCCTCTGGACCCCCTCATTTCTTTTTTTTTTTTTTGGTGAGGAAGATTGTCCCTGAGCTAACATCTGCACCAGTCTTCCTCTGTTTTGTATGTGGGATGCCGCCACAGCACGGCTTAAGGAGTGGTGTAGGTCTGTGCTCAGGATCCGAACCTGCGAACCCCAGGCTGCTGAAGCGGAGCATGCGAACTTAACCATTACACCACTGGGCCGGCCCCTGGACCCCCCTCATTTCAATCCTCTCTCTGAGTTGGGATCAGATGACCCTGCATGCAGCATAGGCTTTCATGAATCTCTCTCCTGCCAATTCTCTCACCCTTAAGCTGCTTCTTGCAGGCAGTCCTCCTGTATTTCCTCAGTGGCTTTGGCCCTGCTCTTTTTCTCCTTGTGGGGGAGCTTTGGGCTGGACTCTAGTGTGAGCAGCACCCCTGGCATTGTGCATCCCACTGGCCTGGGTGTTCAGACCCTGTAGGACAATATAGGCTTCCCGGGTCAGGCCTAGCCCCTGGGTCATCTCTTGACCCTCGCTATGCTCTCTATGGTCCAGGATAGAAGATATACTTATGGAGGGAGCTGCCCATGGTAGGCACTGGCATGGGGGGGGACCCTTTCTCCCACTCCTTCGCCCCATGCCAGGTCAGGTTGCATCCTTGCCCACCTGGACTCTCAATCTGGCCGCCTTGCTGGACCTTCCATCACCACTGTCCCCCACTGCCAATCGGTCCCCCTTCTCGAACACAAATGTGCTCACTTCACGCCCAGAACCTTCCCTGGTTACCATGGGCCCCAGAACAGATGGCAAACCCTTTAGCCTGGCCAGTATTTGAGCTCCTGCCTGCTCTTCTAGCCTCATTCTACAGTCCTAACCTGAATCATCGAGCTGGAGAACAGAGAAAAGCTCCTGTTGGGGAAACGAGAGGCCAGGATTCTGGGCTCAGCTCTGCCAGAAACTTGCTGTGTGACCTTGGGTAAGTCACTTAACTTCTCTGGGCCCAACTGAAAGATGAGGAGGCTGAGCTAGGTGATTTCTCAGAGGTGAGTAAGGTCTGAGCTGTTTATCCTACATGTACTTCCCAAGTGTCTCCTGGGTAGGAGGCACTGGACAGTGTGCAGGGAACACAACGAAAAACAAAGACAGGGGTCCCTGCCCTCAGGCAGCTCTCCTTCTGGTTGGGGACACAGGTGCTGTGGGTAGATGGGCGAGTGTCACTCAGACTGCCTCAGGGGAGGTGGGCGAGGGAGCGGGGAGTTCTGTGGAGCAGAGGAGCCTGACTAGGCTCCACCCTCCCGCGGAACTCACTTCCCACGCCCCTCCGGCTTCCTGGGACCACCTCCCAGAACCTACCCGCACTCCCTTATCTCAGGGTCTGCTTCTGAGGAGCCCAAACCAGGACAGTGGTGTTTTGGAGAAGTTTGAATTTGTTGTTGATGTCTAAAGATGGAGGTGATGCCTCAAAAAGTTCAGCTTTCTGGCATCTCTCAAAGATGAGAATACCTGCCCTGCTGGTGACATTTGACTGGGCTGAGCTCAGCGCCCACTTAAGGCGGCGTGTTTGCCACGGGCCCGGCCTGGGCTGCTTCCTTCGCGGATGTCACCTGGCTGGCCCTGCAGGCGTTACAGCCGTGAGTGGTGGGCTGCACCGCTCAGAGGGCCTTCTGTCCTCACTTTCCACAATGCTAACCCACCTCCCCCAGGAGCCCTTCCCGGCCGCTCGCCCCACTCTGAGCTCCCATCACCACCAGCTGCCTGGGCGAAGGATGGGAGGGCACAGATGGCCCCATCCCCACCCCCTCGACCCCACACCTCAGATTTCAGCCTCTACCCTGCCTCCTCTTGCCTTGCCCTTCGGCAATTCCTAACCCACCCCAGGGGACAAGGCAGCAGCCAGCTGTCTGTGCAAAGCTTCGGACACGGTCGATGCTGCTCCATACTGCCTGGTGTGTGGGCATGAGGAGAAACACAGTGGGGCTCACCGTTCTGATGGGGCAAAAACGTCCTCTTCAGAAGCTCTAGGACAAAGGCCTCTAGGAGTCCTCCCTACAGCAGACAAAAGGGGAACAGGCGGGTCCCTTCAGCGGGTGGGCAGATTCTGACCACGGGAATGGGGGGACTCCAGTGCCCAGAGGAGCTCAGGAATAGCCCTGGGGACTCCACTTTTAACGGGCACTGGAGCCAGATGACCAAATTAGTGAGGGGATGGGGGAAAGAGTCGCCCTCACCCCGGGTCACTGACTATCTTCATATCCCTGCAGGGCAGCCCAGGGGAAGAGGAAATAGGTTGGGCCAGAGGAACCCAGGGCCAGGGCTTCACAGGGACCAACTTTGGGTCAGTCCAAGGAGGAGCTCTCCAATGCTGGGAGCAGCCTGGTAATGGGACAGGAATTGTCTCATTGAGATAGCAAGCCTCCTGTCACCAGGGATGTTCAAGAGGTCATGATCAGGGCTGCTCCAACCCATTTGGACAGATTGGGAAAGGACTCCCTTTCTTTAAGACATTCTTTTCCCATCTGTTGAGAGACTGTCATAAACATATTCGTGTCTGTGTTGTCTGTGGCTTGTACAGTGCACTACCTGTCCAACCATACACTACAGCCCTGGTCTGGATGACCACCCTATGATGATGTCACAGAAAGGATTCCTGACCTGGGAAGACGATCTTTAGGATCATCCCTGGGATTCTACACAAGTCGGGCCAGAACAAGGCCTGAGGTAACAGGGATGATAATTTTGAAGTGTTTCCAGGTACATGTTCTCATTCAATCCTTTTGTTGTTTTTCCATCTTGCAGCCTTCCCCCCCGTAGAGCTAGAGCACGAGGCTCGCAGTCCCATAGAAGTGGAGGGTGGTGGGATGTCACTTTATGGGGCCTCCCTCAGACAGGCAGGGGCAGTGGAAAACTCTTCCAGTGAAGGAGCAAGAACAGCCCCTGGGGGCAGAGACCACGTGCTCACCCCGTGGACTCCTTAGCAGTGGGGCAGGGAGGGCCAGACCAGCCACACTACAGCAGGGTCCCCACACTGCCACACATGGGTGCAGGAGGCACAAGTGGCTTAGGACGCCACGCTGGGAAGCTGAAGGGTGAGGAAACCCACAGAGGGGACACGCAGCCCTGCTGGGGCCCAAACTGTGTTCTCCTGGAAGAGGCTGCTTTCAACCTGCAGACGAGGAGGTGCCTCACAGATCCTGGCGTCATCCTGGACGCCTCTCTCGCTCCTTCTGCACATCCGGGAAATCCCGCCAGCTCTGCTTTCAGAATACATCCTGCACTGGCCACCTGCCACCGCCTCGTCCAAGCCTCATCACCCTCTGCGTCATTCTGCCAGCTGCCCCATGGCCTCCCTGCTCCCACCGTGGCCCCTCCAGTCTGCTCCTCCTCTGTTCAGAACCCTCCATGGGCTTCCATCTCACTTAGGAAAGGCCAGCCCCCACTAGGAGGCCCTTCTCACCCTCTGACCTCCCTTCAGCCCCTCTGCTCCAGCCCCTCTGGCCCTGAACTTGGGCACACTCCTGCCTCGGGGCCCTGGGTCCCCTCTTCTCCGTATCCCCCAGCTCCCTTCCTCACCTCCTCCAGTCTTCGCTCAAATGCTCTCCTTCTCCGAGACCTTCCCTGACCTTCCTGTTTAACATTTCTCCCTCCCACACTCTCCATGCCCTGCCCCCTCCTCTGCTTTTTCTGTAGCATTATGCCTGCCTCCATACTATGTAATTTACCTTTCTGTGTATGTTGTTTATTATCTGACCTTGCCCGAGAGCAGGGACATTTGTTTTGTTCACTGACAGCCCCAGGTACCTAAGACAAGGCTGGGCACACAAAAGAATGAAACGGACACGTTTAAGTCCGGGGGCTCCCCACCCCAGGGAGCATGGGGAGTCCAGGGCAGGATGAGATCAGTGATAGAAAGCAAGTGAGTCTTTCAACCCCTACATGACCCAGGGCCTGCTGACGGGTCCTTCAGGACCAGGGGGAGGACAAGCCTAAAGAAAGAGACTCACCTGAATTGCAAGGCCGGTGGGGTGAGGGCGCAGGATGACCGCGGAGCTACCAGAGAGGAGAGGTCACCCTTTTAGGTCACGGCAGCAGCTTGGGGGGTGCACTGCTCAGTAAGTGCGAGTCACAACACCCCTCCTTCCCTTCCTCTCCCTCCCTCCCTCTATCTATCTCCCTGCCCCCTCCCCCCCCCATAAACCACTCCATTCAGCTGACAGCAGGCGTGGAAGCTTGCACCCCTTAACCACACTCTCTCCCTCCCCATCTCTCTCTCTATTAGCCATCTTGTTTTTTCTCAACATCAAAAACCAAAAAAAATCACCTGTTTGGAGTGAACTGGAGTTTTAATTCCTGATTTCTCGAGGAAAACGCAGCCTTTGAAAGGAGTTTCTATGAGGAATTGAAGTTAGGTCAGAACTGGAGATGAGTTTATGTTCCACCGGACCGACTCCCTTCGCCCCCACCCCCCTATGGATTCTTGTCCAGGGCTGGCCCCTCTCACCCGTCCTCTCCCCCTGCCCCAGCTGCTGTTCCCATGTGTTCAGATCGTGCATGTGTGGTGTGCCACAGGAGAGGGCACGGGTGGGTGCTGGGTGCTCCTGGGGGGCAGGGGCTGCTAGGCTGGATACGAGGGGAGGGGGCTCAGCTCAGTGCGGGGACAGCCTTTTGCAGCAAGTCATAGGCCATAGAATCACTGTTGCTGGAAGCCAGAGGACCCCTTGGTTTTGAGGGAGTTGTCTATGGGCCTCATAATTTGCACGGTCACCTTATAAACCAGAAACAGGACTTTCCCCACCAGCCAGAGATGACCGGTTTCTCGGCCACAGACTCAGGCTGACTAAGAGTCCAGCATCCTGTACACACCAGATGCTACTGGCCTCACCTGGGATGGGCGGCCCTCCTGCCCCTTATCTGAGGCCCCTTCCCAATTTAAGGTTTGTAGACTGGGAACTAGGAATCCCGAGGGGGCTCTGGATAGAGAAGTTGAAACTTTGGGGGCTGTATTTCCCCGGAATTCCTCCCAGGGTCTTCCCTCTCTGGCTTGGGTCACCTCACTCGGGGAGTAGAGAGCACAGACACAGTTAGCCCCTCCGTGAACTCCGTTTCTCTGATCGTTCTCCTGGTTTTGTGGACAAGGGCTTTCGATGCAGCCCGGTCCAGGGGAGACGGTCAAAAGCCTTAACCACCACCCTGCAAGGACACGGAGCAGAGGTCTCAGAGGCAAACCTTCACCCTTTAGCTGCTGAGGACGTCCCTGGGGAGGGTTGGGGGCTGCACCGAGGGGAGCAGGTGTTGAAGTAGAAGTTTCCACAACAGGTGCAGCTATTCGGGGGTGGACTGGTTGAACATTAGCGGGTGGTGGGGTGGTGAGGTCTGCGCTGCCCTCTGTCGCCTTGCCCTCAGCCAGCCTGCCCTGGAGGCCCTCAAGGGGACCCAGGACACTGGGGACAAAGAACTGCAAGGTGTACTCACCCAGGAAACCGAGACAGAGGACGTGTTGCTGGGCCCCCACAGCACCAACGAGCCTGGCTGGATGACCGTGGCCGTGCAGCCATCCAGGCGGACGGTAGGGGGGTCAGGGGCGCTGATGGTCAGGCCCACACTCCCTCTGGGCTGACTAGAAGTCTGAATGAGGTTAAAGCAGAAAAGGTGCAGGGATGGAAGATGGCGTTCCTTGGCCCCCAGCTTGGAGGATTGGGAACAAGACCATCTTAGGAGTTAGGCGCCTGAGTGTTTATCCTAGTTCTGCAGCAACTTGCTGTGTGACCTTGGGAAGGTCACTTACCCTCCCTGAGCTGCTGTGAGGTGAGATTACATCCTCCTTCTCCCGGGCATTCACGCCAGGTAAGAGCATAGATTTTGGAGCCAGAGTCCCAGCCCCACCACTTGCAAGCTGTGTGGCCTGAGACAAGTTTCTTAATCTCTCTGTGTCTCACTTTTCCTACTTGTAAAACGGGGATAATAATTGTACCTACTCCATAAGGCTGTCGTGGAGATTAAATGAGTTAATTTACGTAAAGAGCTCAGAGCAGAGCCCAGCTCCTAGTGATGCTGTGTACTCGCTGCTCTTGTGGTTATTGTTATTATTATTGTTTGTCCACAGGTGCCATATTCTAAGGGCCTTCGGAGAGAGGACGTGGAGCGTGCGTTTTGCAGGCCGAGACCTGGTTCAAATCCCGGTTCTGCCACTTGCTGGGCACTGGGAGCTTCGGCAAGTGGGTTCACCTGCTGAGCCTCCGCTTGCTCCCGTGTGAGAAGGGGTGACAGCGCTGAGGGTTGGGTCGACGAGGGGGCGGGGCCCGGCACGGTCGCGGCCCGCCGTTATCTACCGCCTGCACGACTGGCTGCCTCTGCAGGCGTGCCTTAGCGGGGTCGCGGTCTTGCTCAGTAGCGGGTAGCAACGACAGCCACCGGCCGCGGTCACCTGGGTGGGGCCGTGGACCAAGAGCCTTACTCGAACCCTCTCCTTCAACCCTCACAGCACCCGGGAAGGTGAGCAGGGACCTCTGGAGTCCGCGGCAGGAAACCCTGGCCCGACGGAGCATGCGCACGTGGCCCGCCCCCACCCTGCCCCCGCCCCCGAGTCTTTCCTGCGATCCAGGCGCGGGTGCTGGGGAGAAGCCGGCCGCACACCCACCTGCGGCCCGGGCTGCGGCTCTCGCAGCGACAACAGCTGAATGAGGTCGGCAGCCTGCAGAAAGGACACAGCATGTGTTGGCTTTTAGAATCTGCAGGTCCGTTCTGAGCGGGTTCGGCGGCGCGTGTGAATGGGGTTCAACATGGGGTTCAACGGGATGTGATCGTCCCCGACGGGGGGCGCCACCTGCACTCAGCCTCAGCATGGGAGGAGCCGTTCACCTGGTTTCTCATCATGGCTTATCTGAAAAGGTTAATTTCTTTTTTGTTTCAATGATTTTTTCCCTTAACATTTTATTGTGAAAATTGCCACACTTACAGCAAAGCTGAAAGAATTTTATAGAGAACATTTATATACTTATCACTTAGATTCTTCTATTAACACTATCCTGCACTTGCTTTATCACGTTTCTGACCGTCTATCTGTGCTCCACTGATTTTTGAAAATCATAAATCGTTATAGAAAACATTACAAAAATGTACAAAGTAAAAAGTAAAAGTCTACCCCACCACCTCTTCCCCTTTTCCCCTAAATCCTATTCTCAGGGGTAACCACTGTTGACATTTTGGAGTAGATCCTGACAAGACTTTTTTCTACACACATATAAACATGAATAGATGGGAACATTTTAAACACACGGTCCTGCACCTTGTTTGTTCCTCTCAGTGTCAGCACATATAGAACAACTCCATTCTTCTTAACAGCTGCATAGTGTTCTGCTTTGTATGAACATAAGCTGACTCGTTTTACCATTCCTTATTGATGGACACCTAGGTCAACTTTATTTTTCACCCTACAACAAATGACGCTGCGAAGAGCTCTTGCACATATGCCCTTGCCCACTGCTGCAAGAATCTCTGTGGATGTAGAATTCCAGGGTTCACGTCTAGCTGTCTCAGACGTGAGACACATCTGCCACGCCTGTGGGGCTGGAGGGAACAGCGTGGGGAGGCCCGAGACCTGGCTCCACTCCTGATACCACCTACTGGCTGACCTTGGGCAAGTCACTTTCCCTCTCTGGGCCTTGGTTTCCTCATGTAGCAAATGGAGCGATAACATGAGATCTCTTCAGATGTGGATCTTAGGATTTCATATTTCAGCATTTACTGAGCACCATCGTATGCCCTTCGCATAGTATACTATCCTTAGTCCCTGCCCTTAAAGTGGGGGGATGGTGAACATGCAAAGTTAAATAAACACACAAATATACATACGGTGTGTATATGTGTATATATATAACTTTACTCATACACATACATGCAGTGTGATCAGTGTTTTGAAGGGAAAAGAACAGAGAGGGAAGGAATGCAGGGGAGAGAAGTCTTACTTAGATGTAGCCGCTAAGGAGAGGCTCTCTGAGGAGATGACATTTGCACTGAGACCAGCAGTGGAGGGAAGAATGTTCAGGCAGAGAGACCAGCATGTGCAAAGGCCCTGAGGTGGGAACCAGCTGCCTGTGAGGCTGGAGAGGTGGGCGGGGGCCAGATCATGCAGGGCCCTGGGAGCTGCAGAGAGGAGACTGGATTCTGTTCAGAGTGTGATGAGGAGCTGCTGGGGGCTTTTGAGCAGGGATGGATCTGGATTTCTACCTCATCTGATCCCCTCATCGACCCTGGAATTTGCTTTTCTTGCAGACCTCTATGTGTGCCTCCTCGTCACCATTCAGGCCACCTCCCCAGAGATGTCTTCCCCGACTGCAGTGTCTAGGGTAGCCCTCTCATGTCCACCAATCACTTACTGATCCATTGCTCTGCTTATTGTAAATAAGAAATTATTTTATTTATCTGACTGTTTTCTTGTTCAGTCTGTTCCCCCACTAGACTCTGAGCTCTGCAAGGGCAGGGACCCTGTGTGCACAGGGCCCAGCACACAGTAGGCCTTCAATAAATATTTGCAGCATAAATGAATTCATAAGTGTTATGAAGAGAGGAACAACAAAGGAGCCTGGGTGTTCAAGGAAGTCTTCCCAGAGGAGGGGACTTCTATGCTGAGTTCTGAAAGCTGAATAGGAGTTTTCCATGTGCGGTCCAGAGAGGGGAAGTGAATTACCTAGGCCCACTCAGAAAGCACTTCTGCCAGCTAGGCCTTGGTTTCTTTAAAACAGAGCAATTACGTTATGTGTCCCCTCCCCGCCCACTCCCCTTCCTCGAGCACTCACCGTGGAGTCCTGGGGGTCCACGTGGATCTCCTTGCCGGTGTAGAGGCAGGACAGGATGTCATTGTATGCTTCTAGCCAAAAGGCCAGGTCCGCCATGCTGCCCTGGGCTAATTGTGGGAGGGGCTGCGGGGCCAGGTGGTCAGGCCTTGGGGCCCTCTGGCCTGGGCCGCAGGGGGTCACGAGCTTCAGAGACGTGAAGAGGAAGGAGAAGGTCAGTGTGGCCAGCCTCCCTGGGCAGCAGCCGGGTCCAGCTGGGACAGCGAGGGCTGACTGTGCTGGCACAGCGCTGCCCGTTTACTGCACGGTCTCGTGTCAGCCTCACAGCAGCGCCACAAGGTGGGAGCTGTCACCTCCCGAGGACACTGAAGCCCAGGGGGTCGCTGAGCTGGGTTGGGCCCCAGAGCCCCGTTTTCTTGCTTCTCCCTCATTCAACCCCATTCCCTTCTCTGCGCCTTTGTTCACGGCGCCTCCTTCCTGTCCGCTCAACCCTTCCTGGCCTCCGGACCCCCCCTCGCACCATGCCTTGGGGACGGGAGTTGGGCAGTTAGGTAGGAGCCTGGGCCTCGGTTTCCCCATCCGAGGGGCCCTTCCTCACGCATGGTCCTGCAGCTCCTGAGCCGCCCGCCTGCCCTTTAGCTGGAGCCCGACGCTCGCTCGTGGGACACCGGGCCCTGCGGCCCGTCCTGCTCCCCTGCGCCGAGGCAGGAGCCCCGGGCTCAGCACGAGCTCCCGAGGGCAGGGGCCTGCGGCTCTCCCCTTTCTTCTCCTTCCACCTTCCCTCTCCCCCGCCGCCTCCTTCACCTGCTCCTCCCCCTCTCCTCCCCGTTGTGCCTCCTGTCCAGAGGAGCCCCCCCTCGTTTTCCTCTTTGCCCGTCCTCCCCCAGACTGGTGGACGTCCCCCCGAGACCCGTGGACGTCCTGGGAGGGTGTGCCCTGGCCAGGGGGCTGGCTCACCTGGACTTCCATCAGGATGGCCTCCTCCGTGAGCTGCGTGCTGGTGACGTGGTACTGGAAGTCTTCTGGGCCCGAGATGGTCGGGGCTGCGATGAGGAAACGAAACTGGGGCTCAGCCCCTCTGGGGGGCAGATGGGGAGGCAGCAAACACGGAGAAATTTGTTCTCCCTCTCTGCTTAGGTTTCAGTCCCTCATGGGCTGGGCCTGTGCTTCTTGTGACCATGAGCATTTATTGATAATAACTTTGTGCCAGGTTATATATATTATCGCAACAATCCACTCTGTGGGCCTATGTCTGATCCCACTTTACAGGCTGGGAATCTGAGGCTTGGGGGGCAAATGACTTACCAAGGTCATAAAGCATATGCCCTTTTCCTCCCCCACTAGAAAATAGGCTCCCTGTGGGCAGGCTTTGCCTGTTTTGTTTCCCGTTGCGTTCCCAGAGCCTAGAAGCGTTCCTGGCACACAGCAGGGGGACAGCAGATGAGCCCCTTCCTTGGCCAGGAGCTACGTACGCAGAGCGATGGACAGCAGGTCTTCCAGCAGAGAGTTGAGCAGGGTTGTGGCCGCGGGGCACAGCTGGAGGGAAGGCAGGAGGGCATCCTCACTGGGGTCGGGATGAGGTCGAAGGGCTCTCCCTTGGGGTCACACCCCTCTCCCAGGGGACGAGGGGATGAGCAACTCACTATCTTCTGCAGGAGGAAGGGCAGCTTCTCGTCCAGGACACCCGTCACCAACTTTAGAGCTTCGTTCACCAGGAAGGGGTTCATCCTAGGGGCAGAGGAGAGCAGGTGGGGTCTGAGGCACCTTGGAAGGGGAGACTGAGGCCAGAGGAGCCATCCAGGGCAGGGCTGGGGAAGGCCCTGATGGACCTGTGTAACTTGGAAGCTCGGAGTGTCTGCTTCCTTCTTGCCTGGTGTCTGTCTCTTCTCTTTCCTCTCTCCCCCCTTTCCTTTTCTGTTTTTTTCCCCCCTTCTTGCTTGCTTTCTCCCTGACTTTCTCCTCCTCTTCTTTATTTCTTCCTGATTCTCCCTCTCTGCCTCTGGCTCTTTGTTTCTGTCTCTGATAAAGGTCTCTGGGATTTTCAAGGAGGGAAAGATCACACCTGGCAGTGGAAGTCCTGGAAGGCTTCCTGGAGGAGGTAGCTTTGGTGCTGGGTAAATATAAGAATCATAGATAGTGGCCACCTTATGTGGCGGGTTCTGTGCTAAGTGGGTCACATGGGTTGGCTCATCTCTTCCCCACAACCACTCCATGCTGGCTGGGTTCTGTGAATGATCCCATTTTACTGGTGAGGAAACTGAGGCTCCTAGAAGTCAGATAGCTTGGCCAGGGCCCCAGTGATAGGAAGCAGCCAAGCTGAGATTGGACCTGAGTGGCTATATGCTCTTAGCCATGACATTCACCGTGGAGGCAGGAGACGCTGATGGGTGGTGTGTGCAGCTTGTGGCCTTGGAGGTGACCCCGTCCCTGCTGCCTTTGGTCCCTGTAGACGACTAGGCTGGGGAGAGGCAGCCCCAGCCCTGAGTCTGCATGATGGGATGAGCAGCAGGAAGGAAGGAAGGCCTGGGCCCGGCCCTGCCCAGTGGAAGTGCGGGAGTGGGCAGGTACTCACTGCTCCAGAACCTCGATGCTCAGGTATCCCGGGGGGGTGTGGCACTCCTCAAAGGCCACGCGGGTCTTGGTCCCTGTCTGTTCCAGCCGTACCCCGATGCGGATGTTCATGATGACTTTGAGTCGCAGGATCCTGTAAGGGCGGTGTGTCTAGGCAGGCTCCAAGCCACAGCCCAGGACCGAGGCCAGAAGTCGCAGGCTGGTGGCCTGCAGTTGCCTGGAGGGCTCAAATGAAAAACTAGGAGAGTGCATTAACAATACAGAGTTCACACTTTGGAAAACCTGACAGATCTGACAACACCGGGCCAGCGTCCTCACAGGGTGGCAATCACCAGGGGCTGATGGTGACCTTGAGATGGGCCACATGCTCCCCGGTTTGCTCCCATCCCCATCGGGCCAAGAGTCAAGTTGCATTTTTACTGCACATCATTACAAGGTGGATGACGTTTATCACCTAGCAGAGAAATATTTCTCTGCTCACTTCTCTGTTAAAAAGGGGAGCTAAACAAAGAAAGCCACATTTTACAAGAAAAAGCGGACATATTCCTAAAGGGCATTTAAGAATATTCCTGTTTCATGTGCAACCACCCGTATCACTCCCTCTGTTGGCTGTTGTGTTTGCAACCCCAGGCCGGCATCCTCGTCCACAGTTTAGTGAGCGGTCTGAACTCTCAGGTCGGCAGTGAACCCTCACAGCGGTCAAGTGCAGTCGGGACCTGAGCACACCCATTTTGTAGACGAGGAAACTGAGGCCCAGGGAGCGGATGCCCCTGCTCCAGTGGGATTGGAGTCCAGACCCTCCTCAAGTCATCCCATTAGTGCACCCTCCTTTTACTCAGGTGGGGCACGTGTCCCCCGACATGGCAGTCAGAGGGTTTTATCTCAGCCTCTGCCGCTGGCTCCCTGTGTGATCCTGGGCGGGTCCCTCTCCCCCTCTGTGCCTCAGTTTCCCCATTGGGAAAAATGCTTTGAAACATGCCCAAGTGGAAAGGATTGTTGTGACCCTCATGGTGACATAAGCAGGAGGCTTTTGCGAGCCCCGCATGGCTGCCCCTTGAGTCACGGCAATGAGGGGCTGGGCTGCCTGCATCGAGGGAGGTGGGGAGGAGGCGCCCAGTGCACCCACCTGTGGAGTGAGAGGTACAGTTTGCTCCTCAGTGTGACCTGCAGCAGGCTGTCGCTTAGGATCTGCAGGGTGACCTCAGGTCCTTTGGCATCTTCTATGACCAACCTGTGAGAGGGGTGGGGGTGTTGGTGTGGCCTGGGAAGGCTGCTGTGACTCTGCAGAGTGGGTGTGTCTGGGTTGACGAGAAGAGGGGCGCACCCCAGGAGGGGTGGGGGCAGCTTTGGGACGACCCCCTCCCCGACCCCGGCCCAGCTGCAGAGCACTGGGCTCTAGTTCCCAAGCCTTGAAGACCTGGGCGAGTCTCCTCCCTTCTCTAGCCCTCCATGTTGCCTTCGACAAAAGGGGGAGAAAACAGAGGAGGAGCGGTCTGTCTATGCGCATTTAACCCGTCTGGATTCAAGCGTTAGCGTTCTGCAGAAGAGAAGCGAGCAGGCGAGACTCAGAGAAAGCGTGATGGCCTGTGATCCCATCACCACCCACCACCCTCTGCCCTGGTGAGCGTCCCGGAGGAGGACACGAGCCTTCTGCTCCCTTCGGTGGCCTCAGGTCCCAGCACCTCCCTGCGCTGAGAGGAGCCCAGAGTTTGATGTACTTTCTGAACGTTGGATACAAGCTGGTGACTCATCTGGTGCCCCCTGGAACGGGCAGCAGACCACCGAAAGCTAGGGAGAGGCGAGGAAAAGACTCTTTCTTACAGTCCTAGAAGGAGGCAACCCTGCTGACACCTTGATCGTGGACTTCCAGCCTCCAGAACTGTGACACAATAAATTTCTGTGGTTTAAGGCGCTCAGTTTGTGGTACTTTGCTATGGCAGTCCTAACAAACTAATACAATCAGAAAACCTAGATTTTGATTACAACCTTCTCAATTTTAAAATGCTGGCAATTCATTTAAAAACACTAGGTAAGTTTGCAATAACAAGTGCAGGCTGAATGTGGAGGGCTGGAGGGCTGCCGGGCTGGGGTCTATTTTAGACTCTGCTTTGTTCCTTGGAAGACTTCAAGTGGCTTGGAGAGGTTGAGAAGGATAAAAATGCACTTGCTGAGCACTTTCCAGGCTGCAGAGACCCTCCAGGGGCACTCAGGCCCCCCACCCACGATGCTCCGCTTGACAGGTGAGAGCCCCGGGGCTCAGGCAGACGGCCGTGCCCGAGGGGGAGGACAGGCCAGAGGCAGCCTCTGCAGACTCACCCGCCCGCCTGGAGCAGCTGCCTGAGCAGTGGGAGGCTCCTCCCCGAGAGCAGGTCCCCGACCAGCGACAGGTCAAGCCCACTGCTCTTCTTGGAGAGGCGTTCTCTCACGAAGGGCAGGTGCTCCAGGATGGGGACGCCCTCAACCGCGGCCCCCGTCACAGGAATCTTGGTCACGCGGTCCAGGATGCGGTGTTCCGAGAACAGGTCTGAAATGTCTGAGGACACAAGCCCCTTCTCAGTGCGGGGTTTACCCCTCATTCAGTCACTCAGTCAACGCCCACGAGCATTTGAGTGGCTCTGAATCAGCGATTAGACGGTCATATAGCAACAAGTACTTATTAAGCGCTTACTCTCCTCTGGGCTCAGGGAACAGGAGCAGTGTGGCTCCTGCCCATGGAGTGCACATTCTAGAGGGGAGACAGACAACAACAGAGCACTCGGATAAGCAAGAGCGAGCAAGGCAATATTCAAACGTGATAAGTGCTACAAAGAAAATAAAATGGAGTCAAGTTGGAGCATGACTGGGGTGAGGTTTACTTTAGATGGTCAGGGAGAGCCTCTCTGAGTGGGAGGCATTTGAGCCGAGACCTGAATGAAACGAAGGAATCCACTATTGCAAGGTCTGGGAGGAGAGCAATGTAGGCAGAGGGAACAGCATGTGCAAAGGCCCTGAGGTGGTAATGAGCCTGGTGAGTTTATGAAACCGAAAGATCAGTGAAGTTGGACTGTGGTGAACGGGCTGAGAGGTGGACGGACAACAAGAAGCTCATGGTCAAGAGGGAGGGAGACAGACAGACAAGACAAGAACCATACTCTTGGATAAGGCCATAGATGAGGCTTCATCAAAGGGCTGTGGGAACTCAGAGGAAGGAGACTCCTGCCTGGGGAAGCCAGGAGGGATTCCCATCAGAGGGACCATTAGAGCTTTGCCTTAAAGGATGAGTCAGAATTCACCATGTTGGGAAGGAGGGAAGGAGCATTTTAGACAGAAGGAGGATGGGAAGTCTGTGGGGGTGGTCATGGCCGGTGGTGGTGGAAAAGGCTGGAGATGCAGGGTCTTGAATGCCAGGATGAGGAGCTTGGAGGTTCTCCTGAGGGTGCTGGGGAGCCATAGCGAGTGTTAGAGCAGGGGAAGGGTGGGGTCAGCCCTGGGTGAAGGAAAGCCATTCCACTGCTGGTGAAGGGCAGGCCGGAAGAGGAGAAGCCTTGGGGAGGGGGGTGGTGCCGTCTCCCACCCCTGCCCTTCCCTGCATTCCTGACTCCCGCATCCCCCTCCTTAAACTTTACCTGTCTCCAGCTGGTCCTTGCTGACCCGCAGGAAGAGCAGGTGCTGGGCCTCCCCTCGAGCCTGGGGCAGCAGCGCCCAGCACAGCAGTGACCCCCAAAGCAGCAGCATCCTCCCGGCCAGGAGCTGCAGACACAGAGCTGGGAACCCCAGTGGCCACCTCCATGTCCCCACCGGGGACCCATAGCCAGCATCTCCCAGCTCTGCCTCTCCTAGAACCATCTCCCCAGCTTTCCCCCCCCGCCTCTCCCCCTAGCTCCAGATCGCTAGTCCTGGAACACAGCCTGCACGTCCCACCACTTCACTTAGTGCTTTCGGTTCCCTCTGCCCAGAGTGCCCTTCCCCATTGTATGCACTGGCTTCAAACCCAGGCTCTGCCACTTCCTGACTGTGTGACTCTGAGCAGGTTACTTGACCTCTCTGTGCCTCAGTTTTCTCAGCTGTAAAATGGGGGTAAACATAGATTGTTGTGAGGAACACATTCAACAATATGCGCAAAGCGCTTAGCAAGCAGTGTGCCCAACAGCTGTTAATGTGGCTGCGTGACATCGGGAGAGGTTAAGAGATGGAGTACTCCTTTTTAACCATGGAGGTTTCTGGATCTTGAGGAGGACAGGGGATGGGGTCCTGGGGGAGGCGCCATGGTAGTTCAACCAGTACGTTTGTACTGATTCCTGAACTTCAGCCCCACCCAGGTGGCCAGCAGGGCATAGTTGGCACCCCAGAGCCTGCAGGCAGGGTGCTCTCCGGGTGGGCAAGGGTGTGCCACCAGCAGACACGGCCTCTGAAACTGCAAGGCAGGGACCAGCCGGATACAGACGTCTCCAGGGCTGATGCCAGTGTAAGCAGGACCCATGGAGGAGCCACTGCTGCGCCCCTCCTCCTCAACGCCACCCAAACCATGAAGAAACCACCCAGAGGGTACATGCTGCCCCCGAGCAGGGAGACCCCCAAAGTGGCTGAGCCTGCCCTGGGGTGCCTGAGAAAGTCCTGGCGTTGCCTTCAATAGGCAACGTCCATTTTTTGCTGCTTGGTGGCACAGGAGCTCAGAACAGTGATTCAATTGGGTGACAGAAAAAGAAAGTTTTTTGTTTGTTTGCAGATGTGAATTTGGGACTGGGAAATTGGTACTCATGGCATCAATGATTCATAGTTTGCTTCCAGGCTGATCTTAAATTTCCCCTCTAGTCATCCAACCAGCGTATAGTCAGTCCCTACGTCAGGCTCTTTTCTCAGTCAGTTCACCCAAGTCAGGTCCCTCCTCCCTTCCTGCCCTGGTGCTTCCCCTGTCTTCCAGCCCTCTCCGTCTCTTGCCTGAAATCATCCGCACCAACCCTCTCTACTCGAGTCCTCACTGTGTGGCAGGCACCAGGCTGAGAGCTGCACAAGCTTCATCACGTCATCGAGTCCTTGCCACACGGTCTGGGATCGTTGACAGCAGGCCCATTTTACAGACGACAAAACTGGGGCTCAGAGGGGAGAAATGAGCTGCCCAAGGGCACGTAGGTGGGAGGTGGCAGATCCTGGGTTGAACCCAGGTTGGCCTGGCGCTAAGAGTCTATGCACCACTTCACCACGTGATCGTAGGTGCCCAAGAAACGTTTGAGAAATGCCCGTGTTAGTCTCCCCGTTCTTACCTCTCCGAGAAGGGGGCTGTCGGGAATCTCTCCCCGGCCTCCGTCTCCAGCCTCACTGAACCACACAAGCTTTATAACCTGCTCTGAAGCGTGTGTGTGTGGACACAGGGCAGGAAGTCCGGCCCCCTGGCTGGGGCTTGCGCTCAGAGGAGCTCTTCAGGGGAGGGAGGGGGCCTCTTGGAGCTTGGTGGCAAGGGGCTTCTGGCCAAAACTCATAGGGCCCGTCACTGCGGCCCGAGCAAGTGGGACCAGGCCAGCAAACCCCAGGGAGGAAGTGGGGGGCCCCTGCGGTTTTGGGGGTGGGCCCTTTCCCTTAGGAACAACATCAGAGCTGCGGAGCCTGGGACAGGGCCTCCAGCTCCCAGGAGGGGCCTGAGAGGGCTCCTAATACAGGATGTGGCAGTCACAGAAGCCAAGGGATGAAGGTGTGTATTGGGGGTATGTGGAGGAGAGCAGGTGCGGGGAGAGGCAGGGCTGGGAGGGGTCCAGTGGCCACCTTGTGGTCATCCCCTGTGCCCTTTCCATGTATGCCATCCATGCCGTGCCTCTGCAGCCAGACAGGCCTGGGTTCAAATCCCCACTGTCACTCAGTAGCTGTGTAACTGGGGACACGTTACTTTCCCTTCTGAGCCTCACTTTCATATCTGTAAAATGAGAATAAGAAATCCACACATGTCTTTTGGATATTGTGAAAATTCATTGAGGTAACTCATGTAGACGCCAGCCCAGAACCTGGCGCATAGGAAGTGTTCAGAAAAAGTTACTTATTTGAATTTCCATTTTGTAGATGAGGACACTGAGACTCAGAGAGGTTAAGTGATTTACTCAAGGTCACACAGCATGTCTGTGGCGAAACTGGGCTGAGATATCAGGGCCCAGAGAGGGGACTGGCTACCCAGTGAAAGGGAAATTCGGTGTTGCCGTGCAATGCGGCTCCAAGACACCGAGACCTCCCTCCCAACCAAAGTGCTATGCAAGGTCCTCCTACGTGAGAATCCCGGTGCCACCACTGCAGGCGTGGCCAGTTGGCTGCGTCAGCGTGGAATCCTTCGACAGCTGCTGTCCAGGGCATCATCCCAAGGGCAGGTGCATTCATCTCTAGGTGGCTTTTAGGTTTTCCACAGGATTGTCCCCATAATTGGTCCTTTTCCCTTTCACAACTCAGAGGCGTGGTCAGGGTAGGTGTTAAACTCCATTCTTCAGCTGGACACACAGGCACAGGGGCTGATGATGGACGAGTGGGTTCTGGAAGGCAGCAGCTGCCCAGGAGACGCAAGGTCAGTGTTAGCTAGTTCTGACTCCACCCAAGGGGAGTGATGAAGGGGCAGATAGAGGCAGGCAGTGTGGTGTAATGGTTAGAGGCTGCTTGGTGGTCGTGTTGAGTTGTCAGAGCCTCAGTTTCTTCATTTGTCCAGCAAGGGCGCCATGGGCTGTGGGGAAGGCTGGGTAGTGAAGGTCTGGAAGACCCTTAGCACGGTACCTGCACAGAGCAAATGCTTGCCTACACAGAAGCAGACCCTGAGACTGGGATTTGAGAGCAGGTAGCTGATTTGGGAGGGGACTCCAGGAGATGCTGGTGGGGGAGGGGAAAGTGAGGCAGGGAAAGAGGCAGCCTGGCGTGTTATCAAGGGAGTGACCCTGTGGGCACTTGGGGCTCAGTCCCACTGGGGCACTGTGGGAGCCAGTGTGGAGTTGTTCCCTGCCCCCAAGGGGTAAGGAAGTGGGTTATGCCCCAGAGGTTGTGGGCGGTCAGAACCTGGGAACCACAGCCATGGCTGTTTTGGAGAAGTGTTACTGCACAAAATTGGGGTTCTCTTGCCCAATGTGCATAATTAATTACGGCATCAGTCTTTGGGAAAAGAGACCAGCTTTATTCTGCGAGATCAATCTGTAGGGAGACAGGGGTGTGTTCCCTCAGATCTGTCTCCCCGATTCAGGATTTGGGGTGAAATTTATGAGGTTAGGGAGAACAGGCTGGCACGTGGAAATGCTAGAGGGACTGGTTTTGATTGATGGGCTTCAAACATTTATGGTAAGGTTATAAACCTTTATGATGAGGTGGGGAAGGAATTTTAAGACCGATCTTCCTGAATGAGGGACGCCTCGCTTCTGATAAGAGTCTGACTTCTGGGGGCCGGCCCCGTGGCTTAGTGGTTAGGTGCTCGCGCTCCGCTGCTGGCGGCCCGGGTTTGGATCCTGGGCACACACCGACGCACCGCTTCTCCAGCCATGCTGAGGCCGCGTCCCACATACAGCAACTAGAAGGCTGTGCAACTATGACGTACAACTATCTACTGGGGCTTTGGGGAAAAAAAAAGGAGGAGGAGTGGCAATAGATGTTAGCTCAGAACCGGTCTTCCTCAGCAAAAAGAGGAGGATTAGCATGGATGTTAGCTCAGGGCTGATTGTCCTCACAAAAAAAAAAAAAAAAAAGAGCCTGACTTTCAGGTTCTAGTCGCGTTCTGGTCGTGCCCCAGTCCTTTGGTTCTGCAGTCATTTCAGGACAAGATTTCTTCTTCTGTGCATGCTCTGACTATGTGACTGCACATTTTCTGAAATGTTAATCACTCTGTTGAGTCACAATTCTTAATCACTCTGTTGGTAAGAGATGGGGTCAGTTGAGCTGGTGCCTGGAGGGCCCGTGGTTACAGAAGTGCCCAGCTTGGCAGGGTGTTGGAGCCACTGGCCTCTGACAACATCTTGTGGGCTGGGACAGAGATCCCTTCATTGGGACCAAATGGGACCCAAGAGCAGAGGCCCTGCCCATCCTCCAGGCTCCTCGAAAGCCCCCTTCCCGCGACAGATCCTATATGACCCTAGGGAGGCAGAAGAGACCTACCCCAGACAAGATGGAGATCAACTTTTTCATCTCCCTTGTGAGTGGGGGTTCAAGCCCAGATTTAACATGATTTAGAAAAATAATGGAATGTGATGTGTGGCACGCAGACCACAAAGTGTGACTGGGAGTCGAGGACACGTGGGGAGCTGCAGCACAGGGCCTAGCACTCAGCAACTGCCCACAAATTGTCCGCTGACCCTGGGAAAGCGCCTCGCGCAGGGTCGTGTCCTGGCCCCTCCGTGTCCCTCTCGGCCTAGTCCGTGTTTTGTAGGTTGGAGAAGCTCCTTCCTGGCTGCCTTCCCAGGCTGTGAGCTGTTCTGACGCCTCTTTATGCCGTGAAGTTGGGTAATGCCTTTTCCCAAAACCCCCACCTGCCCCTTCCTGCAGGGCCCCTCGTGGAACTGAAGGGCTCTGTGTGCTGTGGCAGGCCCGGGGCCTGGAGAACAGGGGCCATATTGTCTGTCCTGAGCCTGCTGGCATCAGAGAGGCCGGGGAGACAATGGCAGTCAAGCACCGTCCAAGTGGGAAGGGCCTTCAGTGATAAGGCCAGCATCCTGGAGGCCAGGTGACAACAGTGACGATGACATTACCCACAGAGGACATTGTCTGAGCACCTTCCGTGTGCC
Source organism: Diceros bicornis minor (assembly GCF_020826845.1). Lineage (NCBI taxonomy): Eukaryota > Metazoa > Chordata > Mammalia > Perissodactyla > Rhinocerotidae > Diceros > Diceros bicornis. The sequence continues at coordinate 26,460,675 of NC_080758.1, forward strand.
AGGAGCCCTTCTCTCTCATTTCCTCCTGACTGCAGCCCCCCAAGGTGGGGACTATGATTCTCCCCATTTTATAGAGGGAAACTGAGGCCCACGGAGGGGAAGCCACATCCCAGGGTCAAACAACCATCGAGGGTCCAGGCCAGAACTGAAAGCCTCCTGCCAGAGTCACACTGTGCAGAGAGCCCTCGACCCCCCACACAGCCAAGATCAACAAAACCTGTGTCCCCCACCAAAGAAGTTGTCCCACCGTAGGTGGTCTTAAGGCTGACACGGAAGGCAGGAGGGTACAACTGGCTTTCTTATTCCTGAAGCCCAGGGAGGTGGCCGAGACCCTGGATATTACCCACTTGCGGTCTGATATGCCCCAGACATAGCTCAGACACGGCCCAGATTGGCTCCGATGGGCCTGAACTTGACCCATATGTGGCTTGGATGTCCAGTCCCCAAGCTGCCAGGGGCAAAAAGACTCCTGAGCTGAGACAAAGATACATGCCAGACGGCAGGAGTCACAGACGAGCATTTATTTCCTGCAGCGAGGGACAGTCTGCAGAGATGGCTCTCACGTTCCCGCTGGGACCCAGCCTGCCCTCCATGGCCACAGTGCATGTCTTCACTGGGAAAGAGAAGAGCGGTCTGGGGTTCTACGAGTAGGCTGGGGTGACCACAAGGGCGTCCTGGAATGGGAGGAGAAAAGTCAAATGGGTTTTTACCTCCTGCCTTGTGGTGGTTTATGCTGGTTTGTCCTCCACAAGGTGACCGCTGGCACTGGGGGTCGTGATCCCGAACTCACTCATACAGAAATCTTGGGAGGGTCAGAGGAGTAGCATCTGTGTGTGAACAGTGATGCTGTGCCCGGCTCTGGGGGACAGGTGAAGTGCCTGCACGTGGAGTGTTGGGTTGTGTAGGACCATTGTCCCCAAGCCCGGCTGGTCACCAAAATTCCCCAAGAAGTTGTGTAAAATGCAGATTTCCGGTTGTATCCATGGGGACCCAGGCACCTAAAATTTTAACGACCGTCTGCCTTTTTTCTGAAACTAAGTGTTATATGAGGAACTTAATCTATTAGATTCCCCCAATATTTTATGATAATTTCCAAACATACAGTGAAGTTGAAAAAATTTTACAGTGAACACTTGTGTAGATTCTACCGTTAACTTTTTAAACCCTACTTGCTTTATCTCCTATCTATCCATTTAATCATTCCTTTGACTCGATTTTAAAACATACATTATAAAGCTATAAAAAGGAAATCAACGTGCGGTTAGCCCAAAACAAATGAATAGAGCAAAACAGGAAATTTGGAAACAGATCCAAAGAATGAAACGATACATTTCCAATGCAAACTGCAAATGATGGATTATGCAACGCAAGTTGATTTTAAAAAGAGGAAAGTTGTGAAATGTCCCCCAATAAGAGATATGTGAAATAAACCAAACAATCCAGCCTTCCGGTTTTGTGGACACCAGTTGTCCGTCCAACATGAATCCAGCATGGTACGTGTCTTAGATAAACTGCTCATGCTGTAATTGGGTCATTGTAATGTAGTCCATTAGTGCATAACCCGTGTTTTCAGACATCTGCTGGGTTTTATGGATGAGGAAGCTGGACTCAGAGAGGCCGAAGGACCTGCCTGATGTCCATGGCTAGCGAGAAGCAGAGCTGGGATTTGAACTGGTCCTCTGGTCCCTGACAGACTCGGCCTCTCTGTACCATCCACGGTATCCTTCTCATTACTCTCCATCAACCCTAGCTGAAGGCTGGGCATGGTTTTTGAGGGTGGGCAGCTGATAATAAATCAAACATCAATTTGCCTTTAAGCTAGTTAACAAAGCCTCCTACCCTCCCCACAAATGCAACCCCGTTGGGGGCATTTTTGAGACTTCCTTTCCTCTGTGGGTTTCTCCAGAACTAAACAGCTCAGGCATTCAGTGGTACCAATCTGCAGCTTTGGGCAAATCAGGACTGATAAGAGTAAAAGGTTTGGTCTGAAGTACCTCCCTGGCTTTGAGTTGGACACCTTGGCCGTGGAAGGGTGGGCAGTCACCTGTGGATTTTCTTAATTGTTGATAAATCCCCTTTCAATGTGTCTGTCCGTCTAGAGTGGACTAGAAACTCCAGGAGGGCAGGGGTTTCTGTCTGTTTTGTTCACTACTGTGATCAGTGCCTGGCACACAGTAGATGCTTAGTAAATGCCTGCTGGCTGGCTGACTGAGATGGGCCCGTCTTACTGTCATTGGCTGATGCAGAGGTGGGGGCTCAAGGCAGGGGGTTATCAGGACAGGCGCTGAGTGCCAATCCTGACTCTGCCACCTACTGAGTATGTGACCTTGGAAATGGACTTGCCATCCTTGATCCTCAGTTTTCCCATCTGTAAAATGGGGATTACAACACGACCCACTGCATAGGGTGGGCATGAAGACTGAGCAAGATGCAGCCTATACCCTAGTGCCTGGTACAAAATTAGGGGCTGTTAAATATTATTAATGATAATATTCGGAGGTGGGGGTGATGCTGCTACAGCTCCCTTCCCAGCAGCTGCCAATGAGAGTCATTCGCTCAACAAGCATTTATTGAGCATCTACTGCATGCCAGGCCTTACTGAATGAATGAACAAATGAATGAATGAATGACAGATAGAGTGGAAAAAGCTGGAGGGGTATCGATCCCAGCCTAGGACGGTCACACCCTTACACTTCCAGATGAGGAAGTAAGGCCTTGAGAGAAGGCACTTGCCCAAGGTCCCCCGTGAATGACCAGTGGGGCCAGGATTGGAACGTGGGCCCCACCTCCCAGCCCGAGGCTCTCCCAGCAACCGTGACCTCCCTGGGGCAGGACGGTTAACCCCACTCACGTTGGTCAGTGAACAGGAAACTGCCTCGAATCCCAAGGCCTTCACCATTGGCACTGGGATCCCGGATCTTAACTTGCCTGAAATAACAAATGTGGTCAGAGACTGGTGGGCCTGGGGTGGGACTGGGCAGCCGTGGGCAGGCTCACAGTTCCTTGAGGGGAACTTGAGACCTGGCATGTCTGATTCAGACTGTCCCTTCTGCCTCTGCTCACCTGGATTCTCTGGCCCCAGCATCCACCTAGCCTCATTTCCCCACCCTTTGCCTCTAGCACTGGCTTCTGGCTGGCTCCTCACATCCTCTCACACTTCTGCTCAAGAACCATCAAGGGCTCCCATTATCCACAGCAGAGGTGTCTATGCTTTGAGATTTCCCACTCAAATCAAATAAAGCAATGAAAATAGGCAGAATTAGCATAGGTTACCATTTCTCCCCATCCCCATGACCTGGGGCTTAATGAGAGTAGTTCCACCGTTTCTCTTGGCTTCCTCCACAGTAGCACAAATAACAATGCCAACATCAGCAATGGCTGAGAAAAGTTGAGCCCGGACTGTGCCTGGCACCCCCTTTCTGCCCTTACAGACAGCATCTCTTTTACGCCTCTGAGGAGGGCACTCTTATTTCCCCGTTTTCCAGATGGCGAAAGCCAGGCTCAGGATGATAAGGCAGCTTGTCCAAGGCCAGGCAGCCAGCAGGAGGGGGAATTAGGACTTGGACCCAGGTCTACCTGAGGCCCATGGAGTGTGCTCTGGTTGTCTGTTTACACCCCCGACTCTCCTACTGTTGGCCCTGTGAGGCTGGGCATTGCCTGGTTCATCATTGCACGCCTAGGTTCTGCCACTAGTAAAGGAATTGGGCTGGGAAGTTGGAGATGGCAGAGGTCATTTCCAGCTGGGTGACCGGGAAGGCTTCCTGGAGGAGATGGAATTTGAACTAGGCTCTGAGGACGGGCGGAAAATGAATGAAAGGGGCCCCACGTGGAGATGCAGGTAGATGCAGTAGAATAAAGCACCACCGGCAAAGCCCTGGGGAGTGTGGGGGTGGGTAGCAAAGGGATGCACCGTTCTCATTTGGCAGCAGAGCGGAGGTGAGGATCTCGGCGGTGATGTCTTTCAGAAGCTCAGGCTGTGAGAGAGAAGGGGCATTGTCACCCTGGCTGAGCAGCCGAAGTCTTCCCAGCCATTCCCACCGGCCCCACCACGAGGGCAGCCAGTGAAAATGCCAGGATCCCAGGTCCCCTGCTGCTCAGAGCTGCAAGGGCTCCCAGGGACCAGACAGGCTGGCGGCGGCACAAACTCAGCTGGCCTGGGGCCCTGGCGGATGGGGGGACTGAGGTGCATTAAAGGGATGCGCCCCCTGCCCCCACGCTCAGGGGCTCCACTGCTCTGCTCTGTTCTGTTCCACCACTCTGTTAGGTGCTCAGTGAATGCCTGAGCCAGGAGGCTGGACTTTGTGGCCTGTGGAGGCCAGCCAGCCCACCATGGGGCTGCCTGTGGGGACCTCGTTCAAAGCAGACCCTGGGCAGTGTCTGTTTTCGAAATGGCCCATCCTGGGCTATCCCCCATGTCTCAAGGGAAGGTCTGTTAATACTCACGTTGAACAGGCCAATGCCCGAGTTCATCAGATGGATTCGATTGGCGCTGCAACAGAAGATGCCCGTGAGAAGGGCCCCTTGGAGTTCATTCATTTATTCAGTCAACAACTGTGTACCGGGCACCTACTATGTCCCAGGCATAGTGCAGGCTCTGGAAATATGGCAGTGGACCAAATAAAATCCTGGCCTCATGAAGCTTACATTGCAGTGGGGTGGGGGGTGGGGAGGAGACAGAAAACAAATAGTTGTCCAAAGAGCAGAAAAACCACCCCCAGGAGTGAGTGAACTGTGAGTGAGTTCACTGTGGTGAACTGGGGAGTTTAGGTTCCTTCTAAAAGGGGTAACTTATTCCCAGCTCAGCTGTCTGTTGCCATGTAGGAATGCAGGTCCACGGTGGCTAGGTATTCTGATTTTTATATGTTGACAACTAATTTATATTTAAAAAACCCTAACCCGATGTGGGCTGATCAAAACACATCCATGGGCTTGACTGGTCCCAGGAGGCTCCAGCTTGCAAACCCTGAACTCCCTCTGAGGCGGCAGGGGGACGGTGGGATGGGAGGAGAAGTGGGCAGGCAGCTGGATCCCTGCTCTTCTGGGCTGAGCTCCATGGGTGCTCAGCATCCGGGCATGACTGTAGCTGCCACTGTCTTGGAGGCGTCCAGCATGGGCACCCAAGTCTCAGAAGACGGTGCTGGGCAGGCTGGTCCTGTGGTCAGGGTCAGGCTGCCCCATGGCCGCTGCAAGGCTCTTCCCTTTCCTCCTCTCTCTCTCATTCAGTCCTCGACAGACAGCGGGACAGCCCAGGGGGGGCAGCCTCCCTCACCTTTTCTCGATGTTCACACCCCAGAGGCTCGAAACACTGGGTATTTAAAGAAACCCAGTGGAAATGAGATGAGACTTGTTTTCATCCCCAGAATCTTCATAATAATTTACACGTTTACCTGATTTTATTAAGGTTGAGCATGAGTCGGTCACCTTTGGTGTAAAACTGAGCTTCTGAGCTGGCTTCCTGCAACAAGAGAAGCCCAGGCCCCATTTCTTTGAAGAGAACGCGTCAAGTGTGGGGGGTGGGGTTATGCAAGGAGGCTCTGGGGTCAAGCTGACCTATTTGAATCTCAGCTTCTGGCTCTGTGACCTTGGGAAAGGGTTTGACCTTTCCGGGCCTCACTTTCCTCATCTATTAAAAGGGATACTACCTGTACCCGCTCCCCATTGAACAGATGACCACACGGGACTGTTGTGGGGAAGGAGGATGACGATGATGATGACAGCAGCCAATAAGCATGGAGCCCTCACTGTGTGACGGGCAGTGTTTTAAGAACTTTATGTGGTTCTCTCCTTTGATCCTCACAATGCTATGAAGTTGGATATAGGATAATAACCCTATTATTACCCCATTGTAGAAGAAAGGAAACCGAGGGATGAGGATTATTAAGCCCCTGGTAAATGTTAACCATTATTATTATCAGAAAGGTCAGAAGCTAAGCCAAGTCTCAAATATGGGTGCCAAAGATATACATCAACTTGACCTGCAGACCTGAGGGCAAAGTGCCAGGCTCTAGCTCCAGGTCAGCCACATCCAGAGAACAAACAGGCCTGGGCTTGGCGGCCTTTTGAAAAATGCCTGCCATTGGCCACGAAGGAACAGGTCACCAGGGAGTGAGGCTGGCCCGGCAGTCCATTCCCACTGCTGGTGGGGGCCAGGAATCTCCTCCAGGCCAGGAGGCCAGGGCACTGTGCATCCTGCAGTCTTTGCGAATTGCGTGTGGACAATTGCTGTGCACAGCTGTACGTGGTAACCCTGCTGTAAGGATAGCTGCCTACATTAGCCTCCTTCTACCCACCAGGTACCATCCAGCCTCCTTGGTTAAGCACAGTTCCAGTGCCCAACCGCGAATCCTGCCTCGTCTCTCTCTTCTCTTTGCCCGCTGAGGTGGACGCAGTTGGTGCCCCACTTGGATCCCCTCTATAGGACGGGGCATCCACCCCTCAGCTGCTGAGTGCTGCTGCTAACAGGTCACAGCTGTCCCCTCCCTGGAGCATTGCCCTTACTATATGGGGCTGCCTGGCTGGGAGGTTAAGTTCCTCCTCTCCCTGGGGGCCATTGGTGACCAATGACTGACCCACGAATGGGGTACAAAGGGCCTGACTAATAAGTCACAGGGTCAGAGTCAGGCCCCCAAAGCTCCCAATTCTTGGGTTAGCGCTCCCCCCACTCCACTCTGCTGGGTGGCAAGAGTGGTGGAAACGTTTAGCAAAGCAAGAGGGGTGAACAGGAACAGTGAATAGGAGGATCCCCCAGATTGCTCCCAACGTCTCAGACAACTGAACTCACGATGCCCAGGGTGAAGAAGGGGCGGTGGACTTCGCTGGTGGCAAACATTTCCAGCACAATCAGTTGGGCCACCTTGGCCATGCCCTGGTCCAGAAGGAGCTCTGGGGTCTCCAGAGTCATGATCCTCACGATCTGCGTGGGCCCAAGCTGATCTGCTGCCTGGAAGGACAGCAGGCCCATATGCAGCCTCCCAAGCGCCTCGCCACGGCCCGCAGGCCCCGTGTGGCCCACGTGGCCTGGCCTGCGCCCACCTTCCCGGCCTTCCTGCTTCTTCTCTGTGCTCCAGCCGGACTGTCCTTCTCTCGGATCCTGGAACGGACTGCTATCCCCCTCTGTCTGGAGTACCCTTCCCTCCAGGGAAGCCCTCTCTAGTCTTCCAGACTATATCAGGTGCCCCAGTAACGCTCTCGTAACCCCCAGGATCTGTCCTTTGTCACCACGCTTGTAACTGATTATCTGTGCAATTATTTGATTCAGGTCAAACTGCCCTGCTAGACTGAAATCTCCATGGGGACAGCAATCTGGTCTGTAAAAGATGCCAATACTGGAAGGAAGGAGAGCGGGCCTATGCGTGTTTTATTCCCCAGAGGCCAGTGGACAGACCACAGCAAACGCCCATCAAGCTGCAGACGGCAAATGGACCAACCTGTTCACTGATCACTTTGATGCTCGACTTTAGCCGGCGGGCCAGCTCAGGAAGCTGAGGGTGAGAGGAAGCCAGAGCAGGTTAGGGGGGGCAGAGGGGAGGCACGCCTCCAGTAGCCCCGCTGCTGGGATCCCTGGAACCCTGGAAAAGCTGGGCGGGCCTGGTGGTCCAGGCCACATGTCTGTCACTGGCGGAAAACAGCCCTATGGCAGCTGCCGTGAGGCATGGGGGCCCCGCTGGCCGGGACTTTTACTGGGAGTTGGTGGTGGCTGGGGTCTGTGGGCAGCTCCCTGCTCCCAGAAGACGTAGAGAAGTGACCCAATTCTGGCTACAGTCATGACTGTGGTTGCTGGTTGACTCCTCTTTTCTCATCATCCCAGCCCCTTGTGCTGAATTCTAATCCTCAAGAGCTTGGTGATGTGTTGCCTGTCAGCTGACGTGAAGTCCTGACACTCTCGCATAACTTTGGGCCAACGCTTCCCCCTTTTGGGCCTCAGTTTCCTCATTTGTCACCCTGGAGGAGGTGGCACACTCTAGATGACTGGTGATTGCCTGCTGTGCTGTGTTGGATTCCAAGGCTGTGCTGGCATCTAGGCTCAATAGAAAGGAGGGCCCTGATTGATTAGTGATGTCTGCCGTGGGCCCCATAGTGAAGGGCAGTGGTACAATTTCCATCCCTGGACCACTCAGTATCCAAGATGCCCTTTGGCTCGACAGGACTGTTATTTGGTAGAGAAAGCAGGTGTCTCAGGTTCCAGAGGGCAGAACCAGGTCTAGGGATGGATGTCCCCAGGGACATTTTCAGCTTTAGAGCTATATGTCAGACATGCAGTCTGTTAGAGGACGGAGTGAGCTCTCCATTACTGGAGGTATTTAAACTGAGCCTGAGAGGGGATTCCTGCTCAGGGGCTTAAGGGGTCCTTGTGCCCTCTTTGATTCAGGAAATTCCCATGATGTAGCAGAGGTGGCCCCATCCTCTGTCCCATGCTGAGGCTTACCACATAGTCCAACAGGACCATGAGTGCTTCTGGAGGGTCCAAGGCGGCTACTGCAGCTTTCACCACATCTTGCCTTACGGTGAGGCTGAAAGGTTCACCGTCCGGGGTTGGCATCGTCAGGGGAACTGCAGACTCATTGAACCACTTGGTGACTTCTCCCTGCGAGTCCAACGACTTGGCCTAAGGAGACATACAGCAGAGAGTTTGCTGGGAACTTAAACTCTACAACTTACTCAATAACAACCTAGAAGGAAATGACACCATTCAGCCTGTTTCCCTTTTTGCATTTGCTGCCAGGAAGCTTAGCCTGGAACTCAGTGCCTTGCCATAGGTGTTGAGTTATCTCAGGTGCCTAGCAACGTCTACTCTACCTGCACCACTCAGATAACCTCTGATTTTTTTAAACCTAGGTGTCTTACTTGGCATTTAGATTTCAACTTAGATACCTCACAAATCCTTTGGATGAAGGGAAAATTCAAAACTGCAACAAAATGGATGGAAGTGTTTGATACTGCAGTTTTCCAAGGGGTCCATGAAAACTGGTCTGGGATTTGTGCACCCAGGTTGGCCTGGTCCCTCAGGGAGTCCAGCCCCAGTCTGAGTGTGTGGCTCCACATTTCACAGACAGCTGAGTTACCGGGCTCCCATGCGGTCTCATTTCATCCTCTCCTTGGTGACTATTATTATCTACATTTTACAGATGAGGAAACTGAGGCTCAGAAAGGTGAAGAAACTTGCCCTAAGTCACACAGCAGGGGAGTTGTGGAGCTGGGAGAGACACTTGGTCTGTGTGATCCTCAATGTCCTGGGTGATCTCAGTGTCTTGATCCTCGGACCCAGATATTGGGGATTGGCAGGGGCTTGCCTGGAGAGGGACCAAGAACCCCAGGCCGCACACTCCTGCCCCTGCCTGGGGAATCAGGTTCGGAGGACAGATCATAGGGTCGAGTCCTGTGTGTGGCCCTTAGATTCCACCTGCTGGTTTTTCTCTGTCAGAATGGTTTACATGGGACATGTTCAGCCTGTTGAGATTTTTCTAAATCAGCCTGTGTGTCCTAACTGTGACTGGCATTTTCTCCCCTGAAACAGACCCATGGTGTCTGACCCTTGGCGGTCAGAGAAGGGCAGTGATGTCCTCACTTTATCTTCGAGGTCGCATGACACTCACCCACAGGTTGAGCTGGATGGCATTATCCTTGATGGCAGGAGACAGAAGGTCAAACTCCAGGTGATCAGAGCCGAGGTAAAGGGGCACTGCTCAGCGACAAGAAGAAAGTTCTGTGAGGGTGGAGGGCAGCATCAGATGGGGTCGGTTTGGGGGCTGCTTTCTGCTGGAGCTGCATTATTGCACCGGAGTTGGGGGGTAGGTAGGGAGAGCAGGAGTGATGACAATGATGGTGGTGACGACTGACATTTATGGAGTGTATATCTTGCCAGGTACCGTGCTAAAGCTCTGCGTGTGTTAGCTCATGTAATCCTCACAATGACCTTAGGAGGCAGGTCCTATCATTACCCCCATTTCACAGATGCAGAAACCGAGGCTCGGGAAAGTGAAACGACTTGCTCAAGGTCATACTGTGAAAGGATTTGAACCCAGTCAGTCCTATGCCAAAGTCTTGGTTTGGAACCAAACTGACCTCTTGCTTATAACTCCCCACCTTCCCCTCCAGACTGTGATTTGCACCCCTCACCCAGGCAGGACCTGGGTCTGCCCCTTGGATCGCTTGTGTTCATCCGGGGATTCCCCACTCGGCCGCCAGGTGGCGGTGGCGTCTCTTCTGCCCCAGCTGTTGGCTGGAGAAAGGGGAGGGCGGGGAGGGGGCGCATGCCTCCCGCCCTGCCCCGGGGGAACAGAGGAGCCAGGTAGACTTCCGTTTGACCCCAGTGACCTTAGCTAGTCTCTTCTGACCTCTGAAAGTGTTTCCTCATCCTACAGTGTGGGTAAAACAGTAAAACCAGTGTCAGGGCGGCCAGGACGGGTACCTAGTAAAGTGGCTCAGATCTGAATTACACCAGACTTGGACTTGAAGAATGAAGTTTAAGCTTTCCCCTATTACTAATTTCCTCTGTGAACTCGGGCAAATGACCTAATTTCTCTGGGCCTCCGTTTTCTTTTCTGTGAAGTGGGGAATGATCACGACGTCATGCAGTTGTCTGAGGAGTCAGCCAGACGGCATGCGTGGAATGCCCAGCCCAGCGGGCGCTCCGTGGTGCTCAGTGCATGTCGCTTCCATTCTCCTCTTCCCACTCCCCTCTGCTGGCCCTTTGAGCTTCTTCAGATCCCAAAAGAGTACTCGGCAGAATTTTCTTCTTCCCACCAATTCTCTCTCTGAGGGGTGCAGGGCAGAATCCCGAGGTGGGGGCAGAAGCCTGTGTCCTCTGATCTCTGCTACTCTTGGCGAGGGAGACGTGACATCCTTCCTGGGCACACATCTTGTCTCTTCCCTGTTCCCTCTTCTCTAATAGCCCACAGTGGTCTCTGTATCATTCATTCATTCATCCATTCAGCACACATTTGTAAGCACTTCTCTGTGCCAGGCAGGGCACCTGCTGTGTGCCTGGAACTTTCCTGGAAACTTTCCATCCTCACTAAGCAACTGGTGAGGTAGGGATGTATAAGCCCCATTTTACAGCTGAGGAAACTGAGGATAAGGAAGTGGAGCTGGCTTTCCTAAAGTCGCGGAGCAAGTCAATGTCAGAGCTGGGATTTGAACTTGGGTTTATCTGGAGCACCTGCTGGCTCACATAGAAACTGCATGTAGTAGGTGCTCATGAAGTCACAGTCGTGAATTCCCGTCTGCTCCTCCAGCCTGCTGCTGGGCTGAGTTGCTGCTCAGGCCTGATGGGGGAGACGCCCTGAGCAGAGGAAGGGCCTGGCGGCCAGCTCAGCAGCAACGTAAAAGAGATGGGAGAGAGGGGTGCACCTACCCCTCACCAGGCGCAGGAGGTCCTCTCGCATGTCCTCAAAGGCTGCCTTGATCACGGGACACAGCTGCAACAGCACAAAGGCAGGGCCTCCATCAGCGAGGGGCCAGAACACAGCCCCAAAGTGACCGTGCCCGGCCTGCCCAGCCTGAGTCTCGCCGTTGTGCCCAGGCCAGCCAGGTTGTCATCCATGGGGTTGAGGACTCAGTGGTTCGTCCACTCCCCCAGAGCCATCCCTGCTGCTCAGAACCTACCCCAGCCCCCAGTGTCGCCTGGGACTTTTGCAATGTCCCTTGCCCTATGGCCAGGGTGCGCCCGGCCCGCCAGCTGCCCTCCGCATCAGACTCCTTGTTTTCTTCACGAGAGCCCTCGTTTTCCATGAGAGGGAAATGGAGAATTCATTCCTTCATTCGCTTATTCATTCAACAAATTGTTACTGAGTCCCTTCTGCGTCTTGGACTCTATAGCAGAGGCCAGAAAGACAGACCTAACCAGACTCATGGACTATCTCTTTGTGCCCTTTGGGGGTTTCGAGCCCCAACACATCCCTTTCCCCACTGAACTCTTCTCCCCTCAGAACTGCCAGCAGTTCCCAGCAGGGGGCAATTTTGTTCCCCAGGAGACATTTGGAAATTTCTGGAGACAGTTTTGGTTGTCATAATTTGTTGGGGGGGTGTTGTTGGCATCTAGTGGGTAGAAGCCAGGGACGCTACTAAACATCCCACAATGCACAGGACAGCACCACAACAAAGAATTATCCGGCCCAAATGTCAACAGTGCCGAGAGTGAGAACCCTGGCCTCACCTAGCCCTGGTCTCGCCTGTTCTGTTTGAGGATGAGGTTGAACATTTGACTCACTTGCCCTTGGCACCCAAAGGCCTTGTCCTCAGGTCTAGGCAGCCCATCTTCCAGGGCAGTGCTCCGAGGTTTTGTCATTTTGTCTTAGGTACAATTTCCCTAGTGGAAGAACCTCTGGTTGACCACCCATTGCTACACTCGAGAAAGGACAATGCACTTTGAGAAATGTTAACTTATTCTATGAAACACCCATTCCCTCTCCAGGCTGCCTTGCCAACCAGAACCCAGGGAGGATGGAGGAATCGGGCTCAGAGATGCTCAGCATTCACTGCTAAGAGACTGCCTGCTCTTTTTGGGAAAAGTGTCCCTGGCAGTCTTGGCATCTTCTTCCACAATTCCCCTTCATTCCCTTCCACCAGTGGGCTCTCAGCCCTGGCTACACATTAGAATCTCCAGAGGAGGTAGAATCTCGTGGAACACTAGGGCCTCGCCCAGACCAGTTACATAGGAGTCTGTGGGGTACAGCCCAGATATCTGTATTTTTAAAAGCCTTCCCAGGAGGTTCTGATGTGCAGCTGGGGTTGGGACCCACATATTTACACTGAAAGGGGCTTCAGCATTTTCTAGATGGGCTTCTGCCAGATTTAAACGTAGGGTGCCTTTTCCCTTCATGCCAAGTAACATATTCATACGACCATCGTATCAAATCTAGTGAATCATGATGGGAAACTAGGATTGTTAGTGGAATACCAGTTTTCTCATATCATTCACTATATTTGGCTTTTCACCCTTAAAAACAGATATTATGCAAGGAGCATTTTATAATCCCAAGTTCTTGCCATCTTTTCTAGTGGAAAATACATTTTTAGCCATTAAAGTATGATGCCAGTTAAAATATAGTTTTGCTGGAGGCTGGAAAAAAATTTCCAGCTGGGCCTTACTTTAAGAAACAGAACAGAAAAAAAGATTTCTTAAAAGAAAAAATATCTCACATAAGAAAAGCCAAATTGTACAAAATTATTTACTTTCAGATTCCTTTATGAAGGCTTTCTGGGATTGTTTACTAAAGTGTTAAATATGATGCAGCTATGACAATAATTACAAATATCGTACAATGGCATAGAAACTAGATATAACTTAAGGAATATCCAACAGCATTCACCCTGAGTGAAGCCACATAACAATATGAGTGCGTGTGGATGGGGCTTGGAAGGCACAAGAGAAAGTGCAGCCAAGTTAAAGCAGAAGAATGTGGGTACTTCCCTCCAAAGTTCTTTTAGTTATTACATTGTCTTTTCAATTCAAAAAAGTTTTAGTATAAAAAACATATTAATTATCTGAGAAGGTGTTTTGAACTCCAGGAGGCATGCTGTTGTGAATACATCTTGGAATTTACAATGGGAATCAACAGTTAACGTGGATGAATCCAACTGAAAGCGCTTTAGTTGACCTGTGACATGTAAGGGACATATAAATTGAGATTGACTTGAGTTTACTGACTCAGAAAAATAAACCCAGCAGGACTGGGGGGGGTGACAGACCCCTGAGGACCACAGATTGGTGTGAGACACTGACTGGTATACTACAGCCAGCTTGTACCAGTTTGCAAGGGCCAATTGTTGCACATTCAGGAATTTCTGAGTCCGGTGCTAAGCCCAGACATTATTAAAAATTAAATTATATAAACTTACAACTAAATATATTATACTAAAATCAAAGTTAATGAAAACTCAAAACTCATTCTTTCCTAATTATTTTGTTATATTTTATCTGTTGCTATATCTATATATTTGTCGTATATTATCTATTGCTCTTGGGGTTTTTTATGTCTATTGTGTCTGTGTGGTGGAAATACCACAAAATAGCATGCTACTACTCATTTCTTCCCAACTCTGCTCAGTGACATCACGTCAGTAGCTTGAAATTGGCCTTGGAGGTTTACACCAGAGAAGTCAGCGAATGCTGCAAATCAGGGCTCCCTTCCCTCCAGAGTCAATTGTTAACAATTCATCAGCACATCACCGATCAAGGTCTCCTGGTTGACTTTTGGCAGCTCCATTACCTTGAACTCAATGACCCATTGCTGAAAGAGTGATCCAGGCCCAGAAGTCTCCCACTCAAGGAGACACAGGTCCCTAAGCACCAGCTTGCAGTTCCACCCCAGCCCTGCAGGGGGAGCAATCTTTGCAGGCCAGAGGGGCCCTGATTCCACTCACCTGGCTTCTCACCAGTGTGGGCAGCGTTGGCACCAGGACGCTCATGACCTTATCAGCTAAGGAGTTGACCAGGAAGGAGAAGCTTCCGGAGAGGAGAAGGGGAGAGAGATTAGGAAGGGTCAGAGATGACCACCTCTCCCCCGTTTTACAGAAGGGGAGACGGAGTCCAGGGGAGGAAGGAACTTGCTCAAGGTCCCATGACCTGTTAGAGACAGGGCTGGGAGTAGAACCTGAGCCGGGTGTAGACGGTGGCAGAGAGGTTTCAGGGAGCAGAGGCTGGGGGTCGTCTTTAGAAATTTGTACCAGAGGCTGGGGTGATGGCAGTTGGCATTCTCCCCATTCTCCTGCTAAGTGCCTGCTGTGTGCTGTGCATATGCTGAGTGCTTACTCATGGCTGTGGCCTGATCTGATCCTCTCCCTGTGGTCTGGATGGTGAGGCACAGGGAGGTGACCTGCCCAGCGTTGCCCAGACAGTAAATGAAGGAGATGCGTTTGCCTGAGTCCACCGTGTGTTTTTATCCATGGCTCCACCCAAGCTGGCCTGAGGTGGTTTGAGGGGCCCTAGGAAGGCGGCTCCTTTCCACATTTAAATGTTTGCCCCACTTCCCAGCATGAGGCCTGAAATCCCACGGTTATGGCTTTCACCCTTGATGTCTTGAACTTTCTTTGGCATCGCAGATTCCCTGGAAGGAGCGCCAGATAAAGAGTCAGGAGGCCCTTTCTTTCTCTGGGCCTCAGTGTTCTCCATCTGTAAAATGGGCAAGGCCACCACCTGGCTTCCCTCCCAGGCGTGGTGGGAGCCCAGAGGGAGGTGGCGGCACTCACCGACGTAGCAGGCTGATGCGCAGGCCCGCCTGGCTATTGGAGCAGTTGCTGAGGACGAGAGAGGGGCCCCTCTCGCTGGTCTGCACTTGGATGATGGCCTGGGTGTCCGTCTCCATGTGCATCTCCACAATGCTCTTGACCAGGGGCCTGGGAGTGGAGGTGCCCGACGCTGTGAGCACCATCCCAGCCCCAGGCTGGAGCAAACCTGGCTCTCTCACCTCCCCTCTCAAGTTCCTTTGCTGGGTTCTCCTCATCTCCCCAGTTTTTCTACCCCAACATGTCCCACGCTCAGTCTTTTTATTACTTTCCTGGTTTAAATCCTCTGCATTTTCCAACAGCTTCTAAACTTATACCCTACTCCTTACTCAGGTGTCTCAAATTTAACATGTACGAAACTGAACTGTGGATCCTCCCTAAACCTGCTTCTCGCTCCATCTTCCCCATCTTGGTTCCTGGCCACTCCATCTTGCCAGTTGCACAGGTAAAAACCTTGGAGTCAGCTTTGACTCCTCAATCTCTCTCTCCTCCCACATTCAATCATCAGGAAATCCTGTTGTCTTTCCCTACCTCCAAAACATGTCCAGAATCTGACCACTTCTCACCACTTTTCTACCCCCAAACCCTGATCATCCAAGCAATCATTGTCTCCTCCTGAATTGTTGCAGTAATTTCTGGATGGCCTCCCTGCCTTTACTCTTGCCCCCGTACACAGCAGCCAGATGGATTCTTTAAAAATGTTAAATCATGTCACGTTCCTCCTCTGATCCAAACCTTCCATGGCTCCCATCTTACTTGGTAAAAGCCAAGTCCTCACCTTGGCCCACAGGCCCTGTGTGGTCTGGCCCCGGCTGCCTGCTGGCCTCACCTCCTACCACTCTCCCCTTCCCCTGCGATTTGCCATTCTTTGAACAAGGCAAGTGCACTCTTGCCTCAGGGCCTTTGCACTTGCTCTTTCCTCAGCTTGGAACTCTCTTTTCCAGATACCTGTGTGGAGGAAAGGGAGGATTGAGTGGATGAAACTGTCAGGCCCACTGTGCCTGACTGAGGGGACACTCACGTGTTGAATCCAGCTACCATGTCCAGGGGGACCTTGACCACCAGTTCCTGGCTGTCGGCTGAAGGTTGTATCTGCAGCTGGAGGACGTAGGCTGAGGTGACTTTCAGCCTGGATGGGACACAGAGAGATGAGATTCATGCCTCATGCTCAACTGAGCATCGTCCCCAAACCAGCTCCCCTCCATCTTTCCTGTCTCCCTGGTGCCCAGCCAGCAGCCGGACCCAAGTCCTGTCCACTGACTCCTCCCCAGCGTGGTCTTGCCCCATCCCTCCCCTCGACTCCTGCTCACAACGCCCCGTGGCTCTCTCCACCCCACTTAGGAAATGAATCCCAGCTCCCTGGGCTGACTTGTAAGACCGTCTGTGATCTGGACCCACTGACCTCTCAGTCCTCACCTTAGAGTTTGAGCTCCAGCCATCTGACCAACTCTCACCCCTCTAGGCCTTTGCCTAGGCTGGTCCCTCTGGCTAGAGTGACATTTTCTTCTTGTCTGCTGGTGAGCATGGCGTCACTGGCTCACCTGTCACCTCCACTAGGAAGTGTCACCTTATCCCTTCACCCTCCCACCCCAGCCGACCCTCATCTGGGGTCATCTATTAGGCTTCCTGTGTCACTCTCTGATGGTTGTTGTCAACTCTTCTGGGAGCTTCTGAGGGAGGGAATTTGTTTGATCCATTCTTCACGGTCAGGCAGAGGTGACACTAATTGATGCTTGTTGACTGATGGATTGAGCATGCAAAGTGTGCCCTGGGCAGGGGTGTGGGGAAGGACCTGCCTCCCAACATGGTTCTGCTCCACTTACCAGATGATGTACTTCAAGATGAAGTTCACCACACTGCCCAGGATGCCCCTGGCTGGCTTCGTCTGCATGGTTCTGAGCAGCGGCAGCCGGCGGAGGATGTCGACGGCATCGTGGTCCTCCAGCTTCTGTGTCAGCTCTGGAGGCAGATCCCAGGGATTAGGGTCCAGCGGGAGGGGCAAGAAGGATGGCTTGGCGGGGGCTCAGGCTGGGAGGGGGCATCACTCAGGACTGCTCAGACTTGGACGTAAGGCGGGGGTATGGGTGGCTCCATCCTGAGCGTCTCTACTGTGCAGATGTGGCCTTGTGGAGGATGGCCCAGATGGGTCATTTTCACATGAAGACTGAGGCTGGGGCATTGGGGGACCACTGACACCCCTGAGCGTTGCCAGCCTCTGCTGGGCTCGTTGGCCAGTGCACCGGGCACATGGACCTGTCTCCCTCCCACCAGCCAGTGGCAAACGGTTCTGGAGTCAAGAGGCAGAGATTCCACGAAGCCCATTTGGGGACTGTTTGGCTGCCAAAACACGCTTGCTAACAATTCCCTGGCATCCACGTCCTGTGGGCCCATTGTCTGAAGAGCCTCAGGTGCTGAGCAGAGAGAGGAGGAAGCGGGATCCCTGGGTTCTGGTCCCTGCCGGACTTTTCCCCTGGCAGCCAGAGCCCATTGGGCTTGTACGCGAGCAGGTCAGAAGCACTGGAGATCGATGCTCTGGAAGCAGCCTCCAGCCACTGACCGACGGGGCCTGCTTATGACCCCCCTGCTCCCTCGACTCTCAGGCAGGATGACTCAGACGTGTGCCCCACTCTGTCCCAGAGTCCCGTGTGTTTTTACCTCTCAGCAACAAAGCCACACTTTCTGCCTGCTTTGTGATGCTGGAGCAGGGCCCCGGAACATTCCTCCCTGGCCAGCTGGCACAGTGTTAAGCCATGTCAGTAGAGGCTCTGGAGGGACGTGGAGGAGGAAGGTGCTCCCTCCTGGCCCTGGTGTGCTCCTCTCCCCAGGCTCCCATGGTGTCACTGCGCGGGGCTGCGTGCTCAGCAGTGCTCCCGAGGGCAGCTTGTGACTCCTGCGGGCACCCCAGCTCGCCTCCAGGCAGTCACAGAGAAGGCTTCCCAGGGAGTCAACAGCGACCTCCTCCCTCGGAGTGGCTTCCCAGAGAATTCCATCAGCTCCCCAGCAGGCCGTTCTCTGCCCACTAGCCTCAGCAGCCAACTGTGGACCCGCTCTGACCCGGGGCAGCTCAGGGAATTTCCCCGCCAGCCAGTGGTCTTCAACCACACTCCTCCCATGAGGTCTGGGGAGGACCCTGCCCTCCACATTTCTTCTGTCCTTGGATTAGACCCTCCACCCAATCCCTAGGGTATCCTTTGGAATTCTCTCTTTTTTCCTTCTTAGCCAATTTCCCGTTACTCCAATCCCCTGCTCATAATTCTTTTTTTTTTTTGTGAGGAAGATCAGCCCTGAGCTAACATCCATGCTAATCCTCCTCTTTTTGCTGAGGAAGACCGGCTCTGAGCTAACATCTATTGCCAATCCTCCTCCTTTTTCTCCCCAAAGCCCCAGTAGATAGTTGCATGTCATAGTTGCATGTCCTTCTAGTTGCTGTATGTGGGATGCGGCCTCAGCATGGCCGGACAAGTGGTGCGTCAGTGCGCGCCCGAGATCCGAACCCGGGCCGCCAGTAGCGGAGTGCGTGCGCTTAACCGCTAAGCCACAGGGCTGGCCCCTCATAATTCTTTATACAAACCTGTCTGTTGGGCTTACTGAGTGGTTCCTGCCTCCCGACAGCCCTAACTCACACAGTTGCCCAGCAGGACTGAGCTCCGGTCCCAGTGGTGACTGGCTTGCTCTTACCTGCCTTGCTTCCCACTCTCCTGCAGGTGTTTCCGGGGGTCACCTCCAAAACCGCCCACTTGTCCACAGCTCCCCGACTCAGATTCTGCTGTCGAGGAGACCTAAACCATGGCTGCTCATCTCCAAGCTCCTTCTGGCTGAAATTCCATGTGCTTGTGACTCACCAAATGGGCCCAGGGCACCTCTGCCCCTCTGCTCCTTGTCCCTACTAGGGGATCCCTCCTCTGGCTATAGCACCTGTGTGGCTCCCCAGGACCTGGCCCTGCCCCTACCCATCCAGCACCCCCCAGGCCCACTGCGTGCAGAGGGCTGGTCTCTAAGTGCTTTAGATGCACCTCCAGGGCCGACTGATTATCATCCTCTCCGGGGACAACACTTTGGAGCAGCGGTTCTCAACCCATTGTCCCTAGGAGACATTTGGCAATGTCTGGAGACATTTTTGGTTGTCACAGTTGGGCCGAGGATGCTGCTAATCATCCTAGAATGCACGGGACAGCCCCCAGCAATGAAGACCCACATGGTCAGAAGGGCCGGGTTTGAGAAGCCCAGCCACAGAGTTCACAAAAGCTCTTGTCACTTCCTGTCCTATTGGGTGATCCCAACGACCCCGGGAGGCAGGCCCTCTCATTTGTTTCCAGAGGAGGAAACTGAGGTTCAGGGACTTGCCCAGGGCCACAGAGCTGGAGGGTAGTAGGCTGTGCCTGGGCCCCAGGCCCCCAGACTCCTGGCTGAGGGTCTGCGCTCTGGGACTGGCTGCACCCTGGGTCTACCTCAGCGGAGGGGCGCTGGCGGTGGGGTTTAGACAACAGCAGTAGGGGGGACAGCTGCATCATCGCATGCAGCACTGCACACCCCTCCTGCAGGCCACCGAACCTGAGTAGCGGGTTTTTAGAATCATGGAATTTAAGAAGGGGTCTTGGAATTATGGACTCTTGAGATCACAGACACCCCCAACCTTTATATCTCATCCATGCGAGTCTCACCCTCGACCTGGGATCCCAGCCGTGCCTTGCACACCCCCAGTGACGGGGAGCTCCCTCCTTCCTTTGGAGGGCTGCTCCACCTGCCCCCTTGCCTTATGGTGCTGAGGACTGGGCGGCCGAGACTTACTTTCTTCGATGACTTCTGGGCTGAGGCTGAGAACGGCAGCGGGGCTGAGGGTGGCTCCAGCCAAGGTGGCTGCCAGCAAACCACAGAGGAGGGTGAAGGTCTGCGGACTGGCCATCTTCTTGGGGGTCAGTAGTAGCAGGGGGCAGGCCTGTCAGAACCCAGTCAGAACCTGGGGTGAGCACAGGGCCCTGTTGGCTGGGCAGAGAGACCAAGGGCAGGCCCATCACGCCTGCTGACTTGGGACAAGGAGTCCAGGAGAGGCTGTTCAGTGAAGTGGTTCAGAAAATGGGCTCTGGAGCCCAACTCTTTAGGTCTGTGTGCTGCCTCTGCTGCCAGGTGCTAGTTGCGTGGCCTTAGTCAACCAACTTAACCTCTCCATGCCTCAGTCTTCTCACCTGGCAAATGGGCATAATGAAGTAGTGCCCTTCTCCATAGCGTTTGGCACTTAAACCCTCTATGGCCCAACCTCAGCCAACTTCACCGCCTGCTTACTCTCGTCTTGCTCTATAAAGTACCAGTCATTCCAACCTGCTTGAAGTTTCCAGAACATACCCTGTTGTCTCCTGTGTCTGCGCCTTTGCACCTGCTCTTCCTGGTTCCTGTAGTGCTTTCCCCCTTCCTTATTTGCCTGCTGAACTCCCATTCATCCTTGAGAACTCTGCCCACGTGTCCCTTTCTCTGTAAACCTTTCCCTCTCCTGCAGCCTGAGACCCTGGACCGCACTTGGAGACGTGTTGCCCTGGGAGCTGGTGTGTGCCCGGCACAGGATGTTTGGAGGCAGGAGGGAGATGAGAATTCAGGTGTAGGAGAGCTGTTTGCTTAATCTGCAATTCTAAGGGGCCTGAGGAGGGAGTAGGTGGCTTCTTGGAGCCAGGGAGAGAAAGGAGGAAGAGAGGGAGAGGGCTGCGGGCGTCTCCTGGGAGAGGAGCTGGGGCGTTCTGGCCCCAGGCTGCCCTGTTCCCTCCACGGGGCGGAGGATCTGCACCTGAGCTCCAAGCTTGCACCCCGGATCTGCCT